>NC_053443.1:9192928-9534832 GCF_007990345.1 Gossypium hirsutum
GACAAGCAAGTCTTCATAAGTTGCTTGAAATAAATTCACCACTAAAATGATATGACCACAAATCAAGAGGTCTTTAGAGGTTATAATGGGGCTAGGTTAAGGGTGGAAAAGGCAGAAAGTTGTTATAATCGAGTCGAGTTGAAAATTACCAACTAGAAAAATAACAAATGTTAAATAAAAAAGTGTATCAATCACTACTTATTCAACAAAAAGAGCTTCTCAATAAAATATGAATTAACGTCAAGCTCAATCCAAAGATTAATCAACATATATTTTTTTCGATTTTTTTATCTTTTAAACTAAGAACAAATTATTCAGCAATTCAAAAAATAGCATAGTTGGCAACTATCAATCAAATCTCGAAAAAAGGGAATCATAAAACAAGAAAGAATCACAATGAAATGGGTTATGGGTTAACATTAATGGGTAAATAATTATATGACATTAGGTATTGTATTAAAAAATCTATTTGCAGACGTGTTTGGCCAATAAAATTTATCATATATAATTTCAATATTATATTAGATAGTAAAAAGTTACTTACACAATACAAATTTTAAATCTGAAAAAGAAATCATTATGTTGGCACGAGCTAACTGATGAAAACAAACGGAAGATAACCAGAGTTCTTCCACTCTCATAAATGCATCGATATTTGGCAATCAATAGAATATTTATCACTCAATGCAAAAAAAATATCGTAAGCAAAATAACACACATTTTTTTAACCATTTAAAGAAAAGGGTTCAAAATCATGGATTGAATCCATCAAAAGTATTAATAAAAAAAGATGGAAAGTGAGGAGGAGTTTATGTTGCAATAATTCCTGTTCCGCTTGTGCTTTAAAGGAATAAATCTTTCATTTGAACCGTAAGTTGAAATAAAAACACAAATTTTGTTTCATTTATGCATTTAGTTTAAAAAACATTAATATTGGAGCAACAAATATGTTCAACTGTGAAAATGAAGCAAACTAGCAAGGCTTCAAGGTGGACGGTGAGAACTTTCTAGCAATAGAAAGCACATTGAAGTTGTATTCCCGTTGTAAATACATTCCGACCATATCGCATTTGATTCAAAAGCTCGTGGTTTATATCCGCAGGTCCATGTTTCCTAGGATGAGGCCCTCCTCTCGACCAATCAACCCATGTATGCTCCGATTCGAGTTTAATTCCACATAAAACATGTTCACCAATGTAGGAATGTAGTGTTCGTCGTTGTAACAAGGTGGCTGACAATACTGTTTGAAAACCGAATAATAGGTTTGATCAGAAACAACGTGTAAGGCCATCTCACGGTGCATTTCGAACCATTGAGACCCTTTTCGCCAATTGGTGATGTTAATCATGGGCGACATTTGGGGATTGTATCGACCCCGACCGACTTTCCGGGGATCATCATATAAGCTCAAGAAGCTTAGATTTGATGTGTGAGATAGTCATAGATTGTGGTGAGTTGAACAACGGAATGCATGAATCCGATAGAAGAACGAATCGTTGATTGGATGGATCAAGTAGTGCACTTGCAAGGAGTCGTCTCTCCGCGTCTATCATTGTTGCAGTTCCCCAATACACTGGCTATGTCGCACCAAAAAAAAAAAGCATCCATTAATTCAATGTTTCATGCAAAAAGCACCCAGTTTCGACCATACAAATACAGACTATACCTGGCTGGGGATTCTTCGACCACAGAAGACGGAAGTTTGAGGACTGTTTGATTGTAATGAGGATGTGAGTGAACGTAGATTGTATAAAAGCCTTGGTGTCCCTCGAAAAACTTTTCCCACAATGGAGCCAAGGGAAGTGGACTCCCGTTAAGAACATGAAAGCTATCTTAGGATGACCACTAGATTCTGTAGTCTTGGAACCCTGCTAGATGCTCCCAGTAACAAATCTTGGTCACTCATATTGTGCATCACAGATTGATATTCTTTTCAATGAAATACTAGTGCTAGAATTGAACGTGCCATTCCTTGGCGACGGTGGTGGAACTGGTGGAGAAGTACTAGACACCAAATTGGAGCGGCTTGAAAAACTACAAGTGGCGTGGGAAGCTGCTTTTAAGCTGTAAACTAATTAGAATACCAAGTGAGAGACCAATCAGGAAAGTGAGAGCATGAGACACAAGATCGCGCATTGTAAATGGCCTAGAAAATGGTTGAACATGTTTGTCAATGGCGCCCATACTTGTGCAAAGGAATATATATTTGGGAGATAATAGGGATCGATTTATATAGTGATAGCTAGCATGATGTTTAAGCTGTAATTTTGATTATTTTTCTATTGCTGCTATTTACTTTAATCGAACGCAAAAGAAAAACAAACAAACAAACAACGTACAACGTTGGGCCATATATATATGTATATTCATAATCCCTTTGGTTAATTATTAACAAATTCAAGGTTGCTGAGCAAAATACGGAATTTTAAGGTTAAAGTTGACTTGGAAAGCTAGTAGGGAGGGGATTATTAAAGCTTAAGACAAGGCTTTCCTGCATCTATTTCACTCGATTATTAATAATCCAATGTTCCCTTACTTAAAATACAAAGAATTTGAAAGAACTAATGACACGTACAAAAAAGAAAAGAATATGAACATAGAAAAGTATATGTTAAAATTGAAAATTTTAAAATACTATTTTTTAAAATAATTTTATACTAGATTTTTTATAGATTTTTTTTAGAATTTTAGAATTTTAGAATTTATATATTTAATTATCTTAAATTTAAATTTAAATTAAATAATACATATTTTAGGATAATTTTTAATTTTAATTAAATAATTAAAAATAAAATTTTAAACAAAATTTAAATTATAATGATATTTTTAAAAAAATCTAATGATAACAAATTTAAATATTAAGATAAATATTATTTATCTTAATGATAATTAAATAATATTTATATTTATGATAATACTATTTATACGTATAATAATTTTATATATTTTGATTTTTTTTACCTACAAAATTTACTCAAATTTTTAAAATTTATCTAACCATTACCAATATTACTTGAAATTTTAAAATTTATGTATTTAAAATTATTATAAAAATAATAATCATCCACATGATAAGACTTTGGGTCTTAAATTTTATAATATATAAATATATGTACATGGGTAATTATTTTGTCCATTGTCAATAGAATATAAAAAACTCCACAAATAGATTTAAGATGATGTTAAGCCTCTTTTTTAACTATTTAATTATACCCTAAAAATAAATAGCTTCAACACATATTCATTTGTAGAGTTTTTGTTACTCCACTGGCAATGTACACTAATGTAAGGATTTTTAAAATGAAAATAAAACTTTGTTGGTATAATTAAAAATACTAAAAAGTGACACAATTTTATATTTAAGTGAGGAATTTGTAAAAAAAATTCATCTGTATCGAGGATTGCTTTTTTCTACAAATTTATAGATATTCTTAATTCAGAAATAACTTAAGTCTCTATATATTTTCAATTACTTAAGAAATCCTTCTTTTTATTCTGTAAAATATTATTTTTATTAAATTAATATAAATATTTTAATCTCTATTATTTTAATACTAACTTCAGTTAATTAATTGAAAATTTTTATTATCATATTTAAATGTTTAACTAATAAAAAGACTATATTTTGTAATTTTAACCAAACATTAAAAATTAACTAATATATTTTAAAAATACATTTACTTTCAAATAGCACATGTAAATTAAATTAGAATTTAAGAAACACATATTAAAAACTAAATTTTGTAATTTTAAATGTTTATTCAAGTAGTTTTCAAATACATAATGTTAATATTATTTTAACATTTTTCTATCAAAAATTAATATTTACATGATCTTATTCAAATTTCTTTTTTTTAAAGGTATATTATTCAAAGCTATATATTTTTAATCACACAAAAATAAATTAAAGTATTCTTATGAAACATTTTATAACCCATAAATGAACAACATTAGTTGATGCCCATTTAAAATTTTACTATCAAAGTTTATTAATTTTTAAATTAAAATTATATTTTAATATAATATTTCTAAATAATAATTTTTTTTACTTTAAATATATTATCACAAAAAATAATCAATTCAAGTTTATTTTAAATACTAAACTTTTTTACTCTTAACTTGTATTTATCATAATACAAGTTATAAAGATTCTAAAAATTAAGCACTTGTTTTTATTTTATATTTCAGAAATACTATTATATATAATATATTTTAAATAAGAAAGCATTTAATAATGGCTTAAAAGGTGTATAAAGTCTTCAAACTTTAAAAAAAAAATTAATCCCCTATAATTTTTTTTTCACTCAACTAGGTGCTTTAACTGTCAAAATGCATCAATAAGACTCTCAAAATTTTTCAAAATAAGCAATTAAGTCACTTTTTTTTTCATTAAATTGTCAAAATGCATCAAAAAGGTCATTTGACCGTAAATTTTAACAGTTGACCATTAAAGTTAACTGTCCCTAATTTTTTTAGTTAAAGTCGCTCTGTGTCACAACCACTGCGTCACATATGATAAAAAATTATAAAAAATAAAAAATCAATAAAAGCTATAAAAATTATTAAACTTTAAAAATATTAAAAATTAGAAAAAATATATAAAAATTGTAAAAAAATTGTAAAAATCATAAAAAATTTATAAAATGCATCAAAAAGACCCTTTAACCATTAACTTTAACTATTGATCGTTAAAGTTAACGACCCTTAATTTTTTTCAATTAAAGTTATCACGTGTCGCAAAACAGCATGACATGTGGCAAAAAATCATAAAAATAAAAATCCATAAAAATTATAGAAAAATTATAAAAAAAATTTGGTATGATATTTTTTATAATTCTTTTACAAATTTTATAATTCTTTACATTTTTATCATTTTCTTACAACTTTATAAAATTTTATATAATTTTTTTATATTTTTCTATATTTTATAATCCTTTTCTAATTTTTAATGAAAAAATGAATATTTCTTATATTTTTATTAAAATTTAATAATTTAATAACTTTTATTGATTTTTATTTTTTTATCATTTTTTTGTCACATGTCACGTCATGGTTGTGATACGTGGTGACTTTAACTGAAAAAATTTAGGGACAATTATTTTAACAGTTGACCGTTAAAGTTAACGGTCAAAGGCCATTTTGATACATTTTAGCAATTGAGTTAAAAAACAAACAAGAACTTAATTATTTTTTTGAAAAGTATTTACACCAGGATGCTTCTTTGGATAGGAAAGGTAGGTAATTCAAGAAATTCCTTTTGATTTCTCAGATAAGTATTTGTATTCAGAATCTGCACCCACATTTGTTGGGTTTTTTAAAAAGATAAATTAAAAGAATCTACATATTTGAAAGAGAAAAAACAACTTAACCTATAACCAAGAGTAACATGTGTTTCAAAATTTTATTAATCTATATTAGTAACTTAGATTTCTTTAGTCTTTCCATTCAATCATAATATCCCATTAATATTAAGTAAATTTCAACTCTTTTTTCTCTTTCCAATTTACTGTTCATATTTTTTTTATATAATTAATATTTTAGTAATTTAATTGTTGAATTTATCGATATAATTATATTAGTCATGTATGGAAATTTCGAACCATTCCGATGTATCTATCATATTGACCTAAAGTACTATATACGTTAACATTTATTAAACAGTTGAATGTTTTTCACATAAAATAAATAGATAGAAATTTTTAATTTATATCAAATTTGACATGGATGATTTATATGAATGAAATATAAAATGTGAGGGTTGGAGTGTTAAAACAACTACTTTTTTATATTCGCCTTTAAAATCAAGGGTTATATATGCTTTACATCCTCAAACAGAGTTTAATGTTCTAAGTAAATAAAATTGCATTTTTAGCCTTTAAAGTTTTATAAAATTTTAAATAAATAAATGATGAAATTATAGTTTGACCTCCAAAATTTGATTTAACCCTCCTAAAATTACAGAGATACATGTCAATACAATAGTACTTTTATATTTTTACTCTCATAAAAATATATAATTCAATCTACTTCACCTCGATATATTTCATAGGGGCTACTTAGATTCTTTCTTTAACAAAATCTTACTAGTTTTTATTCTGAAAATAAATGAGTCGAAGTTGTTGCATTATAGACCTATCAATTTATGGCACAAAAAATGTTGTTCTTAATTGACTCCAAAGGTGATATCTCTAAATCAAATAAGTTTTGTAGCAAGACCTAATGCTTAAGAGGAGGATTTACAAGGATTAATGACTATAAAGGTAGATTTGGAAAAGAAGAAAAAAAAACTTATGACCGTATGTGTTGGAATTTCTTGGTGAAGTTGGGACTTGTTTAGGAGAGTTGATGCCAGATTTTTGAACAATGAAATTATTGTATTAATAAATCATGAAAAATTAGCACCATTGTTTTTTTTTTTTTATACCAAAATAGATTACTGAACTTAATTACATACCAAATAATTTTGTGTTTGTATAAAAATCAAACAAGAGAATGGCGTGCAAACATGAGAAAAAGAAGAGCGAATTGAATGCTTAAATTTAGGGAAATAACCATCTTTACACTCTCCCTTCCTTGCTTCTTCTTCCATTCTATTCTAAACTACTCAAGTTTAGTAAAAACCAACAAAATCTTGGGAATTAATTTTAACCAAAACTACTTTGATTTAGCCCTCTGCTTTATTCATTAATTACTCTGCTTAAAATCTTTTTTCTTTAAAGTATGGGATCACGTTATCAATCTTTAGCTGACTTAGAGGCGACTTCAACGGAAGAGGAAATGAATAAGGAACCCCAGAAAGATTTGAAGAAAAAAGGGAAAGCTGTTTTAATTGGTTCCCAAGCAAAACCTTCAACGGGTAAAAAATCAGCTAATGATGGCTCTAAAAATTCAATTTGGTCCTGTCGGTGGGGAAATATTTAAAGGGTCAGGCTCGTGACTCTAAGGCCATTAATCTTCTGAACGATCATTCCACGGGTGGGACTAAGATGGTCCTGGATCCGCAGGCTTCTTTGGTTGTAAAAAAACAGACTCCTTCGATTAGTAACGAGCAGGCCCCTAGCAATGTTAGCAGTGGGTTGCAGCAAGAGGCCCAGGGTCCGAAAGAATCTGCAACAGACCTATCTAAACTCTCAAGTGCCATGCATGATTCTTTGCCAAGTGCTGAAGGAAACAATCGATCTTTAATTTCAGGTAATTCTGTCTCTTTTTTCCCTTTAGTTTTAAATTCACAAAATGTTGTTGATGCAGATCAAGTAAAAGTGGACCCTCATTTTTCTCTCCAAAAGCAAGCGAAACATGTAGTGCATTTTAATCCTACTTTTGAAGAGAATTCTTTTGTTAATGTGGAGGTGAAGGAAGGTGTTTAGAGGCCAGAAATCATTCGGCAGTTGTGTTCAAAAATAGAAATATTCTGGAGCCCGTAAGCGAGGAGACGGGGGGTAGTGGTCCTTCGACTGGAATTAAATTGCCTAGGGAAGTTTTTAAGAGACAGAATGCTAAAGTGACTGGTTCAAAAGGAGGTTGGAAACTTAATAAAACTTTAAAAGGACCAAGGAACCGCTTCAAAAATTTTGAAAATATCCGGGTTCCGTTTGCTGATTCTATGAAGAGGGCAGTGGAGCTTATTGCATCTGAAATTGATGGAAAATCTGCTATGGATTTGTCGCGGCAAAAAGGAGAGTGAGCGGAGTTTTCTTCTACCGGTCGCCAATAAGATAAGATCTTTTTTCCTTTTTAAAATTTTTATTATTATGAATTTGTCTATTTTATCTTGGAATGTACAGGGATGTACGTCTGATAAATTTTTGCGAGCTTTTCGTGAGTATAACAATCAGCATAAGCTTGATATATTTAGCCTTCTTGAACCAAGAATTAGTGGGACTAAAGCTGACATAATCATTGCGAAGTTAGGCTAGGATAAATCTTATCGCGTGGAAGCAGTAGGATTTTCTAGAGGTATTTGGATTGGATGGAAAAATTTGATTGGTTTGGAAGTGATTGGCAATCATCCTCAATTCATTTTGTCTTGTATATGTTCTAATTTGCATCCTAATCCGACCTTTGTTGCTTTTGTCTATGGGAGCCCTAACAAACTTAAAAGGAAAATTTTGTGGAGTGATTTAAGCCGCTCAATTCCACTTGGGTATGATCCTTGGATGGCCATTGGAGATTTTAATGCCATCCTCTCTTCAGATGATAAAAAAGGCGGTCATATTAAAGGTCACAGATGCCAATTTTTTGGTGAGTTTATGGATAAAGCTTAATTGCATGATCTGGGTTTTCAAGGGCCTCTTTTTATGTGGCATCGTGTTAATCTCTCTGAAAAACTAGATAGGGTTATGGGTAATTGTAACACCCCTTAACCCCAAACCGTCGCCGGAATAGGATTACGAGGTATTACCGGATATCTCGGATAATTTACAAATAATTCTTAAATAAATAACAAACATATTATAAAATGATTATAAATTCATATAAATTTATGCTAATTGGCTTCATTCATTTTTTTTAATTTCGACAGTATCTCTGCTTATTTTTATATAAAACCCCTTGCAAACTTAAAACCAAAAACAAACCAATACCAATATTTCAATCAAAGATTTTATACTTTAAAATGCTACTAAATCATGCTTAATAAATTGATTCACTATTTTATTTATCATTCAAAATATTATAACCATTTACTCACAACCAATATCATTTAGCATATATAAATATTTATATATATACAACTTGTGTTCAATCACCTAGTATATGCCACTTAAACAAAAGGAAGAAATACATCACCAAAATTTTCTTGATGGAGTCGGGATCTTTCTGGATGCTAAACTGGACCTTGAACTCTAATGACCTGCGCGTGGAAACAACCGTACGCTGAGTATTTCATACTCGGTGGTATTACCATAATTCAAATTATAATATTAATAAACATGTAATGCATAAAATCATACATACAAATTTAAACTCACATTTCATATTTCCACAATAACAATTCATCAATTAATATCATATATCCACAATTTGAAATTTGGACACATCATGAACCTTAGATTCATTTCTCAATCTCATATCACATTTCAATTCACAATTCGACTTATCATTTCATTTCAATAGCTCGATTGAACAACTCATTCAGTTTATCATTTTATTATTTACCCTATTAACAAAACTCGGACTTTGGCGAATACACGGATCCAACCAAACACTCCAGTATGGCACCTAGTGCCTCATCAGGTAGTTCGAAGCAATAATTGACACCCAATGTCTCATCGGCAAAGCCGAAGAAAGTTGGTACCCAGTACCTCATCGAATCTATCCGAAGAAATATAGTGACACCCAGTGTCTCATCGACTCGAGGTCGGAAGTATTCCTGAACTCTTCCAATCCTATGGCATGCCAACTATATCCGACTCAGCCCGACTAGTTAATAGGGTCTCCAAATTCACATTTCAGTTCAATTTCACTTTTTCACTTTCAATCACAATTCAATTCAAAATTCACTTTTCCATTTTTCAAGTCAATATTCAATTCAATTCCACACATATATTCATCATTCAATTGAATTTCTTTCAACTTAATAATAATACTTACCATATATTTCACTTACCATACATATAAATTTAAATATAGCATTTAATAATAAATAATTTGAATTATAGTAATACAAACCGTAAATCTCCCGTTTTAGTCCTTGATAGCTTTCTCCTTTCCTCTTGATGCTGATGCCTCGGGTTCTTTGTTAACTACGAAAATAATAATAATTTATACTATTAATTACATCACTAATTATAATAAATAATTGAATTTCTAATCGATTCCTACCTTGTTCTCAATTTAATCCTAACTAAGTTTTCTTACTTTTCTAATTCAATTCACACTCTATTTCTATTCAAATTTCATCCAAACTCAAATTTAACTATTAAAATTTCAGCATATTTTCCTAATTTCAAATTTCCCTCAATTTAGTCCCTAAAACATAAAACTTATAGTTTCTTTTACAATTTAATCCTTTTATCAATTCTAACTTAAAATTTATTCAATTAAATCCCTAATTCAACAATTTATTCAACATGAACCATGCTTAAAAACCTATAAACTTCTAAAACCTCAGCTTAATTTCATCAA
Source organism: Gossypium hirsutum (assembly GCF_007990345.1). Taxonomy (NCBI): domain Eukaryota; kingdom Viridiplantae; phylum Streptophyta; class Magnoliopsida; order Malvales; family Malvaceae; genus Gossypium; species Gossypium hirsutum. Next base: position 9,203,054 of record NC_053443.1, read on the forward strand.
AACTCTACTCTAAAGCTTCTAAAACATCAAAATTAAAAGAAAAGGGCTTAATTGACTTACCAAATTAAACTCCAAACTTTAAAAACCCTATTTTCCATTTTTCTTTCTTTTTCTTCTTTCTTTCTTTCCTTTCCCCTGTTTCGAAATAGCTTCTGTTCTTTTTCTTCTCCGTTTCTTTCTTTTACTTTTTTTATTTGCTTTATTGTTTTTAATTACTAAATAATTAATATAATATTAATATAAAATGTCTTATGCTTAAATATTAAGTAAACCAATTGTTTAATTACATTTTTACATATTTATTTTATTACACTTGTATAAATTTTATACCATTTATTTGTCAATCATTTTATTTATTTAATAAAAATCTATTTAACAACAATTGATATTATTACAAATGTACATATATATTTTATTTATAATGGTACAATATACACTACACCAAAACAGGCTTTTAGCGGCGCTTTTTTAGGCCTTTAGCGGCGCTTTTTAGCGCCGTAGATACTTTTAGCGGCGCTTTTAAAAGCGCCGCAACAGACGCCGCTAATGAATGCGCTGCTAAAGACCCTGATCTTTAACGGCGCATTTTGCACAAACGCCGCTGAAGACTAAGACCTTTAGCGGCACTTCCACTAAAGCGCCGCTAAAGACAAGGGTCTTTAACGGTGCTTCTCTCTCAAACGCCGCTAAAGATCCTTATCTTTAGCGGCGCTTCTCCCAAAAACGCAACTAAAGATTAGGGTCTTTAGCGGCGCTTTCCCCTCAAACGCCGCAATAGACCCTGATCTTTAGCGGCGCTTTGACCAAAAACGCCACTAAAGACTATGATCTTTAGTGGCGCTTTTTCCACAAACGCCGCTAAAGCCCCTTATCTTTAGCGGCGCTTTGACCAAAAACGCCACTAAAGGCCAACACCTAAAAAAACGCCACTAAATTTGACAGATTTGTAAAATAAATTTTTTTTTATATTTTCAGCCCTCCTGTAAAAACAAATCAAAAGAAATCATATCTAAACCAGCCAAAAGTAATAAATCAATATATTAAACAAATAATATAATAAATATCAATAAATAAAATAAAATCGTATTATTCTTACAAAAATGTTAAAAGTTAAAATGATAATTAAAAGTCAAAATCGAAGTATATTTACACGATAGTCTAAGACGGCGGCTGTTGCGACTGCTGAAACATCTTCATCATACTCTGAAGCTGCTGCTGGAGTTCATCAAACTTTTGACGCTGCTCTGCTTCCCTCGCTGCAGCCTCTGCTTCCCTCGCTGCAGCCTATACTTCTCTTGCTGCCGCCTCTGCTTCTCTTGCTGCCGCATCTGCTTTAAGCTGCTGCTGGAGTTCTTCATACTTTCGTTGAACCTCAGCTTCTCTCGCTGCTGGATCTGCTTTCAGTTGTAGCTAGAGTTCTTCATATCTTTTTTGAACCTCAGCTTCTCTCGATGTTGCCTCCGCTTTAAGTTGTGTAATTTGCTCAATTGTTTTCGCTTGCATACGAGCCATCTGGTCTCTTAACCTCTGAACTTCAGCTTTGGCTCGACTCCCCGAAGGCATATATTGTTGCGAGCTAGATCAAAAAAATTGGGATGGGTTAACAAAAGATCCTTGAAATCAAACTCGACCATACCTTTCAGGACCCAAAACTTCAGTGATAATCCGGTTATCAATGTCGTCAATATGAACAGAACTATCACTAGAAGCAATCGCTTCGTACTCCACCTTTTTATCCTTTAATTTTTCCTAAAAAATAAATCAAATAGTTAGGAACGCAATATATACTAAAAAACCGAATGCAACATAACTTAACAATATTTGCATTACAATAAATGAAATAAATCATTAGAAAATAAACACTATAAATAATTAAAACAAGTGAAATTGTATTAATTAAGCAAACGTACCATAATTTATGCAACTTCAGGAGTCATAGGGTTTCCATCTTTCTTCCTATGTGTAATGTCAAAAAGTTAAAGGCGTCCAACTTTTTGACCGGACGACAGTTCCTACAATACAATAGTAAAAATATTAATGTAAGTAAGTAGTTATCATCCTCCAATATATAAAAATTGAAAATACCTCTGCATGAGCTACACACGCAAAACTTTTCGACCCAGCTGTGTGAGTGAATTTTTATTGCTGCCTACTTTTTTTCCAACTTCTTCACGATCCTACATTATGAAATTATTAGTACATTAATTAGGAAATACTATACACCAAAATAATTTCAAAATTTTATAAGTTACACATACCTCTCCTTTCTTTCAAGCCCAAAATCTAACGACCTCTTCCTACTGGTACCTCAGCATTCCCGGCGGGACATTTTGTAATCTCTCGTCCAGTGTTGTTTTTGTCTTAAAATAGTCTTTCTTTAAAGTGCTCTTATGGTCTCTCCATCTTTTTCCCAATGCCTTCTTTACATAAGCATCAGAGACCTCTAGAGCAAATCTCGCCTACAAAAAACACAACTTAAGAAAGTAAATGTAAACGAAACTTAAACCCAAGTATTATAAATGACATACACGTTTTGTTACCTTAATGTTATCGAGAGCTTGGTTCTTGTTATTCTCGGGCACTTTATGCCATGACTCGAAGTTAATTGGCAACATATTTGCATTCCGTGCTAGAATGCCCATGTATCCTGCTAAAAGGCGAGCTTCTGATCTAACAGGCTGACCAAAGCTATTACTGGATACTTGGACACGCTCGACTGGATCTAGGTCGTATAAATCGCTCAATACCGTACGTCCGCGACCTCTCCGCGTCCCACCAGTTTCATCTGAAAAATAAAAGTATTGTAATATACGAAATTAAAAAAAACAAACAAGAAGTCAACACACATGTAAATTAAATGTTAAATTACTTTGAACTTCTATAGGTTCCTCAGGTGTAACCGGAACATTCGAAGATCCAATAGCAGTCTGTTGTTCAGTGCTGTTTGTTTCTGCCGAGTTTGGAGTACCTTAAACAATGCGGTGCGATCGCACTTTTCTTCTAGGCATTTTATCTACAATACAAATAAATTAGTTGAAAACTTAGTATACAATTACAACAATAATATCACATATAAAATAGTTGAAATATCATCATTCGTAGATGTAATTAGATAATCGTAAAAGCTTACTACATTATAATTCGTAAGTCTCTTCATCCGTATCCTGGCAGACCCATTGAAATTGTGTACTAGTACCAGGGATGTTTTCATTTAAGTTCTGTTCTGGAAATGGCAAAGTTTGTGTTCTGTCGTCAATGTCATCTCTACTTCCACTGCCCATGTCAAACAAGTCTCTAGGGATGTTACGGAGTACAACGTACCAACCCTCATCAGTTGGGTCTTTTGAGTAAAAAACTTGTTTGACTTGAGAAGAAAATACATACGGCTCATCAATCAATTGTTGTCCTGTGTGAATCAATCGATCGAAGTTTACCATTGTGGAACCAAATTGATCTTGCTTGATTCCATGTGCAGTATTAACATCGGCCCAATCACCTCGAAATAAGACAACTTTCCATTTGTCGTAGTAATCCAACTCAATTATGTCAGTAAGAAGTCCAAAATATTCCACATTTCCCTCCACAGGGTTATTGTCCCTAGCACTAGCATAACTTGTAATTGAGGAATTAACCACTATTTCACAATTTTGCGTTCTCCTCAATCTCTCGCGATATTTTGTATGAAATCTGAATCCGTTTATGAGGAACGCACTATATCTTTTAACCACCCGATTTGGACCTTGGGAAAGCAATTTAACTTCGTCAGTGACGTTCTTTCCACTCCAAACCTATTGAATGGAAAGTAAACTGAGTAATTAAAAATGTTTTGAGTAAATATTATTATTTTTCGATGAAAGCTCCAATTACATACCGTTTGGCTTAACCATTCATGAAAAGATTCTATAAACAACTTATTGATATCTCGATGTTGTGTTCTTCGGGAGCGCGAACGAGATCTCAATATTTGTTTGTACTCACTATGTTAAAAATATGTTCAGTTTGTTAGACTATAAACAATTTTTAAACGATGAATATTTATCAAATTTCTAGAACTTACTTGCGTAAAGGTTCCATTGATTCGTGGTGAAACAGAACATATCGATGTGCTTGAACCCACGATAAATCATCTAATTCTGCAATTTCAACTTTACCGATTGGTTCTCCAAAACTTTGGAACAAATAAGTATCGGCAAAGTTATGATCCGTGAGTCCAGCATTTCTATTTGGTCTGTTCAACCTTGTTTCAACATCTTCCAAATATCTTGAACAGAAGGTCATACAATCCTCTGCCAAGTAGCCTTCGGCAATCGATCCTTCTGGATAACGCTTGTTGCGGCAATAAGACTTTAATTTGGATAGGAACCTAAACACGGTATACAACGTTATCAAAAGTTGTAACCAAAAATACATAGGTGAATGAAGGAAAATTTTAAAAATTGTAATTAACACATTTCTATGGGATACATCCATCGATAGAAAACGGGTCCACCAAGAATTGTTTCATGCGAGAGATGGATTATCAAGTGAACCATAATAGTGAAGAAGGAAGGTGGGAAGATTTTCTCCATGTTGCATAAAGTTAAAGTGGCTCGATCCTGTACCTTCTGAAGTTCTTGAACATCCAAAACTTTGCCACAAATGACTTTCATTATATTGGATAGTTCAATTATACAAGACGTCACCTTCTTCGAAATACAACATCGTAGAGCAACTGGCAGTAAATCTTGCATCAAGATGTGATAATCATGTGATGTTAGCGAATATAGTCTTCGATCTTTAACACTAACACATCGAGATATATTAGATGCATACGCATCTGGAACCTTTATATCCTTCAACACAATGCAGAACACTTCTTTCTCTGTCTTCGACATTGAGAAAATAGAAGGCGGCAACCGGTATTTACCATTCAGAAGTGGATTCGGATGAAGATCAGGTCGAATTCCCATCTGAACTAAATCAAATCGACTTTGAAGATTGTCTTTTAATTTTCCGTCTACATTCAAAATTGTACAGACAATGTTCTCGTAGACATTTTTCTCAATATGCATAACATCAAGATTGTGTCGTAAAAGGTGGTGCTCCCAATAAGGCAACTCAAAAAAATACTTCTTTTCTTCCACAAGTCCGCCTCATTAGGATCATCCTCTTCATCGGAGTTATCATCAGCTTCATCATTTGATCTTCTATTTCTTTGCGTGTTTGCCGGTTGATTCATCTTCCCATAACTGAAATTCATATCTTCCAACATTAACAAGATTTTAGATCCACTTGTCTGCGAAGGAGTTTCTCTGAACTCTTCAGTACCGTCAAATGCTGAACTCTGAAATCTAAATCTATGATTTTCCGGTAACCACCGACGATGTCCCATGTAAGAGAACTTCTTCCCATTGTATAACCATTGCGAACATGTTTGTGCAGCACAACAAGGGCACGCATAACGACCCTTGGTACTCCAATCGGATAAATTGGCATAAGCGGGGAAGTCATTAATGGTCCACATCAAAGCTGCACGTAAATTAAAGTTCTCCTTTCTCAGCACATCGTATGTCTCGACACCAACCCATAATTGTTTTAACTCTTCAATAAGTGGCTGTAAATAAATGTCGATATCATTCCCGGGCCCTTTCTCTCCAGGGATAATCATAGATAAGATAAGGGAAGATTACTTCATGCAAATCCACGGAGGCAGATTGTAAGGAACAAGCACTACTGGCCAAGTACTGTATGCAGTACTCATGATCTTGTAAGGATTAAATCCATCAGATGCTAGGCCAAGCCTCACACTCCTTGGATCGCTTGCAAAGCTTGGAAATTTATTGTCAAATGATTTTCAAGCCAAAGAATCTGCCGGATGCCTTAATAATCCATCATCAGTTCGTCCTTCATGGTGCCACGTCATTGACTTCGCTGTCTTCGACGACATGAAAAACCTTTGAAGCCTTGGTATCAGCAAAAAATATCGCAAAATCTTGACCGGCTTCTTTCTTGGCTGTGCATCATTTTCATCGTCGTTCCCATCTTCTGTGTTTCTATTTATCCAACGGGATTCGCCGCATACATGACAGCACTGTTGGTTTCTCCGATCGCCCCAATACAACATGCAATCATTCGGGCAACTATGGATTTTGTTGTACCCAAGACCTAAGTCTTTTATAATTTTCTTCATATCTTTGCAAGACTGAAGGATTTTTGCAAACGGAAACATTTCTCTCAAAAACTCTAACAGCATTGTTAATGAGTTCCCGGTCCACCCTCCCAAACATTTTAACTAGAAAAGACGAATGCAGAATGACATTTTTGAAAATTTCGATCCCTCATATAGTTCTTCGTTCATCTCATTAAGTAGTGCGTAGAACTTTACCGCTTCTCCATTCGGCTCTTCATGATGTACACTTCTTCTGGGTTGGGCACCAGTATTTCCACCGAGATTACAATCATCAGATGGCAGAAAGTCAGGTGGGAACGACTGTAAACCATGACTCTGAATATTAAATGCTTCACGCAACATCCCTTCCATGTCATCCCCTCTAACAGACTGATGGTAGGCAGTACTATCATAAGATACATCCATCCTTGAAGAGGAAGTACTAGGCGGGCATTCTCCATGAAAAAACCATTGTTTATAACCACGAACAAACCCATCAACAATTAGATGCTCGTATACAACTTCACGATAATGCCAGTTTATGTTGACACACTTCTTACACGGGCAAAGAATCATGTTCTCTTGGCTTGCATATTGAAATGCAAAATCTAGAAAAGTTTGTACTCCATTTCGATAACCGTCGCTTACCCTTGACAAATTCATCCAAGACCGGTCCATTTCTTATTTCTTGAAGCTTAATCTTGAGAATAAATTGCACGGGTTTAGGATTTAGGAATAAGTATAACTAAGCTACGTAAGTTATGTATTATGTAAGTTATTTATTATGAAAATTATGTAAGTTGTGTATTAGTCAAATTATGCTATGTAAGTTATGTATGTCATATAAGTTATGTAAGTTGTAAGTTATGTAAGTTATTTATTATGAAAATTAAGTAAGTTATGTAATTTACGAATAATTAAAAAATTGTAAGTTATGTAATTTACGAATAATTAAAAAATTGTAAGTTATGTAAGTTGTAAGTTATGTAAGTTGTAAATTATGTATAATGTTAATTAACTAAGTTATGTAATTTATGTATAATATTAATTAATTAATTAAGTTATGTAATTTATGTATATTAACTAATTAAGTTATGTAATTTATGAATAATTAAAAAAATGTAAGTTATGTAAGTTGTAAGTTGTAAGTTATGTATAATATTAATTAACTAAGTTATGTAATTTATGTATCATATTAATGTAAGTTATGTAACATATGTATAATATTAATTAACTAAGTTATGTAATTTATGTATCATATTAATGTAAGTTATGTAACTTATGTATATTAATTAATTAAGTTATGTAATTTATGTATAATATTAATTAATTAATTAAGTTATGTAATTTATGTATAATATTAATGTAAGTTATGTATAATATTAATTAACTAAGTTATGTAATTTATGTATCATATTAATGTAAGTTATGTAACATATGTATAATATTAATTAACTAAGTTATGTAATTTATGTATCATATTAATGTAAGTTATGTAACTTATGTATATTAATTAATTAAGTTATGTAATTTATGTATAATATTAATGTAAGTTATGTATAATAACATAAAATTAAGTTATGTAATTTATGTATAATATTAATTAATTAATTAAGTTATGTAATTTATGTAATTTATGTATAATATTAATGTAAGTTATGTATAATCTTAATTAATTAAGTTATGTAATTTATGTATAATATTAATTAATTAATTAAGTTATGTAATTTATGTATAATATTAATGTATGTTATGTAATTTATGAATAATTAAAAAAATGTAAGTTATGTAAGTTGTAAGTTATAAGTTATGTATAATATTAATTAACTAAGTTATGTAATTAGAGATGGGTATTACTGCTCGAATTGGTGCCCATATGCATGTAGAGATTGACAGCAACATCATGTAGAGCAATAAATACCATGTAAATTATCAGTGATAAGGTACTGCAGATTGAAAAATTAAAAAAAACTTAATTGTTTTAATATATAAACCCATTTAAAACCTAAAACAAAACCCATTGCTTTTAAATTTTTAATAAAACTTTTATTATGCTTTTAAATATTCTATAACTAAATAAAAATAAATCAATGTCAATATCTTATAAATTTATTACTTTTTTTATTGTTGTTAAAACTTTCAAGAATATGTGTTCTCCTTTATATTATTATTGTTATTAAAACTTCTAAAATTTTGGTCGTCATTATTAACATTTTCAAGTTTGGTACTTTTTTTTGCTATCATTACACAATAATGCCTCGTTTGGCTACTAGAGTAATAATATGAGGAAAAAACTTATTTATTATATATGTATTACAATGGTTAGACATAAAATAAAACAAAATAGTTAGTACAAATTTAAACTTGATGAGTAATAACTCTTGTAAAAAATGAGGCTTGTTCAAAATAAGCGAAAAAATTCCCCTCTTTTGCTAAAAATAAATCATAAAAGTGGCTAAATATTACCAACTGAATTAGTTTACTGTTAACCCACATACTAAAAACATGAGTAAAAAATAATACTCCAATAAAAAATAACCTTTAAAACTTGTTCTTTGCAGTACATGAATGATAATCTTGCTATCCAAGAAAATGAATGTTTTGAAACACAAAAATAGACAAATTCACCCCAATTCATAGAAGTGTAGGCCAAACTTTTTGTCCTGCATAACCATCTGGAAATATCCAAAATTCCACATGTTTGATATCTTCAAATACAACTAAATATAGTGACAAGATTCACAGGCCCCAGCTGCCTATGTCCAAACTCGTGAAGTGCACATTTCACTCTCTCAAGACACATGTTATATGCAGTGCAATTTTTTAATGAAATATTATTACAATCTAGCATCATACATGGATATAAACATTCAGGGCAATCATATAAGAAACTAAGAATGCATGATAACGAAAATAGATGTCTACAATGTAGACAATTGCTTTCAAATGGAAACGTAAGTCAAGAAACTTACAGCAAATCTCAAAAGAAGACAAGATTTTCCAACACCAGAATCTCCAATAAGCAGAAGCTGGAACAGGTAGTCACTACAAAATATTGCAACCAGATAATCTCAATATCTGTTCCAACGATGCATAAGAATAATAGCTACAACTTTAACATGTGAGTTATGTAATTTTATTTCGCCAAAAGAGGCCTAATCCCCAAACCCAGTCTCTCATAAACCAAACCTAAAGTTTAACTTGTCAGCGTTAAAATGCCAATTAACCAAATTAAGTGCCCAAAAATTAACCTTAGAATGCCAAGCAATTATCGGTTGACAACGAAGTTTACTGGTGCATCAAGAAAGCTCAATTCAAAATGAATTTCGATTTCAAACAAATTAGAGCAAGTCACCATCATTCGTAAATATATACATACATAATGAGCACATTTTTTAAGACAGATTTGCTTCTTCAATACACATAATCGATTTAGCAACATGTTAACAAAATATAACAAATTATTTGCAAAAGAATACCCCGACCACAATTTATTATGGCATCTTACAAAATTAGAAGCCTATGTCCCTCCTGAATGTTAACTGTTAATGTTAACTCTTCAACAATGAGAAGAACAAACTAGAAAGCAAACACAGGATCGGTACTTCTTCCCAAACCCTAGACACGAAAAAATTCCCAAATTCCCCGAATTCCCAAACAAACAAGCCAGAGCTTGGTGATTGAATTTATTATTTAAACCCCAATTTACCAAATTACATTTAACCCAAACCCTAAATCAAGATACAACATTTTAAAAGAAAAAAGCTTATATTTTCCCCAAAAATTCCGCAACTTTGATAGTATCCTGTCAAGATTGGCTCAGCTGTTGCTTCGTTTCACCCGATTTATGAGTTCTCCTCTCCCTTTTTTCCTTTGTTTTTTTCTCTTTCGTTTCTATCGCTTCCGTTTTGTCTAAAGGCTGTTTGTTTCTGTGTTTATTGTGTTCTGCCTTATAGAGAAAATGATAAGTTAAAACACGATGAAAGAAACGGCGTCGTTTTGCCAAAATTTTAAGACACCATTCCGGCGTTTGTTAGGAAAACGCCACTATTTCTTGTATATTTGCGGCGTTTCCAAAAAACGCCACTAAAAATTGAATTTAGAATCTGACATGGCGCCGTTTAATAAAGCTTTAATGCATATTTCAAACTATTTTTTAACTTATTAAACTTAATTCTATTTAAAATAATATTTAAATGACAAAAACATTAATATAATTGATACCAATTGGTACTTTAAATTGATTTTTTAAAACATTATTTAAAGAAATTAATCTAAACTAACCTAAAACCTTTATCCGACCCCTGAAACCCTAAACCCTAAATTCTAAACCACTGTCCCTTAGCCCGTAACTCGTAACCCCTAAACCCCTAACCCTTATATCCCAAACCTTAAATTCATATATACCCCCTAATCCTTAAAATAGCACGGCCATCCAAAATAATCCCAGAATCTTTAATAATCATAAAATAGTTATAATTGATTAAACAATAATTAATAGTAAAAACTTTTAATTTTTAATATTACATTTATAATATTTATTTTTTTGTATAAAGTTTGAAATTTATAATATTTAATTTTATTGATAAATAAATAAATTTAAACTATATACTCATAATTTCAATATATTAAATTTATTATTATATATTTTAGAAATATATAAGAACATATTTGATATAAAAATTAATAAAACTAATTAATCTAATAACTTAAACTCTAACATAACCGTTGAAACCCTAAACCCCAAATCCATAACCCCCTAACCCCTTACCCTAAATCCCCTAGCCCCTAAAGCAAAACCCTTAAACCCTAAATCCCCCTAACCCCTAAACATCAAATTTTCAATTACACAAACAAACGGTGACGTTTTCACAAAATTGTAGACATATTTGCGGCGTTTTCCCGAAAAACGCCAGTAATAGAGTACATCATTCAACTGAAACGACGCCGTTCTGATAGAGTATTAAGAATATTAGCGGCGCTTACCTATAAAACGCCACAATAGAAACTGATTCCCTAACACGTAACGACGTCGTATATTGCAATATTTGTGGCGTTTTTTACTACAACGCCGGTAAAGGCTACCTTTTGCGGCATTTTTCTATAGAAACGCCGCTAAATTTCTCTTTTTTTGTGGATCTTACATTTAAATAATTAATTACCTATTTATTTAAAAAATACATAATTACCTACTTATTTATTTGTTTATTTATTTATACCAAGATTATTTTGGTCCTATATATACAAATTAAATAGTTAATTATAACTATATATATATATCCATATACATCAAAAATATCAAATGGCCGTTAAATATTTCGGTTAAATGTTTTTAAATATACAACGTTACTATATATTATTAGTTAATTGTATCATTTAACAATCTTCAAATTATAAATTAACATGTATCCATAAAATGATCATCTAACTACCACGCACCTATTATATCTATTAATAATTATAATATAAACTATACTAAACTTCATTAATATATATATTAATTAAATTTATTGATCATCTGGATTTATTTTACAAATATATATATTTACCATAAAAATTAATCAATCTAATATTAACCTCTTAAGAAACCCTATCATGACCCCGACCAAACCCAAAAAATTCCCTAAATTTATATTAATAATCACAAATTAATATAGTGAAAATCTATTAAACATGCAAGTTAATTATATATATATATAGTAGTTTAAAATGTTGTGTACAAATTAGTTGAAATATGCTAGCAATATTATCTTTATCATGACAAAAATTTCCGTATGGATCTAAATATAAGTTTTTATCATTTTTGAACTTAAGTATCGATATTTTTGCATCTGGTATATTGCTACTAATTAACCATATATATAGCCATGCATATATATATATCAAAAAAATCAAATGGTTATTGGGGTCGGTTAATTAATGTTTTTAAATATACAAGATAATTATCATTTAACAAGTCTCAAATTATAAATTATCAATCGACATGCATAAAGTGATCATGATCTACCTATTATAATATTCAATATTTTTGAAATTTATTCTAGAATATCTATTTTACATATAAGAATGTATATATTCACCATAAAAAATAATAAACAAATCTAATTAATTAAACCCTAATTAACATGCATGACCGTTGAAATTAACCCTAAATCTCAAACCCTTAAACCTCTAACCCCTAAATTAACCTTAAATCCCAATTACCTTAAATCTATACCCCGTACTCCTTAAAATACCGTCCATAAAAAAATTTCCCTAAATGTTTAATATATATATATTAATCATAAAATATAGTCAATAATTAATTGTTAAAATATATATATTTTGTATAAATTAGTCGAACAATATATATATACTACAAAAATTTATTACTCTTATAAAAAGTTAATTCTATTTTTAATTTATTCTTTACATTAATACAACAATTTAAGTTTTATTATATTATATTTTATTCATAATTTAATATATTTTCTCTCGTAAAGTAGTAATTTAAATCAACTGTTATAAATAGTTCGCACGTTATATATATACGACTTCTCTTTAATAAAAACTTTTTATATTAATCAATATTATTTGTTAATTATAATTTAAATGTAAATTGTCCCACTATATAATAAATAGAACAAAATATTAATTATTTCAACTTATAAGATTTTTGTTACTATTAGCGGCGCTTCGGTAAAAACGCCGCTAAAGGTCAATACATTAGCGACGCTTAGATACAAACGCCGCTGAAGACAAGAGAATTAGTGGCGCTCAGTTAAAAACACCGCTAAAGATCCGAGTATTAGCGGCGCTTGTATAACAACGCCGCTAAAGATCCAAGCATTAGCGGCGCATAGACAAAAACGCCGCTAAAGATCCGAGCATTAGCGGCGCCTACACGAAAACTCCGCTAAAGACTCGAGCATTAGCGGCGTCTAGACAAAAACGCCGCTAAAGATCTGAGCATTAGCGGCGCTTACACAAAAACGCCGCTAAAGGTTTAAAAAATCGCAAAAACGACGCCGTTGGTCTTAGGTTTTTTGTGGCGCTTTATGTAAAACGCCGCTAATTCCTATTTTAGCGGGGCTTCCAGATAATCGCCGCTGAAGCTCTACCTTTAGCGGCGCTTTGGATAAATCGCCGCTAATGCTCGATTTTTTGTGGCGCTTTTGTTTCAAACGCCGCAAAAAGTGCCGCTAAAAGCCTATTCTGGTGTAGTGATATCATCTATACCATACACTTATCATCATTTATTTTATTTATCACACAAAAATCTTATAATTTCATTATTTATCTAATAAATATCTATCTAATAATTTAGTATAATTATTACAAATGTATATACTTCTATCAATATATTTGTATTAAATCACTTCTATACATTTGTCTTTGTTTAACTTATTTCATAATAATAATATAATAATAATTAATATAATTTATTATTTAATATTAAACCTTAATGATTATTAATGAAATTAAAAAAATATCACATAAAAATCTTCAATCTTACCCACTTATGCCGCTTCATACTTGTGAATTGGCTTAATTTTCATTTTGGTCCTTTATACTTTCTTTTAATTTGTAAGTAAACTTTTACCCTTTACTCTATTTAATCCTTTTTCCTAATTATTCTTAATTAGACTAAATTTACCCATCTAAAACCTAATTAAACACACAACTAGTCTCATAAATATTTCTAATAATTATTTTCGAACTCAATTTACTAAGACGGAGGCTCAATATCATACTTTTCTGATGCCCGTGAATTTTGGGTCATTACAGTAACGACGCTTGGATGGAATCTTTTCCTAACTATTCCGTTTCTCATCTACCTAGAATTAAATTTGATCATCAACCACTTCTTTTAAATTTATCCATGAAGTTAGATATGCTCCTAATTGTCCATTCCGATTTTTAGCTGGTTGGCTACATCACCAAAATTTCACTGATTTTGTCAAGGAAAATTAGAGTTTCGACTGTAATATGACTAGCACGATTGTTGGTTTTACTGATAAGCTTAAAAGGTGGAACAATTGTGTTTATGTACATATAAACCAGAGGAAAAGGAAGTTAATGCATAAGCTTTCTAAAATCTAGCATGTCTTGGACCTTTCGGGGTCTAGTTCTCTTATTCATCAGGAAGTGATGATTCGATATAAGCTTGAAAATACTCTTCATCATGAGGAGATGCTCTAGAAGCAAAAATCAATACACGAGTGGCTAAATTTGGGAGACCATAATACTAGCTACTTCCATAAACACACAGCTAAGAGAAGGAATTTTAATAAAATCATTGTTTTATGTAATGCTGATGGGGATTGGATTTTTTATCATGAGGTTCTTAAAACCGAAGCGGTTAATTTTTCCAGAATCTTTATGGGGAGAATCCAGGCCCACTAGGAATTCTTCCTCCTAGTGCTTTTCCTTGTCTTAGTCCTGAAGATGTTGATTTTCTCAAGAGAAATGTTATGAATGAGGAAATAAAGATTTCTCTTTTCGACATGGCACCCTTGAAAGCCCCAAGTAGTGATGGTTTTCATACTGCTTTCTTCCAGAATCAATGGGATAATATTGGAGATGCTATTTGTGGGTGGGTCAAGAAGGTTTTTGAGGAAGGTACCATCGACCTAGAGTTAATAACACACTTATTGTGTTAATCCCCAAAGTTTCAAACCCAAAAAATTTCTTACAGTTCTGGCCTATCAGCCTTTGCTCTTTGTTGTACAAGTTGATCATGAAGGTCATTACTAATAGATTTAAGAGTATCTTTTTGAAGATCATAGGTTAAGAACAAGTGGGCTTCATTGTTGGGAGAAGTATTATTGATAACGTCATTATTGCTCAGGAAGTTTTACATTCTAAGAGAACTATGAAAAAACTCCAATGGATGGCAATCAAGATTGATTTGGAAAAGGCTTACGATAGAGTCAGATGGGACTTTGTAGAAGCTTCTCTCAATGCAGCAGGTATTCCTTCGCATTTGGTTAAAGTTATTATGAATGCTATCTCATTATCCTCTATGCAGGTATATTATCCTCTATGCAGGCATTATGGAATGGTGCGCCAGCATAAAAATTTAGGCCGGTAAAGGGTATTCAACAAGGCTGCCCTTTGTCACCATACCTCTTCGTCCTCTGTATGAAATAGTTGGGTCATAGATTTTATGTGGGTATCTCTTCAAAGGAGTAGAGCCCCATTCGATTATCATGCATAGGACCGAATCTTTCACACCTGTTCTTTGTAGATGACTTGGTGATTTTTAGTCGAGCTAATTTGATTCATAGGTGTCTCTTCAAGAATTTTTTGAGTAAATTTTGTGAGTTATTTGGTCACAAGGTCAATTCTAGGAAAACGAATGTGTTCTTTTCTACAGGGGTTAACAAACTTTTAAGGAATAAAATCAATGACATGCTTGGTTTTCAAGAAGTTAGTGAATTAGGTCAGTATCTCGGGGTTCCACTTTTTCATCGAAGAGTTACTAATAACATATTAGATTTTTTGGTGAACACAGTTTGTAGTCGACTTTCTAGTTGGGATGCAAAAAGACTTTCCTTTGTTGGAAGGGTTACCTTAGCACAATCAGTTTTGTTGACTATTCCAAGCTACCTCATATAGTCAACTCTAATCCCTAAAGGAATTTATGACTCTATTGAAGAATTAGCAAGACAATTCATTTGGGGTGCTGCGAATGGGAAAAGGAAAATGGCTGTGGTGGGTGGGATGATGTCTGTCAGCCTAAGCTACACGGAGGTCTCGATTTTTGGGATCAGAACAAAGCTTTCATGTTAAAAATTGGTTATATCCTTATTACTAAGACTGAAGCTCCATGGGTTCAGGTCCTTAGAGCTAAGTATGGACTGTGTGAAAGTATGTCGAACTCTATTATGAGGAACAGTTCTATTATGAGGAACAGTTGCTCCTATATGTGGAAAGCAGTTGCCAAAGCTTGGCCTCTGTTGCGCAGTAATATGATCTGGCCCATTGAAAATGGGAGGGCTATTCGTTGTTAGGAGGACAATTGGATCCCTAATGTGGGACCTCTCAATCAAAACGTTCCGGGTCATAGAAACATTGTTCCTGAGAGTAAAGTTAATGAGATGGTTTTGGTTAAATGACGATTGGAACCTTGATTTTTTTTATACTGTGGTTGTCAAAAGAAGTGGTTAAACGAATCATTAGCATTTCTCCTCCTTTAGACTTAGCTGGGCCAGATATTCTATCTTGGTCTAGAACGAGGACCGGTGTCCTTTTTGTGAAAAATGTTTATTATATGCTGAATGAGGAGTCTTGGAATCCGGATGAGGTGAATTGGAGTATTGTATGGAAAATTTTAAGGCTCCAACGTGTCAAGCAGTCCATCTGGTTAATTCTTAAACAGAGACTTTTAACTAACTCTGAAAGAGTTAGAAGAGGTATTGTGCAAGACGCATCGTGCCATCTTTGTGGCCATACTACGGAGGATATCCTTCTTATCCTCAAGGATTGTTCTTTTGCGAAGGAAATTTGGCACCATGTCATCCCAGCTAATCATCTTGGAAGTTTTTTTTCTGGTAATATTTTGGAGTGGCTATTCTCGAATTTGCAATCTCTTTCTACTAGCAAGACGAGTGACTCAACTTGGGCTTGCCTCTTTGGTATTATTCTTTGGCGCATTTGGAAGAATCATAATTCGATCATTTTTCAAGGGAATGCTATGAATACAAAGGATATAATCAGTGCCTCTTATAGTTGGGCGAAACATTTTCTATCTATCCATAATGAAGCATTGGTTTCTCAACCGAAGCAGACCTCAGTTCGTCAAAATTCAGGTATGTGTGTCTTCTTTAATACTGATGGTGTTGTTCACTCTGTGTCTGGTTTCTCTGCTGCAGGTGGAGTGATACGCAATAGCAAAGAGAAGTGGATCCTAGGTTACAATCACTTTTTGGGGAAATGTTCAGTAGCGGTTGCTGAGCTGTGGGGTATATTGGATGGTCTACTTCTCCTTCAGAAACAAGGTTATGACGAGGTCATTATTCAATTAGATAATTTTGAAAATGTGATTTCTATCTGCAAAAGTAAGGTTGGTGGTCCAAAAAACTCCCTAATAAGGAGGATTCAACAAATCCTAGCCTTTGAAGAGAAGTGGTCCTTGAATTATGTTCCTAAAGAGACCAATCAGATAGCTGATGCTTTGGCGAAAATAGCTCTATTAAGTGATAAATCTTTGCATATGTTTGAGGATCCCTTTTTGGAGATTAAAGAGATTTTGAAGGATGACAGCTCTTTTGATAATTTGCCTATGATCTTCTCTATGTAATTCTTTGTTTAATTTACCAAAAAAAAATCTCTTTATTTCTTTATACATTTTCTTTTCTGATTAGGCACACTCATTGAGATAGATAAAAAAATTTATATAATAAACATATTTATAAAAAATTGATGCAAAAAATAAAGGACTTTCCTATAAAATAGTAAAATTGAGATGTTGAAATTCATCTTGTCTTAAGTTGAAATGTGATCATATATTTTTCTTTTTCTAGATTTTATATAAAAATATATAAAAAGATTTAACCTTTCGTAGCATTATTTCTTACTTTGCAAAATGAATAGGTTGTTGGTAATTTCAAATAAGAATTGGGATCGGATTGATGAGTGATGTTAACTCATTTAAAATAATTAAACATGTTTATAGTTATAAATTAGGTTTAATATATAATATCTAATACCTAGGTTTTGCTTCAATGTTCAATTTAGTATTTAAGTTTTTTTTTGTCCCAATTTGGTAGTTGAATTTGACTTCAATGTTCACTTTGGTACTTAATTTTTTTTTCAAATTTATACTTAAAGGTTTTTTCGTCCTAGTTTGACACTTGAGTTTGACTTCAACGTTCAATTTTTTTTTAAAGTACATCGACCACACAATGCTAAAAATAAAACATTTTTTTAAAATTACATTGATCATCACTGTATTCACTAAAAACATTTGTGTTCAACATTCTAAAAGATAATCAAATAAACATTTGTGTTGAACATTTGTGTATCCACTATACAATTAGACCAATCAGGACGAATTCGTTTTTAAGGTAGTGGTTTTACCACGATACAATAAAATTTTTATTTTTAATTCGGTATTTATTTTTCTAACAAATTTATATTAAAGTAGCTCATTTTTCAACATTTTATTTATGGGTTGTTTTTATTTGAATTTTATTATTCTCTAATACAATTATGATCTTGGAGAGAGTATCTTTGGATTTTTGCATGTTTATCTATGAATTTCTAAAAACATTGTTTCATTTTTGTTTGGGATTACAATTCCTTTCTAGAGAGTATTGTTTGTTGCATCTTCAACAATTCTATGAAGCCATATTGTGGATTTTGTTATTTAAGAGAGTTAAAAATTTCGACTTTTAATTCTTAAACATTATTGCTTTTCCTAAAAAAAATACAGTAGTAACTTTTGATTTGCTAAAAAAACATATTTTTAGGGTTCTCTCCCTCATTTGTTTTCAGCATCCAAAGAAAAAAAAAAGTTTCTTCTCTTCACCCGTTTGTTTCTCCTCCGCCAAGGGCGGTCGTCTTTTGTCCGTTCGCAACTATTTCAGCACCAACATAATACTCCGTTACTTTTACGGTTTAGATCTTCAAGGAACCGACCCTGAGTCTTCTGAAACGAAGGCCAAAGTTTCGAACCTCCTCTCGCGGATCTCCGTTTTGCACCGTCGGATCGTCAAAGGTCGTGGAGTGGACATGTCGCTCCCCTTGGCTTGCCTCGTCACCGTTCAGAAGCCTATATTATTATTGCATATATATGCATATAAATAATATTTCATGGAGAAAATGTTGATATTAAAATACAACTGATGGTGACATAAGCGAAACATGATCTTTTTTTTTAAAATTACCCTTTAGTGCCGAAGTATTTAATTTTAAGGTTTCAATAAATTAGGGGAATTGTGGCATTCCACCAAGTTTTAACATGGATGATGATCCAATCCCTTAGTATTGGAGATGGCAATTTGCCCCGGCTAAACCATTTTCAAGACTGGCCCTATCTACCCTATAATGGCCCCATATATGGAATGGATTATGGAATGCTCTCAACCAACCACAACCCACAAGCATAGCTACCATTCAATGTACCCCCAACTAGATACAATGTTATTAACTATCTCACTATATCTTCATTTTCTCCAATTACAATTTAGAACCAACCAACACTACCATCTCTATCTTCAACAATCATGGAGATGTCTTGGGAGCAAAGCGTCACCTACTCTATCAACACTGTTTACCTTCTATTTTCCGCTTATTTAGTCTTTGTAATGCAGCTTGGCTTTGCCATGCTCTGTGCTGGTTCAGTCAGGGCCAAGAATGCCATGAATATTATGCTCACAAATGTTGTGGATGCTGTTGTTGGTAGCATCTCTTATTATCTCTTTGGTTTTGCCTTCGCATTTGGTGACACCTCCAACCCTTTCATTGGCACAAACTTCTTTGCCCTCAAAGATATTCCTAATACCTCATTTGATTACTCTTTCTTTCTTTACGAATGGGCTTTCGCCATTGCAGTTGCAGGGATTACCAGTGGGTCAATAGCTGAGAGGACCCAATTCAGTGCTTACCTGGTTTTCTCATTTTTCCTCAGTGGGTTCGTTTACCCTGTTGTGGCTCATTGGGTGTGGTCGTCTAGTGGGTGGCTCAGTACCAGTTCAACCAATCCACTGTTTGCTTCTGGTGCTATTGATTTTGCAGGGAGTGGCGTGGTGCATATGGTAGGTGCGGTCGCTGGATTTTGGGGTGCTTTAATTGAAGGTCCAAGAGTGGGTAGGTTCGATGCTTTTGGCAAGCCTGTGCCAATGCGTGGCCATAATGCAACCCTAGTGGTTCTGGGGACATTTTTGTTGTGGTTCGGTTGGTTTGGGTTCAATCCAGGCTCATTCGATAAGATCCTCGTGGCCTATCCTAGTACAACAAATCAAGGTAATTGGACCGCAATTGGCCGCACAGCGGTTACAACCACACTAGCCGGATCAACGGCTGGAATTGTAACATTGTTCGGCCGAAGATTACTAGTGGGCCATTGGGATGCACTCGATGTATGCAACGGAGTGCTAGGGGGGTTCGTCGCGATAACATCGGGCTGCGCAGTCGTTGAGCCATGGGCTGCTATCGTTTGCGGTTTTTTCTCGGCCTGGGTCTTGATTGGGCTGAATAAAGTGGTAATGAAACTGAACTTTGATGACCCATTAGAGGCTACCCAATTGCATGGGGGATGTGGTGCATGGGGTTTGATTTTTACTGGATTGTTTGCAAAAGAGGAGTTTGTGATTCAAGCCTATGAGGCAGGAGACACCAGTGTGGTGCGACCTTACGGGCTATTCATGGGTGGGGGCTGGGGACTGCTGGGGTGCCAAGTGATAGAGCTTTTGGTGATAGTGGGTTGGGTTAGCGTCACAATGGGGCCTATATTCTATGCTCAGCATCGACTGGGGATACTGAGAATATCAGTGGAAGAGGAAATTGCAGGATTGGATATTTCCAGCCATGGGGGATACGCTTATAATACACATCAGGAAGAAAATCAGCCTCGTTTTTATGCAGATTATATGAGAATGCATGGTCACTCATAAGCTTATCACCCATTTATTTTCTATTTTTTATTCTATCTTTCAAACATCATTTGTATTATTGGATTATTAGTACATGCGACTGCTTAATTTGGTAAGATGTAATTAATCATTACTAAATATGTTGTAAATTCCAAATTTAGTTTAAGTTTAGTTTTTATCCTAAGTTTTTTTTTCGTCCCAATTTGGTAGTTGAATTTGGCTTCAATGTTCACTTTAGCACCTAAAGTTTTCAATTTTATGCTTAAAAGATTTTTTCATCCTAATTTGGTACTTGAGTTTGGCTTCATTCAATTTGGTATCTAAGATTTTTTTTCTTTGCCCTAATTAAGTGCCTACATTTTTTTACTAAAACATGTGTCAAACATTCATTGAGCCGCATGATGTCATTTGGTTTGTATTTCAAGTTAAAACTTGAAGTCAAACTTAAGTACCAAATTAAAAAAAACCCCTAAGTATCAAATTAAACCTTTAAACTAAATTCAAGTACCAAATAATAAATTAAGCTTACAAATTATGGCTTTTTCTCGTAAGTTTGAACAAGTGTTTGAACTTGAGAAAGTCAACCCTTGATAGCACTCAATATGGTTATATATACCCTAATATAAAAGTTGTCTTAATTGAAAACTCATTGTTTAAAGGACAAGTAATGATAATTTTTTGTTGCATGAAGACTCAGTCACTTGCTATGTAAAAAATAGAAAGAAAGAAAAGAATGGAAATATGGAAGAAATTGAAAAAAGAAGAAGGAGAAGTGATATTTGTGTCTCTGTTCATGTGATTTCTTAAATGAGTTTTAAGTTTTAAAATATATTTTTATTGATAATAATTTATTTGATGTATAATCAGATTTTAAATAAGGAAATGATTAGTATATTAAAATGGTTTAATACATTTGATATTAAAGTATCACACTTTTTTCTAATATAATAATGTATTATTTTTTGGTCTAATTTAACATATGTATCTGACAAAAAATATATATTTAGATACTCAAAGATAACAGTGTTAACTTTCTAACGTCTAATTCAGATTTTAGACTTGGTTTGATGAAAGTTAATTACTAATAGTATTAAATAATTATGTACTTTCATCAAATTAATCAAAAAAAACCCAAATTAGAAAAAAACAAATACCATATCAAAATTTGCAAATATTTTGCTTATATTACCACAATTTTTTTCTAATTGCATGTACTAAAATATATATATATGTAGATTTGAGATTACATCGATCAAATTAAAAATAAAATATTTTATTTTTAAATTACATTCATCATTACTATATTCACTAAAGACATTTGTGTTCAACATGCTAAAAGATAATCAAATACTAAAAACTATGAACTAGCCAAAGTTAATGGGGTTCATTCACATCTATATATCACACACGCTAATAAATTTTATACACTGGTAGTTGAAATAAATGCACTGTCCTCCGTCTGAATGGATGGTGCAAAAAATGATGTTGTGAAGGTGTTTTCCGGTGATCTTGGAGGAGAAAACAGGAACGGCGTCGGCGGAATCGTCAGAGCTTCAATGCTTCCTTGCAACATTTCTATAGCTTTAGTCATCGATGGTCGATCCGACGGATTACTTTGAATGCACCACAAACTCACTATGATCATCTTTCTAATTAGTTCTTCATTTTCAGCTGTCATTCCTTCCAGGTTCAAATCTGCTCCTTTAAGACGGTTGTAAATCCATACCGGAAAATTCGAGTTACTAGTCTGACTATGAATGTTTTCTTTTTCTCCGACCATTTCAAGGACCATCATCCCATAGCTGTAAACATCGGACTTGTGGGAGACTCCTCCAAAGCTACGGCAGAATACTTCTGGAGCAATATATCCAATAGTTCCTCTAGCGCTTATCGTGGAAATGATACTATCTTTCCGCTCACATAGTTTAGCAAGTCCGAAATCTGAAATTTTAGGACAAAACTTTTCATCTAGAAGGATATTGTGAGGTTTTATGTCGAAGTGTAGAATCCTTGTATTACAACCTTGATGCAAGTATTCCAATCCTCTGGCTATTCCAATTGCGATGTTATACAATGTTTTCACTTCTAACTGTTCAGGTTTATCTGGAGATTCTCGATGACAGATGAACTTATCCAAGGATCCATTCGGCATGAATTCGTAGATTAGAGCTCTTATTGATATCTCATAGCAGAAACCTACAAATGCCACTACATTAACATGGGAAGTCCTGCTAATGCTAGCCACTTCATTTATAAATTCATCTCCACTTCCCTTGGCTTCATTTAGGACTTTAACGGCAACAAGTCGACCATCGGATAATGCACCTTTATATACAGTTCCGAATCCACCTTGACCTAGTTCGTCTTTGAACGACTTGGTTAGTCTCTTGATGTCTGAATATGAATATCGCTTGGGAGCAAGTTCGGCACCATACTGCAAAATGTATGCCTCGATCCTTTCCCATTGCTTCTTTTTTCCTCGTTGCAACTTCAATAAAATACCTCTCGACAACGTCTCGTTCTTAATCCGGAAAGTTACTGTCATAATGACGACTACAAAAACAACAGCCCCAGCCACTCCCAAGCCTAAGAATGAAATTGGGAAATATTAGCTAGCTGCCATTCATTGTTATCAATTGAATTAAAATGTTAACCAATATAGTACCTACCTAAGGCTAATTTGAACTTTGGAGTGAAACCATCTGATGACCCTGCAACCATCGAAGAATCGAGTTACGTATCGTAGCAAAAGTACTGATTTAAGTGATTATAAAGAAGAATGATTGTTGATTATGATACCCGAGATGGAATCATCATCCCATCCCACTCCAAAGCCATTTTGAAGGGTCACATTCAGATTAGCTTGACTTGGACCGTGCTCCAAAACCCTTAATATCGAAGCGAAGGCTGGGACAAGAACATTGCTCCGACATGATCTCAAAGCATCCTTTGCTTCAACGGAGAGGTCAGGAAAGGCAGTTGGAACAAGGTAGTAGCCGACAGTATCAGTTCCATTCATGCTGCAATTAAACTGATGATTAGTAAGGCCTTGATACTGATTGGCCTCGATGGGGCAACCGTAATAGAGTGATATGTTCTGGGTATTCCAAAGAGCGCGGAAAGGGCTGAGATTCAAAGAGGTGTTGACAAGGCGGCGAGGACAAAGCACACTATCCTTATTAGACATAGGTTCAAGAGTCAGAGATCTGAGGGTGGTATTGTATACCAGAAGTTGGTAAGTCCGTGAACTGATTGTAATCATGGGATCACCACCCTCACAAAACAACTCAAATCCCGGTTTCCCGCAATACGCCGGGCTACCCTTTCGCCGAAACGGGTAGCTTATCTCTTTGACGATTCCGCAGTTGAATGGTTTGTTACATTCAGGGGCATTCCTAGTGTCAGTGCTGCACATACACACCAGAACCTGGAAGGAAATAAACATTGCAACTACTCCAACAATGGGGGAAGTTCCTGCAACATTCACTTATTTCTTTTAACCAAAGCCTCCTAATTATTGACAATTAAGTTGTAATACCCCCACACAACACTACATGTCATAAAGATATAACATGAAAACAAATTAATACACAGGAATTATTAAGTTACCAGCAAAATCTGCATAACTAACATAAAATTACGGAATTAGAATGCAAAATACTTGTAGCATGGTCTATTGTTAAAGAAACAAAATCAACACAACACAAGCAAAGACAAGACAAGTATTTAATGTCATCTGTGTCTCAAGAATCAGTCCCAAACGCATGAATACTCCGGGGAAGAAAAAAGATGGACAAAGACAGAACCCTCAAACAAGCAGCTAAGAAGCAACATCCTTGACTTTTAAGAAGAAAAACTCATACCAGTTATTGTCAGAGATTCCATCAACCTCATTCTATGCGTTAGTACACGAGAAAGGCCCACAGAGGTTGCCATTAATGCTTAACTTGACAAGTTCAGCTAGCGTCTGAAGCTATCAAGGAAGTTGATTTGCTGAGAAGAAAGGGTTGTTGATTTTAAGGACGGGAAAACAGAGGAAATATCGGAGTCTCTTCTTCTTCTTGGCGAGGCTGTAGGTGTGGAAGCACCAATCAGCAGTAATTAAGATTAAGATATTGAGAGTAAGGAAGACTATGAAATTAAAATAGGTCATAAAGTCTACCATGATATGACCCATCATTTACAGCAAACAATGACTCTAGTTTCCATCATGTAGGGCCAACTAATTTATACCTTTGGGACCGTGTTTCCCAACTCACATTAAATACCACATTGATAGAAGTTGGGATCGAAAGTTACATTCTTTAATTTAATTCGGTAACTTTTAATTATTTATTTTTTAATTTTAAAATTTTAGTCATCAAAAAATAGTAATTGTTAAATTCATTAAATTAAGTTATTTTCAAAATATAATGTGACAAACATATTATCACGTGTAATATCATGTCAGCTTGTTATTTTTATATATTATTCACAAAAAATTCAGTTAATTTATTAACGAATGTTATTTGTGTTAAGACTAAAATTTTTTAAATTCAAGAATAATCCAATTAAATAAATCTATAATTGTACACATAGTACATGACTAATAGTTAATTTATTCGAACAAATTTAACTATTACTAATTGGGTTAGGATTAAAATTTCAAATTTTAAAAAAGTACAAAAAATAAAATTGATCAAATTAAAGTATAAGGACCAAATTCACAACTTTCACAAAGTACAGAAACTAATAACACAATTTAACCAAAATAATAATAATAATAATAATGTACTAAAGGGTTGAACGAATCAACGCTCATGATACAATGGATCCGATAAAAAAAACCACCTAGTTTTCCCGACAATCAACTAAGGTAATATAATGGATCATGATAAAACACACCTAGATTTTCCATGAAGGAACCATCAACAAGAAACAGGCAATTAACAAAGTAATATTAAACCAAAGTCTCTAGTTAAAAAATAGTTATTTATTTTTATTTGAATGTGATTCGCATCGACATTGTTACCAATATAGGATGACGTAAGTTTGAGTACCCTGAAACGTATTATCATCTTATTTAAAGTTTGGGGAGGGGTTAATTTTAGACATTATATCTAAAAGAGCAAATATGATAAGAACTTATAATTAAATTAATGTTTAAAAAAATGTACATGTTTATCAATTGAGATTGTATTATGTTGGTAGTTTAAAATCTATTAACTATTCAATCATATTATATATCATTTCCTTTTATTTTTTATTATCTTTATATACACATGCATTTTGAATATTATTATTGTTGTTAATCTTTTTTTTTTTAATTTGTAAGACTTTCTACCATTAACTATTTGCTTTAAATAAAATATCTATTAGTAAGATGTGGAAGAGAGGATAAAAAGGATCGTGATATTATTTTACTTAAACATGAGTATAATGCATCCATATTATATGTATTCTTTCAAGTCGTATATAATAGTAGAAGATTTTTTTTTTTTACTTTTGAAAAAATTATTAATAATTTTAGATGAAAAAAATTTAAGAATTTTAGTTTATTGGTAATTATAATAATTATTTATAATTTAAATTATTTTTATAAAACTATTGGTTTATATTATTTATTTTTTATAAAAATGAATTATATGAATTGTATATATAAAATTTATTTATTAAAAAGTTATTTTTTAAAAAAATTGACATCATCTCTCGTGAAACCATTTGAAGCAACAAGATAAACGAGTGTTCTCTTTTTGACATAAAAGATAAATTTTTTTTTTCCAATTTTTGGCAAAAGCAGATTAAGGGTTTTTTTTTTGTCAAAGGGAAGATAAAGTTATTAAAAAGGAAAAGAGATAAAGTTGAACAAGGGAGAACCAACGCTTTCCAAAAACCTTCAATCAAGCAGCCAAAACCAAAACGTCCACACGCCTAAAGCTTATTTATATTAAAATTTTAATAAATTAAAAAAAATTAAGTATTAAATAAAAATTAAAAAAAAATAAAGTGAAGTGGGGTTTAAATAGACATATATGATATGTAAAATTAATGAGAATCCGATTAAACTTTACCCATAAATATTTATTGAAATTGGGGATAATATTTGATCCGTGATATATGAAAAAGGAAAGGAAGAGAATGAGGAGTGAAGTCCCCACATAGGTAGAACAAAAGTCAAAACCGTCGACTAGGTAGCACCATAAAGTTGAATCCGTTAAGACAAGGACAAAACTTGTAAAGTTAAAAGAGAAGACTAATTCGATCCCCATCTTACCCCAAAACTATCCAATTTGCCCAAAGAAAAATAACACTACAATCTAGAACCTAAATAAATAACAGCCAACAACTGAATTAAAAAAAGAAAAAACGTGGGCATCGAAACAGCTTACTACATGGCATAATTTGTTTTCTACAATTGTTTCTCAAAGAATTAAATGGCGAAATTACAGTTACGGCCTTGTAAGTGTTGCATCATAATGCGGCAATATTAGTGTTGCGTCATTGTCATGCTAAGGTCCAAGTGGCGGTTGACGAGGTGCGGCACTGAGGACTTGAAGGTTCATATTAAAGTTGGTAAACTCTTGTAATCATGCGTTTAAGTACCTCATAACTTTGACCAGTACCACCACTCGGGACCTATCAGTTTCTGGGGCTGACCCAGTTTTTCATATCTGATGATTACTATCCTACTACATCATAGACTTTTGGTTAATCGATAAGTATCCTGCTTAATATTTGTGTTCAACAGTGGTTACACCTACATCTACATAACAGGAATGTAAACTATCAAGGTTCAAGAAAAATTGATGATATCAATATTATTACTTTACCCTTTTTTTCTTTTAGGATTTAGTTTGGTGTTTCTGTTCTTGGGTATGTAGAGCTAGATGAACTGCTTCAACCAGCCAATCAAGTTCAGTTTTTTCAGTTGCAAAAAATGGTTGGCAAAGAAGGAACCATTTGCCATCTCCTTAATCATCAATGTAACTCAACTTACTGCAAACTAGCTTTATGGTTGGTAAAGAAGAGGAACTAGTTAAATTGAAAATGAAAATCACTGAAAAAAGAGAGTAAATATTAAACCATCGACACCTCGAAAGTCCAGTAGAGGATTAACATGTACTAGTCGTTTTTAAGGTTTCATTACTGGTTCCATTTATCCCCTGGAAATACAAACACAGATTGTACCTATAACCTATTCATTCCACTAGTCCCCTGTGGACATCACTTTTGCCATTCACAGGAGTGAGTGTGGCCAGAATCACAAACCCACCCAGCACAACAATCAAAATACCCAATGAGTTCACTAGCAATGCCTCCGTAGAGTAGCGTGATATTACCCGGTTTGTTTGGAGAAATGTAAGCTTTTCTAAGATACCCGTAGTAGCAGTAGCAACAGCAAGTGCATACGTATACATCCCGAAGAACACATGCCAGGGCAACAATGCAGCTCTGCTGTTTCTTGAGCCACCTGGGTACCAAAAAGTTGCGAATCCAGCAGCCCACTGGTGGAGAAGAAATTATAAAGTAAAATACGAGACATCATTAAGGTCCGTAACTTCACAAAATGAAGCCAAAATGCACTGGAAAGGAGCAGAAAATAGAACCTGAATGCCGAATAAGAAAAGGCAAGCTATGCCCAACCATGAGTGTAGACTGTAAAAGTTTTCAATGCCCTTATCGTTGTGGAACTTCAAAGCAGCCCATACACCAATAGTACTCAAGATAAAAGCAAGACACTGAACTGTAAGATGAACTAACTTTTTGAAGATTTTTGTCCCAGGAACAGTCTTGTATGCCAGCATGGCTGCATTAAACAAATATCAAATGAGTTATACAAAGCAGGATGGCAGATCAAATGTAGAATTAAGTTCTATTCTTCATGAACAAAATATTTTTAGACAAGTCGCAGTTTCACCATGCTATGGCAGATCAAAGGAGATATATATGTGTGAACAGATAAATTTATCATGAATTTGCTGGCAAGTCCTAGAACCAGGGAAATGGGTAAAAGAACCAAAATAGTATTTAATTATCCAAAGAGCATCTGGCACAATCAATTGTGAGTATGACTAATGTGTGACTAAACTAAAGGGACTTCAAATCAGGGTGAAGGCTCTGTAGAGACTTTGCACCATCTAATTGTAGATGATTAAAGAATCTAGGCCATCCATGAATTTGGATTCCAAGTGGACCCCCATAAATAAACAGTTGAGATTCAATGCTGTAGAACAGTAGAGAAAAGATTATTGGAAGTACAACCTCGTATTATTCTCTTTTTGACTCCAAAAACTGACAGAACCATCCCTTATGTTCTCCCACTAGACCCAACATCATGCCTCCTAAAGGACAAAAAAAGAAAAGGATAAAGAAAAATAAAAAAACAGATGCAACTATCCTTCTAAGTGTCACTATAAGATGATTTCCTTCGAGAAATGGACTGTTGAGTTACACTTGATGATAAAATATTGAAGCAACAAAGGGGAAAACAAAACCCTACAAACCCAAGGGAGAAATTGAATGGAACTTGGTTTATTTTCTTCCCTGCATGGAAGATGAAGTAAATCTATACTTGTTTTGAAGCCAGCAAATTGATGAATATAGTATCTGAAAATATCGATCTAATAGGTATAACAGCTTCTGGAGAGGTATAGAGACAGGAAGGGGGAAAACAAACTTGTGCTTATTAGCTTATGCATGTATCATAGTTAATGTATTAGGCTTGAAAAACAACAACTCACATCAATGTACCATGTAAAACATCCACAAACTCTTAAAATATTTAAGCCACAGTCCTCCATAATAGCAATGATATCTCAAAAGAGAAAACAAAAGGCATAATATATACTTTCATATCAAAATCCTTCCAAGAAATCATGACAATCCCCTTAGGTAGCAATTTGGAACTCGGATTTCAAAAATAGTATAAATAACATACATACAAATGTAACATCCATGCTTATTTCTCAAATACATAGATTTGCTAAATGCCTCTTTAGTAGAGAATTTGAAATTCCTAAGAAATTTATAAATTTGACAAATTCATACTTTTTATGCTTTTCAAATATATATTATATTGAAACTGAACTAATTTTATTCACAAGGAATGCATTCCATTATTATAATTTATATGGAAAATGAAATCCAAATCCAAATTTTCAAGCAAAATCATGTCATGAAAAATTAAAGAAACTGCAGAGTCTTAGAGGTACATAAAAATATTAGAGCAGCTCTACTAATAATTTATAGGCAAGTCACTTCTCAAGTCCCAAGAAAACCTCAATAAACCTATCAGTGACAAAAAAAGGGATAAGTTCTCAGAAAACAACCAATTTCTAGATATGCAACAGTTTTTTTTTTCACTCAATAAGTATTTATTCTTTCATCTCGTCCAATTGGCATAATTTAATCTGAATAATAGAAATCAGCAGCATCAAGAACATGCTTATAACAATAAGAAAATGGCATTCACCTTCACCATTTAAGAGCACTAATCCAATGACCATTAAAACAGGATGGACCTGCAATAAGTACACAACAAAGATTACTTTTCTGAAATGGAAAAAGAAGATACTCCTCTTCATTGGTTGAAATGCTAAGATATAATATCAATAGAAATCAAGTTTTTCATTTTTACTTGCTCAAAAACATGGTTCAATTCTCAATGGCAATAACAAAATTTACCTAAAAACTAAAGCTGATCATCATTTTTTTTTTCACTTTCTTGTAAACTACTTGTACAATTAAACAGTGTGAAGAATGGCAGTATGTCTTGATGTCAAAACAAATGAAACATTGATGTTTAATGTATCCACAATTTTCAACTTATAAATTATCACAAATTATAAAGCAAAATGGAAACAAAATCATTGAATCGCCATATGTAAACTAATAAAAACCAAAGAAATGGAAACAGCCCATTAAACAAAAACAAAACCAAGTAACTGGTAAATCAATTAAAATGAAATTTATCGCTTCTCTACTTTACCCAAACACACACACACACACAACAAACTAAAGGCAAAAGAGGGAAGAGATTACATTAAAGATGAGATCTTTGTTATCAGAGATGAGAGCCAATCCTCCTCTGTAATGAACAGTCCATACGAAAAGAATAGCTGTTATTACTATTCCCAGTCCTCTAACTACCATAAAGATTGGAAATTTGATCACCGGAACCCCCATTTCTGTATCAGAAGAAACACACATACAAGAACAAACACCCCCCCCCCCACAAAAAAAAAAAAGATGTTGTTTCGAATGTTGGAGAAATGGGTATCCTCAGAAGAATGCGAAATTGCTGCCTTTTGATTACAATGAAGTGAAGAAGGATTTTCTATTTGATTAATCTGTAGAGAATAGATCAGAAACACGAGGCATCAGAGTTTTCAACTTTCATACAGCGACCAGGTTTTAGGCCAATATTTTTTATATATTAATATAGGTCAATTTCTAAAATAGCTCCTTGTATTATGCATTTTTAGCAGATATTTTTTTCTCTATACTCTAATTTCATCATTTTTACTCTTTATTTTTTGCAATGTTTACTTTCGATCGTAGGACAATTTTTCTTTTTCGTAAAAAAACCTCTCAACTCCTCAATTTTGTTATAGAGCAAATTAGTTCCTCTCAAGCCCTCAATTGTACATAATTTTGATTTGTACAATTGTAAATTTAGTCCCGTTGTTTACATATTTTGTCAATTTGATTTTGATTTAACAAATTTAGCCAACAATATTTTGTATAAATGTTCTGGCTAGATTTGTTGATGTTTTAGAATCAGGATCGAATTGACAAAACATATAAACATTGAAAACGAAATTAAAAAACAATTTACTGGTTAAATTTTTTAAATTAGGATCAAATTAATAAAATATGTAAATTTTGAGGGTTAAATTTATTATTATATCAATCAAAATTACGTACAATTGACGGAAAATATTAACATCTATATTAATTGCCTTAATTAATTAGTTTAAATATTGATAAAATTAAATTGCTCTAATTTTTTTAAAGGAACCAATTTGTTGAATATCTGAAAAATCTTAAAAGTTTTTCCACCTAACTTATTTTCTTTAGAAAAAATTGGTGTGGCATATACATTTTTTACTTTTATTAAAGTTAAATATTCTTTTGCAGTTTGCACATTCAAAAAAGATAAAAAAAAAAAGTTGAGAATAATATTTTTTGTAACTATATAGATGTATATACCACATTACCAAATACATTCTTTGAAAATCTAAAGAGATTAGAAATGTTTAAATTATAATAAAGGGGCTAAATCTATAAAAAGCACTTAATCTATGACCTTTTATACAATTTGATCATTACTATATTATACATATCACGTTCGCTCAACTTTTCTTTTTATTTTGTAATTTATTATTTTCTTTTATTATATTATTTTTAATAAATATTAAATTTTTTTTTAAAGAAATACAAAATTTTAGTTTTATGTATTTAGTAACACCACTTAAGAATCTCAAAATTTTCGGATATTTTTGATAAATTAAAAAATTAAGTATTGAAAAAAAACAAAATTAAGTATTGAAACTTTAAATGCTAAATTAAAGTTATGAAATTTATTTGATATATTACTTAAAATTAATCGAAAGATAAATAAATTATTTGATAAATATAAATTAAAAATTTTATATTCTACATTTTACTCTTAATTTTTAAACATTTCATCATATTCTAAAATGTAAAGTTTTTATATAATAATATAATATTAAAATAAATAAAATAAAATTGAATTAATTAAGAATATTCTTATAGAATTAATTTTTTAATAATTTATCAAATAAATTCTTATTTAAAAATGTAATTATAGTTATCAAAATAATTATTCTCTACTAATTCTTTATTTATGACATTTAAAAAAAAAAGACATCAGCCAGCAAATGGAATTTTTTAAAGAATGTTAAAATTTTAAGATAAATCGTAACATTAATAACATTTTAATCTTTGACATTTACTTTTATGTCCATCAAAAGTTCCACACCAAAAATCAAATAAAAATAAAAACAAAAACTTTGAAAGAAAGAAAATTAAAAAGACTCCTTTTTGGGCTTTTTTTTACCTCATTAATATAAAAATAATAATATCGCAAATAGTATATGAGTCAAGTTATTTATCAAAATGAGATGTTTGGAACAGTGGCCATGGGTGATACCTGATAAGATAGCGGCACCTCCCAAAATTTCCCACAATCATCATGCAATCATTAAGCCGTAATTGGGTTAAAAAAATATTTTATTGGTGAAGGGTAGACATATGGCGACACCGGTATTATCTGCCAAAATACGAGTAAAATATGAGTTTGAAACGTCTTAAAGGGGTGGAGGAGATGTGTTAGGCGACACTCAGGTGGACGAGATGTGTCAAGCGACACTGGGCCCTATTTAAACAATATCTTCTTGAACGGTTTAGCAATTAACAGATAAGAAGAAAGGAGAAAAAAATTGTAGATGAGGAGAAAACAAAGAAGAATTCGTAAAGTTAGTACAATATTAATTTTATTTTCTTATATTTTTATAGTTGAATATTATTTTTCAAATATATATTGAGAAATTTAATTATTTTTATAGATTTAATATTGAAGATGGATAATCAATTCTTCGTATGCGTTTATTTTGATGAAGTATTTTTAACAACAACAGTTGGTTGTATATTTGAATGTCGCCAACAAATAGCAATGAGATTTAACAGAAATGTGTCGGTTGATGATATGAAGGAAATGATCAGTGCAAAAATTGTTAAACGTTGTGGGAGGAGGATATTGGAACTATTCTACAAATTCTCAATTTTGTCAAATCTCATCAAATTCATCGAGATGGAACTTGTAGACGATAAAGACGTGGAGACAATGGTCGCACTTTTATTGTTGGACTGAGAGTGGTCACACTGAACCGATTAAGTTGTTTTCTGAGTTAGCTAATGTGAAGCCAGTTGAAGATTTCACTTCATTGAGTGAAGAATATGGAGTTCAAGATTCGTGTACGAATGTTCCGAGAGCATCTATTGATAGGTGATTGTCTGTATGCGGGTTTGACATAGATTTCAACATATTTTTTGAATATTCTTAATACTTCCATAAATTAATATGAAAAGGTAACATGTCTTTTCAAAATACATATGAAACGTACGAGTTAGAACAACACCGTTTCAGGCAAAAGCTGACCACACTTGAGGGTGATATGCATAGTGAAACGAATACTCCTTCCCGAGAGTGGTTGGATACCATAGAGTCGTGGCAATAGGCTCAAAGTTTCGATGATGGGTCTCGATATAGTCATATGACTACCAACCTAGCAAATGTGGTTAACTCCGTCTTAAAGCGAACATGACATCTTTCAATTTATTTATTTTCTCAGCTACGTTCTACAAGCTGGCAACCTTGATGTCAAGAATGAGGCTGAAACAAGTAAACTAGATGGAGGCGGGACACGTGTTTGTCATGGAGGTCAGGAAGGCAACGGATGTGAACAATCAAAGAGCGAGGTCGATGAATGTAGAAATATATTCTCGACAGTTAGAAACTTTTTAAGTTACAAAGTCCATCAACCACCAACCCGACATCCCACCTAAGTCCTACAGAGTTGATCTCCAAAATAGACGGTGCGACTGTGAGAATTTTTAGACACTTTATTTCCCTTGTATGCATGTCGTTGTAGCTTGTGCTCACACCTCGATCAATGTTGAACAATATATCGATGAGGTGTACACTTTGGAAAGCAGATTGCGTACTTGGGGAAATGAGTTCCCTATCTTGTGTGAT
This sequence comes from Gossypium hirsutum, assembly GCF_007990345.1. Classification (NCBI taxonomy): domain Eukaryota; kingdom Viridiplantae; phylum Streptophyta; class Magnoliopsida; order Malvales; family Malvaceae; genus Gossypium; species Gossypium hirsutum. The sequence goes on from NC_053443.1 coordinate 9,237,540, forward strand.
GTGTCAATGTGGGAAGTGCATTCCTCGACTTTGGGGTTACGTAGAAAGTCGAAAGGACACCCACACGTTACCAGGATTCAAGATGAAATGGACTTGAGGGAGAAAACTGACCCTAAACATTACAATATGTGCAGAACAGTTAGTCATACTCGAACTAAATGCCTGCATTGAACCAACCATATTGGACAATCATCTCGATCGAGTGGAATATGAATTAATGTACTCCATATTCAAATTTATGTGAAATGTTGTTATCAATTAAAGTAATATTTTATTTTACGTAGAATTTGTGTATACTTTTAGTTTTATTAAAATTTATTTGATTATGATGGAATTTTGATATTGCTTAAACATGTTCAACTATAAAATGAAAAGATTGCACTTCAGTTAATACTACATTAAAATATAGAGAAAATAACTAAACAATATAATATGCAAACTTGAAAATTTGAATTACAATTACAAAATGCATGTAATAAAGATAATATTACACGTGCTAAAATTGATGGTTCGATGATGTTGTCTGTGGGGTAAACCGTTGTGGTGTCTGGCGTTGGCGTTGAAGGGTGCTCGTGACGGTCATTGTTATCCTCATTCGGAGCATCGCTCACGGCATCTATCGGCAAATCTTGGGGTGTGTTAAACATACTAAAAAAATCTTATGTCCCAAAGGTTTACCCATGAGGGGTGGAGTATTAGGGTGGTAATAGGTTGAAGATATCAAAACTCATTGAGGATCTCGGATCCAGATAATCAGAACTGGAATCAGGAATCTTCGACTAATATGCGTAACTTGCCAAGCCCGAAAAATCTACCCCTAAATTCAGATGATAAGAACTACCTCTAAATTGTGTATAAGGCTGCTCTAGTTTGGGCTCGAGCTTAGGTTGGGCTGCAGGAGGCGGATGCCCTCATCGGTGCTGTTGGTGGCCTCGTCGGTGCATGTGTGAAAGGACTAGCATTAAGTGCCCACCAAATAAATACGGTTTCCAATTCTCGATGTACCAGCATTGGTACTCAACCGTAGGCCACAAATCAAAATCAAAATACATCCGAGGTCTCTGACCCTTCATGTCGTTCCTTAATACAAAATATTATTGATGCTCTAATGCCCAATTCTTTCATTGTTTCCCCCTTTTGTTAATTCCGTGGACATTGTCAAAACTCTGTGGAATATCTGGAATATTTTGTTTGCACTCAAACTGTCACAAAACTCGATCCCTGTTCCACTAGTCGACTGTTGAGAAATTCAGCAGGGGTGCGTTAATGCACCACAAGTGTGAATGGATGTGAGCAGACGAGGGAATAATAGTTGCAATGTCTGAGGCAGAATATGACAAACAGACGAAATGCACAATTAATAACATGATTATAGTAACACAAGTCAAATAACATAAATAAAGTAATTACATATCATGAATATTAGAAAAATTACCCCTCCCTGGCGTGTGTCTCAATCATCTGTAGGTAAATCGCAAACGTATAGGACCTTCCGATACTCGAATAAGTATACTATCTATGAAAAACTTAAAACTTGTTAAAACAAATTTTCATAAAAAGGCAAGATTCTTGATGTAATGCGTAAATTTTATCATCTATTTACAAGTGGGAAGGCATGTGTTTGGTGACTAACTAATGCCAAAAATGGTATCTTATACAACACCCAGGATATAGTAGCAATATCATGCACCCGCCTATGTCCTTTGTATCGTGCTTTGTCGCCCGACAAAGCTCATGATACAATGTTGCTAGTACAGTTGAGCCCCAATTGTACGAACGAGCAATTGTCAAATCAGATAACATGGGCAAGTACATCAAGTGGACCTTGTTTTTATTTGCATCTGGCATAAGTACACCCCCTATAAGATACATTATATATGCTCGAGCAACATACATCATCTCCTGCTCAATGGCATTACTTGGTAAATTTTCGAAATTTCCCTTCAACCATGAAAATCTCAAACTTGTAAATTTATCTCCACCATCACCGAGCGAGTGTCCTAGTAAGTGATAGCAAAGCACCGTCAATTCGGACACTATACTTGTACCTGTAACCGCACTACTGTCAATTGGGAGCCCAAGTTGTAGTGCAACATCTTCTAGAGTGATGGTGCACTCCCCACACAGCAAATGAAATGTGTGGGTCTCCGAGCGTCATCACTCGACCAAAGCGGATATCAAGTCGGCCTTCAAACCAAACATGCAGATAAATGCCGCTAACCCGAATCCAGATGCCTCCAAGTATGGCATAATATGTTCATCCGGATTGTTGACACGGGCCCTTAATACGCGATACTCACCCTAACCATATTAAAGTACCGCATTAGTTAAAATATCCCAAATAAATAAAAAATGATGTGCAACTTTATAAGGGGACCCGTGAATAACAAATAACAATTTTATTACCGACACATTAACCATATTTGTTGTATGGTCATTTTTTCTAATCAAATAACTCATTTGGATATTTTCAATTTCAAAAAAAAAATTGAATCATCGCCTGAACAAATAAACAATATACAAATAACAAAAATGAATTTTGTACCATTTGTTATTTTTTGGAAGTATTAATAATTTTTTTACCCATATAAACAAATAAAAAACAACGTCATTTTGGATACACTAACTCTAATGTAAACCGATCATTTATTTTTTAGAAACTATCTAATGTAACTCGCTCAACCAAAAATATATATATGCATCCACATGTAGATGTGCATAACAAATATTTAACATATATAGATTGTAAAAATTTGTAAAGCCAATTGAGTTCAATTAATTAGTATTCAATCAATTTAATGTAACATGTTTTTTTCTTATAAAAATCGCATCAATCATTTATTTTTCTTACAAAAAATTAAAAGTATTATGATAATTTCTCTACTTGAAGACAATTAATTTAGTGTATATTTGGGCCTTTTTACCCCAATAATCAAAGTATTGAATTTGTAGCAAACGACCTATTTCGGTAATTAATACTGTAGCAAATGATCCATTTTAGTAATTAATTTGTAGGGTGGCCCATTTTGGTATTTAATTATTTTTTTAGATTATTGAGGTAAAAAGGCCATACACACAGTTTCTTCTCTTTTAATGCATTCAAACAAATAAATAATAATTATAAAATATTAGTACCGGAGAAATAAAAAAATTTAAATGTTCAATAACACAACAACACATAACATAACTAATAAATCCAGACAAATAATACGGATTACAAAACAAATAAATAATAACGTAATTACAAAAAAAAATTAAAAATGTACCTTTAAACCTTAATCTATTGCTACTCCTCTCCTTACAAAATCACAAAATAATTAGAAATATTTGCAAAAAATTAATTAGAAATATACCTTTAAAGCTTAATCTATTGTTGCCTCCTATAAACCCTAAACCACAAAACATAACAAAGATATTAGTTATAACACCACAAAATAATCTTAAACCCTAAACAAATAAATGATAGTTAAAAAAAGTTTACCAAACTCAAATATATTGCTGCCTCCTCTAAACCCTAAGCCACAAAATATAACAAAACTATCACTTATAACACCACAAAATAACCCTAAATCCTAAACAAATAAATGATAATTAAAAAAATTACCTTTGAGTCCCAATGCTATTACTGCCTCCTCTTCTTCAAACACCATAAAATCTTCTAATCTTCCCTACTCTCTTCTTTTCTCCCTATACTTCTCTTTCTTTTTTTTCTTTTCACAGCCACAACCATGGTTGGGGACCAACTTGGTCCTTTTATGGGGTAAAAGATTTACCTGTGAAAGGCCCTGAAAATCGGGCTGAGAAACTGAAAAAGCCGTCAGAAAAAAAAATCTATGACTATCCGGTCACATCTGCCACATAGATGCCGCCTTACACTCCTTTTCCAACCAGTGCCACCTAACACTTCTCCTCCAACAAACTAGTGCCGCCTAGCACCCCTCCTCCACCCATTAAAAAATAATAAACTCGCATTTCACCTGGTATAAGTCCTATACCGGTGCCGTCGTATTTAAAGGCACTACCAATAAAAATATATTTTTTAAAAAATTGATAACGGCCTAATGATTGACTGATGATGGTGGCCAAAAATTAGGGTGGTGCCGCCACCTTGTCAGGCACCACCCCTAGTTACTGTAGCCATCATACCATTTTCATAATTAATCGGTTTGAGATACCATTTAAGATATTATTTTATTTTTTTAGAATATTGGGGTAGAAAAGCCCTCCTTTTAGCTATACTAAAATACTTAGTAGGAATCGTGAAACCCAAGTTAACCTTAAATTCCTTTAACACAAGTAATAATTCAATAAATAAAAATTATTATTTGTTATGAAATAAATAATAAAAAGAGTAAAAAAATAGAAAAGCAAAAGAGAACAAGAAATAGGAAAGTAAAAATGAACGAATTTTTATTGATCAATAAATATGTTTACAATACTTCTCCAAAATTTATATTTATAGAGTCACTTACTTAAAGGAGTTATTAATTTATTTATATAAATAAAGGAGTTATTAATTAAAAATATTTTTAACATAATGATATATATAATATATATTTTATTATATAATTACATATTTATTATTTTATTTATATAAATAAAAAAGTTATTAATTAAATAAATAAATTAAAAACTTGAAAATAATATATATATTAATTAAAAATTAAAACAAAATGAAATAAAAAATACAAATGTGAGTAAGAGAAGAATCAAACCCGAGACTCAAGAAAAAAATCACTAACATTTAACCATTTGACCAAAATAGTTAATGTGTTAAGTTATTAAAGAAAACGCATTTTGTAAAACACGTTTTCTGACACATTACCGGAAAATGCATCATGCTGAACGTGTTTTCTGACACATAATTGAGAACTCATCTTAAATACTGCAGAGTTATACTCACTTACAAATTTAAAATATTGCAACTTTAAATGCATCCAATCATAATGAGCTTTAGATAAATTAATCATATTTCGATGGTCATATATTTCTCTTAAATTAATCTACAATTCAAGTAGATCTTTCAAAATCAAAACCCAATCTTTCTCTATCCTTTTTCAAAATAAAGATAGGTAGTCAAGTATCATGCATAATATAATAACTTAATCTTTCTCTGCTAATAGATGTAGATATTAATAGCAAGAGTGATTCATACTAAATGTTTTTTTTTCCATTCACAATCTCAATATGAGATTCATCATACAGAATATCTTTTTAAAACAAAATAATTTCTCTGAGACTGACTAGAACATAATACATCTATTATCACTTTGTTTCTTTAAATAACAATGTATTAGCTCTTCTGGAGCCTTGAATTAATTTTGCAACACTAAATATTAGCATGTTTCATTGCCACATTAAACATCGGGTAACATTATATTAGCTCTTCTGGAGTTTTAAATTAATTTTGTACTACTAAAGTTTAGTTTGTTTCATTACCAAATAAGAAAAATACTTTTTATCCCTAAGGATAGCATGCATTGTTGCATTGTCTACGAGACATAAGGAATATTAATAGAGTGATAAAATATTCAGATGTGCGACAGATACATTTCATACATTGAGAACATAAGTTATTTCTCCTCCATTTCTAGTTGTGAACCTCTTATCATATTCATAATTATGCCCTTTAAATTTATTATTATACTCGCATTCACTTCAGGGAATGTCATTCAATATAACGAGCTTCTGTACATGTAAAATAACATTAGAATAGTATAAATAATTAGAAACTTTAGGGATCATATATAAGTAGTCACATAAATAAATGATCAAATTGTGAAATTTGATGAATAAGATCTCAACATTGATATATTAGTTCTTTTAAAGCTTTCAACTAATTTTTTACTATCAAATATTGCAATAATATTGGTTTGTTTCAGTACCAAGTAAGATAAATACTTTTTTACATGTAAGATAGTGTTCATTGTTACAAAATATTTGGGCATACGACAGGTATATGACCAATGATATTTCATATCTCATTGATAACATAAGTTTTATTTTGAGAACTGTTATTGTTGTCTTATGTACTACTATGTTTCTATTTCTAGTGATTATTTTTATGCCACTTATCATATCCATAATTGTATCCTTTAAATTTAGTTTATAGAAGTGAATGCAAAAAACGTAGTAGGAGTTTTAGAAGCTCGTCTTACTTGGCTTAAACAATAGTAAGTTAACAGATACTTGTTATGACAATTTTAATTAAATTTTCAAGTAATATAATGTAGAATAAAATAGATTATAGATTAATACAAAGTTCCTTACCGACAGAAAATGCCAAAATCTACTGAATTTTTAAAATCAACTTGCCGTTTCCAACTTTCCTTCATCTCTCATTTTCTTTTTTAATATCAGAATCTTTTGGGATCCTAAATTTAAATTTCTTATTTCACATCTTCACCATGAATAGTACATAACATTGCAATTTTTTTTACAAAAAAGAAGAATCAGATTTATTTAATTAAAATATTCAAAATGAAAATAATTCATTTGCTATAAATTTAATATGTAATTTTTATATTTGACGTTACAACGGGTTGAAAAATCAGAATTTAATATGTTATTAGTGTCTTCAATTTTATAAAAAAAAAACCATTATAACCCTTCATAAAACAAATTTTAGCTTACTTTCACCCAAGAATTCGCTCTTTTTGTCAAAAGTGTCTAAAATGGATGAAATACTTAACCGCTGTTAAGTCGCTTAGTTGGCGCAGGTCATTAAACAATTCAAAAAAATAAATATTTTATTTAAAAAATATAGAAATTTTCAAAAATATTAAAAATTATAATCTCTAATTGCTTCTTCTTTTCCATGATTTATTTTCTTTTAAATATTAAAAATATTGGACAATAGTCCAGCCCAAGCAGAACCAATAGCAAAACTTCAATTTTTCATTTCTTGCTTACCAATAACTTGCATTTTGAAGAGAAGAAAAAAATAATGGACCCATAATTGTTAAACTCAAAAGATAAAAATATTTATAAATTCTCTTAAACCTTAAATTTTAACAAAATCTAAAATTAAAAAACAAAATTGCTCACTCCAAAGGTCCATTTGCTGCAAATCCCTGGGGTCTTTATCTCCTTAACCATTGACCTCGGTCTTATTACCTTAGTAATCTCAATGATGTCATCGAGACTGATATCGCCGTTGTGCTTGAAGTTCTTGGTCGTATTCCTATCTCTCACTAGTTCTTTCAAAGCATCGATAATGAGCACCACCATGAAAGGGACCACCGTAAACTCTGCATTTCCATTCCTTGGTGGTTTCTTTGACGATGTGATATCGTATAGAAATTGAGAGAGAAAAGACAGCTAGAAAGAGAGAGAAAGAGAGAGCATGAGAGAAGGAAAAAACAGTTTCGGAAATTGATTGTCCAAAAACATAACCACCATGTAGTATTGATAGGTGGCTAAATAGGAAAGCAACAGCCCCTAAGAGTTGTATAACAACCTATGCGCACCGTTTCACTAATAGCCCTTATTGGTATAACACCATATTGGTACCAAGTCACATTCCCTTTCCCCACACGATTAAACTCTCCATTTTATTAAAGTAAATTAAACGAGGTTTACAACTTAAATAAAAAGAAACATAAATTAACAGAAAATTAAAATTTGGTTTGACCCAAGTGTTGACTTCTTGTCTGTTCCATATCAATTGCTCCCTTCTTAAAATAAATCCTTACCTCAAGGATCAAAAGATGGAAATTTCTACTGGAGCTCTTGCAGGTTCTCCCAAGTTGGATATTTTGGAAAGGTTTTGTCCCATTCGACTAATACCTCAGTAGCAATAAGATCTCATTTCTGAACCATCCTTTAATCTAGTACCCTCATTGGTTCCTTGTTCATGGCGCCATTGGTCCCAACCAAGGGTAGATTAGGAGAAATAGTAGCCTGACCAATATGTTTTTTGAGTTGAGACACGTGGAAAGTATGATGGATTCAGGAGCCTACTGGAAAACTAGCTTGTAAGTAACAACACCAATCTTAGCTTCCACTAGAAATGGCCCAACATATTTCGAGGAAAGCTTTTGGTTTCGTAGCTTCCTTATAGTGTGTTGCCTATAAGGTTGCAATTTAAGGTAGACCAAATCCCCAACTGCGAATTCCCTCTCAGATCTCCTTTGATCAGCCATTTGTTTCATTCTTTCTTGAGATCTTTTGAGGTGAAACGAAAGGAGCTTCCTGGAAGCTTCTTGGTTTTGAAGGCTTCGATCAACAATAGCTATTGAAGAGGACCCTACTAGGTAAGGTAGATGAAGTGGAAGGCTTTGGCCATAGAGTGCCTCGTAAGGGATAGCTTGAATAAATGAGTGGTAGGTGGTGTTTTACTACTATTCAGCCAAGGGTAGCCACATAGACCATTCACTAGGAGTCTCACCTGACATACATCTCAAATAACCCTCAAGGTATCGGTTTAAAACCTCTGTTTGGCCATCCATTTGGGGATGGTAAGTAGTGGACATATGCAATTTGGTTCCCAACTGCTTGAATAACTCCTGCCAGAAGTTGCTCACAAATATTTTGTCTCAATCAGAAATAATTGACTCAGGGACTCCATGTAGCTTATAAATTTGTGCCATATACTCGTGAGCTATAGTCAGGGTTGTAAAGGGGTGAGAAAGGGCCAAAAAATGGTTGTATTTGTTTAATCTATCCACCACCACCATAACCACAATTTTCCCTTTTGAACTCGGTAGCCCTTCCACAAAATCCATGCTAATGGATTCCCATGCTCTTGTAGGTATAGGAAGAGATTATAGGAGTCCCAAGAAAGCAGAAAAATTGGCCTTGCACCTTTAACAAGTGGGGTATTCTCTAGTCCATAGCCTCACATCTCGAGGTAGGCCCTTCCAATACACCAACTCTGACAACCTGTGTCTAGTTGTGTGTACTCCTGAATGTCATCCAATTGAACCATTGTGGAAGTACTCAAATAGTTCCTTTCTTAAACTAACATTACTACCAACTATTATCTTTCCTTTCCTTATGAGCACATTGCCATCCCAAGTGTATTTGGAATGAGTTTGAGGGTTCTGTTAGAGTTTCTGGCATATGAGTTGTAATTTTAGATTAGACAAGTAAGACTCTCTAACCCTCTGCCATAACTCTGAACAATATATACTTCTCATGCATTGTAGAAATTGACCTTCTTGTTCGTGCACCTTTTGAGACAAAGCATTAGTTACTTTGTTTTGGGCCCCCTTTCTATAAGTGTTATAGTAATCATATCCAAGCATTTTCACAACCTATTTTTGTTTGAAGAGTGTGATTGTTTGCTTATCAGCTAAGAACTTCAAACTTTGGTAGTCAGTTCGTATTTGGAACCTTCTACCTACTAGATAATGGTGTCATTTTTTACTGCTAACAAGACAGTTAATATCTCCTTGTCGTAGATTGAGAGTACTTGGTGCCTCACCCGCAACCCTTTGCTGAAAAATGCCAAAGGTTTTCCTTATTACAACAAGACTGTCCCCACACATTGACCACTAGTGCCTGTATCAATGCAAAACTCCTTCTAAAAATCTGGCAAAGATCGAACCAGAGCTTGGCAGATAACCTTCTTAAGTAGTTCAAAGGTTGAGATAATAGCTTCAGTCCATATCCGAGGAGAATTCTTCTTCAACAATTTTGTTAAAGGTCGAGCTAGAAGGCCATAATGTCTTATGAAGCGTCTATAATAACCAAACAATCCAAGAAAACCTCTTAATTCATTTACTGTCTTTGGAGTGGGCCAATTCAAGACCCCTTCCACTTTAGACGAGTCCATTGTAACTTATCTAGCAGAGATAATATGCCTGATATATTCAATATGATGAGTACCAAAAATACATTTACTTTGCTTAAAAAATATTTGGTTGTCTCTTAGAAGCTGGAGTACCTCTTTAAGATGAACCAAATGAGCAGACCAGTTGTTGGAGTAAATGAGAATATCATCAAATAACACTAGCACAGTTTTCCTCAACAGCCTTTTGAAAATAGAGTTCATCAATGCTTGGAAGTTGGAAGGGGTATTGGTTAGGCAAAATGGCATAACCAAAATTTCATAATGCCCTTCATGTGTTTAAAAGGCTATTTTGAAAATGTCTACATCTCACATTCTGATCTGGTGATATCCAGCTCTCAAGTCCAATTTAAAGAAGATAAAAGCTTGGCCAAGCTCGTCTAGAAGTTCTTTAATAATAGGAATTGGGAACCTATCATTTATTGTGAATTGATTTAGCTGTCTATAGTCTACACATAGTCTCCAACTCTCATTTTTTTTCCTCACAATGACAGTGGGAGATGCAAAGGGGCTGCTACTATCCCTAATAACCCCAGCTTGTAACATTTCCTGAATAAGTCTCTCAATTTCAGTCTTTTGGAAAGAGGGATACCTGCAGGGTCTTACATTTACTACCTTGTTCTCGTCATGAAGAGGGATTCGATGGTCATGTAATCTTTCTAGCATCTAAAATACACCATCGTGCTCAAGCAAAAGTTGCTGAAGATCTCATTTGATTGGTACAGGTAACAATTTAAGGGTTGTTTGCTGTTCATAAGTATAAATCATAGGAAAAGGGCCTGGCCATGGTCAAACGTTTGGATAGCTGCTGTCCTAGCAGAAACTGCAAACCCCCCGAGAAGATGCCTTATAGAGTGTAAAATTTCTGTTGGTGCTCAAACTGCATGGTAAGTGACCTAAAATTCCATATAATGGACCCCAAGGACAAGAGCTACTGTACTCTTAAGACCATATCACAGCCTTTAACAGACAAGACAAAAAATATGTGACAAATTTAAGTTTCTAAGCTTCCCAACTCATTGCCTTGCATAAACCTTTAATTGTTAAATTGTCCCCATCAGCTATCATAATTTTTAGTTGACAAGATTGTTCCATAAGTAAATTTAATCTCTTGGCCAACTTTGAATCCACAAAGTTGTGAGTACTTCCAGAATCTACAAGAATGATCACCTCTATGTTCCCTATTTTAGCTACTAATCTCATCATATTATGTCCTTGAGAGCAGCGAAAAGCATGTAAGGAGAATACTGGAGTGGTATTTTCAGTATCTTGCTCCACCGCTTCCAGCTGTTCAGGACAGTCTAGGAATTCCTCTGTCACTTGATATTTTAGATCTACTAAACAATCAAATTGAGGCTCCACCACAAGTTGATAAAGCTGGGATTTAATGCATTTGTGCCTAGGTGTGTACTTAGACACATACCAAAAACACAACCCCTTCTTTATTCTATCTTCAATTTCTGACTGAGTCAATGACTTGGCGGTTTTTGCCCACTTGAAACTGTAGAAGGGCCAATAGTTGTAGGATGTGCAGATATGGGGTAACTAATATGTGATTGGGAAACAAGGACTTAGAGTATCCAACACTACTATTGACTGGTGTCATTTTCCTTGAAACAATGGTTACTGTCCCCTCAACTTGCCTAGCAATCTAAAATGCCTCCACCAAGGTTTATGGTTTAAACAACCTAAGATATTGGCATACTTCCACACTTAAGTTGTTTATTAAAATGCTTAAGGCATAACTTTCTGGAAGATGTAACTAGTTAAGTATACTCATAAAGTGGTCATTGTATACATCCATACTACCTGTTTGTTTAAGCGATACCAACTCTATCATAGGGTCCAAGAATGCAGTAGAGCAGAACCTCTCCTTAATTCCCATTGCATAAGTATCCCACGTAAGCTTATGGAATCCTCCATTTTTCTAGTAGAAAAAGTGATGCCAATCTATGGCTTTTCCCTCAAGGTGAAGTATCACTATTCTAACCTTGGCATGCTCCTACAGTTCTTCAGCTTCAAAGAACTGCTCTAATTTAGACCACTATCCCCAAAAGTCTTCTCTATCAAACCGAGGGCAATTGAACTTGAGTGCCCTTCCAGACGACTCCACTGTATTGGTTCTTGAAAGAAGTCCAGCCTATCCACTTTCCTGCATAGGAGACAAGATCAAACTTTTACTAGGAGGAAACTTCCTTAGTATTCCCTTAACTTTGTCCATTGAATGTCCAAATTTTGCTACTGATGATTGCCCCACGTACTGCTCGAAAAGGTTTTTCAAGTAATCTTGGAGCTCCTTTTTCATTTTCTCACGAAACACCTCGAGACGAGACTCGATTCGACCATCCACTTGTGCTATTTCTGCTTGCAGTTGGGAAAGTCCCTTCTGCATCGTTTCCATATCATTTTGTAACCTAGTAGTCACTCTGTCACCGACCATGAGGATCATTAGAGCTCTGATACCTTTGATACCGTACATAAATTGAGAGAGAAAAGACAACTAAAAAGATAGGGTGAAAAAGGAAAGAAAGCGCATGAGAGAAGGAAGAAACAGTTTCAAAAATTAATTACCCAAAAACATAACTACCATGCAATTCTGATAGGTGGCTAAATAGGAAAGTAAGGTCCCTTACAGCTGTATAACAACCTATGCGCACTGTTTCACTAATAGCCCTCATTGGTCGAATGCATCGTTTTGGTACTAAGTCACATTACCCTTCCTCACACGACTAAATGCTCCATTTTATTAAAGTAAATTAAAACGCAGTTTACAACTTAAATAAAAAGAAATAGAGATTAAAATTTGGTTTGACCTGAGTGTTGACTTCTTGTCTGTTCCATATCACGGTGTCTTCACCGATCTTTTTGGGGAAAGACCTAGCAGACCAATCTTCGAAGTGAAGGAATTGACTGCATCAACTTTGCTGCTAGTGATATGGAGGAAGACATCAATGACTTGGGTTGGGTCGAACTTGGTTTTGGTACGAATCCTTACCTATACAAACCCCTAAATTTCTTGGTTTGGATATCCTTCCTCGACAATAGGGGTTCAACCACCAAATACCATATCATATATCATAGTAACTCTAATTATTTGGGTTTTGAAACTTTATTACCAACCCTCAAAAACAAAAACACGAATAAACAAGTACAAAACCTCACCTTTGCTTCTAATATAAGAGAAGTAGATATGCGTTCAAGCCACTATAAAAATGGGAACCAATCCAAATCATTGTTTTCAAGCCACTATTTTCTTGGTTCTTTTTCTCTTAACAATTCGTTTGAATTGATTTTCAGTTTTGTTTGAAGTTAGGTTTTTTCTTTTTGGTGATTACTGAAGTAGTAAAGTTGTGACTTTTTCACTTAGAATTGTCCATTGGTGGTGTTCGGGCTGCGCCTTAACAAAATTTTAGGTCGAATTGATAGGCTCAGTTCGGCCAAAAAATGGGCTTAAATTTTTGTCTAAATTCGACCCAAATAAAAATGTTAAAACTCGAGTTTGACTTGACCCGTATTAATTTTTTTTAATTTCTATTTTTATACAAGAAATTAAAAAATGTATAATAAATCATATACACTAAAAATATTAAAATAAATGTTTCTCAACAAATTGAAAATAAATTTTTAAAAATCTTTATATTTAAATAATATTAAGATAAATGCAATTTAACAAGCAAATACCTCTAAAATAGTAGCAAAATTAACAATAAAACAAGTGTTATATTAACAACAAAATAGTAATAACATAATAGTGAAATTGTAGTAAAACAGTGGAAAAACAACAGCAAAACATGAAAAATAAGCAGGGTTTTTTATTGCAAATTTGGGTTAGGATCAAGCAAAAAAAACCCTTACCGAAGCGCGATCTATTTTCTAAACGAGTCTTATTTTGTTCAAATTCTCTTATTTTTCGGGCGGACCTTCGGGTTGAGTCGGATGGTCTGACCCATGGACAACTCTATTTTCTTTATTATTTCTGATATCTTTTATTTTCTTTTTTTAAAGGTGGATTTCCATATGTGTAATCAACTCTATGGACACTTTTGACAAACCACATAAATTTTATAAAGAAGCCAAAATAATTTTTTTTTAAGTTGGAGGGCATCATGAAAAAAAGGCCATAAGGTTGTTAACTAAAATTTCAAAATTTCCATAAAAAAACTAAAATCTAAAAATAAAAGATTCTAGGATATTGATTAAAAAAATATTAAAATTTTGTGATGAAAGTTGAAAAAAAATATAACGTTAACCTATAGTTAAATATAATACAAAATTTCAAATATTTGTCCGGGAGCTGAATTTTTTAAATCTGATATATTAACGTTAAACCCCCCCCAAAAAAAAAAAAATTGGAGATTAGCCATTGTAACATAATTAGGAAATGCAATTCCTTAATTTACACGACAAATCACTTAATTATTTCCTTACAAATATATATAATAATGAAAGAGCCAAGTTGCCAACTCAAATCCAGTGCTTTTTTTTTATCCCACTACTGGGTTTTAATAATTAATGTTGATCAACAACCTTAAGTTTCATTTTTTCCCTTCAAACCAAATTCATGAAATTCATCAATTTCCATAAGTTAGCATTATCAGCAGAAAGAAAATTATAAAGTTTTCTATGAAATCCATCTTCAAATCTTTTAACTGCTGAAAACCCAGTTTTCCTGTACTGTTTGTTCTGCCATTGTTTTACTTACAGCAAGCAAAACAATGAAACTGATGATGTCTTTCTCTTCAACCTTGTTATGGATAACAACATTGTTGGTCAGTGTAAGCTCAGATCTAGCTTCCGACAAGGCAGCTTTAGTGGCTCTTCGAACAGCTGTTGGTGGACGCTTACTTCTATGGAATCTGTCGAGCAGCCCATGTAATTGGACTGGTGTATACTGTAGCGGTAACAGAGTAGTGGAGTTAAGATTGCCTGGAATGGGACTATCAGGCAAGCTTCCTATCGCCATTGGCAACTTAACTCACCTTCAATCACTTTCTCTTCGTTTCAATGCTCTTTTTGGGCCAATCCCATTTGCTTTTCCCAAGCTTACTTCCCTTAGAAACCTCTATTTGCAAGGCAATGGATTTTCTGGTAAAATTCCTGTGTTTTTGTTCACTTTGCAGAACCTGGTTAGACTTAACCTTGCAGATAATAATTTCACTGGTTCGATCCCTGAGGGTGTTAACAATTTGACCAGGTTGGGTACTTTGTATTTGGAGAACAATCAATTATCTGGTTCATTACCAGATATTGATTTGCCTTCACTTGTACAATTCAATGTTTCTTTAAATCAGTTAAATGGGTCAATCCCAAAAGGATTATCAAACAAACCAAAGACTGCTTTTCTAGGGAATGCTTTATGTGGGAAGCCATTGGAACTTTCATGTAATGGGACTGATAGTAGTGATAGTGAACTTTCAGGGGGAGCCATTGCTGGTATCATTATTGGTTCCGTGATTGCTTTTATATTGATTTTGGTTCTCTTGATATGTTTATGTAGAAGGAAAAGTGGCAAGAAAATGGAGGCTCAGGCAAGGGACATTGCCCCTTCAAAACAGGCTGAGGTTGAAATTCCTGGAGATAAGGTGGTATCAATGGAGAATGATCATAATCATCATCATAATAATAATACAAGTAATGGCTTATCTGGGGTTGTCAAAAAGGATGCAAAGAGCAGTGATAAAGGTAAGAAGAGCTTGTCGTTTTTCCGGACGGGGGCCGAGGTGTTCGATCTGGACAATTTGTTGAGAGCTTCAGCAGAGGTGTTAGGGAAGGGAACATTTGGGACAACCTATAAGGCCACATTGGAGATGGGGTTGGTTGCTGCAGTGAAGAGGATTAAGGATGTGGCGGTGCCGGAGAAGGAACTTGAGGCAAAAATGGCGGCTGTCGGAGCCATGGATCACCACAACTTGGTCCCGTTAAGGGCGTATTACTTCAGTGGGGATGAGAAGCTTCTTGTTTATGATTACATGCCCATGGGAAGCTTGTCTGCACTTTTGCATGGTCAGTATCTCTTATAGCTCACTATGGAGTAAAGATAGTAATATACTGTCGTCTAACATATATATGTTGTGTTTTTTTGTTATTCAGGCAACAAAGGAGCTGGTAGGACACCATTGAATTGGGACACACGGTCAAGCATTGCACTTGGAGCAGCTAGAGGCATTACATACCTCCATTCCAAGGGACCATTAATCTCACATGGAAACATCAAATCCTCAAATATCCTACTCACTACATCCTACGAAGCTCGTGTGTCCGATTTCGGTCTTGCTCAGTTTGCTGGCCCTACATCGAATCCCAACCGTGTTGATGGCTACCGTGCTCCGGAAGTAACCGATACTCGTAAAGTATCTCAAAAAACCGATGTCTACAGCTTCGGTATATTGCTTCTAGAATTACTTACGGGAAAGGCACCTACACATGCCTTACTGAATGAGGACGGTGTAGACCTCCCAAGATGGGTCCAATCCGTAGTTCGAGAGGAATGGACTGCCGAGGTGTTCGACCTCGAACTTCTAAGAGACCCCAATGTTGAGGAAGATATGGTCCAACTCTTACAACTTGCCATTGATTGCACTGCTCAATACCCCGATAAGCGTCCTTCCATGGCCAATGTGACGAGCCAAATCGAGCAACTTTGTCGATCAACCTCCGAGAAAGAGAGTCATCAAATCCATAATGAAGCTCCACCTTCTTCATTAATGGACTAAAACTATCAGCAACCTTCCATTTTCATTATGTTCAGATAGAGTTTTGATTCTTTAAGAAATATGTTCCCCCATGGCAATATTTTTCTTATTTACCGGTAATTATTTTGCTGTTTTATTATATTGTATTTGGTAAGGGGACATCATGTTTTACTTGGTTTGAAAATGCGAAATGCTAAATAATTGTATATTCATTTGTGTTATTGGATGAATGATCCTGTATGTTATGAGTACCAGAAAAATAATGAATAGAAAAATAGTAAGAAGCTAAATTCTAAACTTAGCCCAAGGCATAAAAAAAGTTAAAATGAAAAAACCATTTATTTGGTAAAAGAATTATAGGCTAGGAATAAAATTATATTTTGTCTCTTTCACAAAAAAAAGAAGAAGATGAATTAGACTTTGTATATTATATCAAAAAGCAAATTAGCCTTTATGTTAAAAATTCTATCCATTTTTACTATTAAAAATTGATCCATATATATCAACGCGAGGTACACAAGAACAAAATGTAATCTAACTTTTAATATAGAGACATCCGTAATACATTTACCTTATTTATTTGTATATGAATTTATTAATATTTTTGGGAATACATCAACAAATTATGTGTTAGACTTTCATTTTGGTATTTTTCTATTTTAAGGTTTAAGATTTTACACTCTCTCGTTCAATAATATTATCTCCAAAATTTTTTACATATATTTTTTTATAAATTTAGGGTCTGTTTGATTGCCAATAAAATATTTTCCGTAAAATGATTTCTGGAAAATGTTTTACTTTTCTGTAAAATGATTTACTGGAAAATATTTTCTGGTGTTTGATTGAATCTGTGTAAAATATTTTCTGCTGCTTGGCAGATTTTTTGAAAATATTTTTCGGAAAAGTTGTTTTTACATATATTAATATATATTAATAAATTTTTATATTTTAAATTATTTTTACTTATATTGCAATGATTTATTTATAATAATACTCAATTATTAAGCTACAATATTAATCGTTATAAATTGAAAAAAACTAATATCAAATAAATTATTTGTAATTGTGTTAAAAAATAAGTATTGAATAATTAAAAAAACAAATTACTGGAAAATCGATAAACAGAAGCAGTTTTCTACCGGAAATGAAGGAAGGAATGAAGGAGGCGATAGAGAGGAGAGCACGGAAAATGTCTTACGGAAATTGAAAGGGTAAGACATTTTCCCTAAAATGTAACCCATTTTCCTTTGTTTTGGAGTTTATTTTCCAAATGGAAAATGTTTTCCGCTAATCAAACACTGGAAAAGTTGGAAATAATTTTCCGGAAAATCAATTCCGTCAATCAAACAGACCCTTAATGTAAAAAATATAGAAAAGGAGTGTTTTCTGTTTTAGAAATGTTGGCATTTTCTTTTGGTTTTAATTTTGTTAATGATTTGATTGGTATGAATTGTGAGTTAGATGAAGTGGATAATTTGTCAGTGGAAATTATAGTTAGTTAGCTATTGCTTTGTGATGCAACTGAGTAATAACTAAGTTGCTTCACAACAAAACAACAGCAGCAATATTGCTTTTGGTACAAAATGTTGAAATTTTGTTAAGTTGGTAGGCCCAGTTTTAATCTCCTTTCTTTGGTTTCAATTTAAGACTAGTAGTTTAAAATAATCATAATTAGAATTAATTCAGCATTCTAACCAAAATTCAATTTAAAATTCATATATAATAAAGTTAATTTAGAAAAAAGAATCTAAAGATGATATTAATGTGAACTTTTGCAATTATTGTGACATTAAATATCTATTTTAAATAAATACTATTATTGTATATATATTTAAATTTAATTACTATTTTGAATACTGCAAAACAAACTCCACTAACAAAAGTTTTATCATACTATACAAAATGCAATTGGTAGCTAACTTGGATTCCCTCCATTTTATAATTATTATTATCAATTTCATTCGGGTTTATAATAATTTTTCATCTTTAAGATCCGAGTTTAACCTTTTTTAGAGTCATTTTTCTAATTCAATTATTTTGAATCCGAACTTAAAATATTTAATTTTTTAGGGATAACTATCAAAATTATATCTAATATGCAATACCATACATGAATTTTGATTTGTGTGATTTCATACCTTATATATTAAATTTTCACAAATCACTAATAATATTATTAAATTAGAACAGTTTGTATTTATTTCTTTAAATTTACATAATTGAATAATAAATAAGATTTCATCTATAAATATAAATTATATTTCAAATTTTAAATATATAATTACACCAAATAATAATTCATACATGTCTATAATCCTTTTAAAGGCTGGCTAAGCTAGAATGTTTAAAAGGACAGTTGAAATGAAACGACGTCGCAAAAGGAAATTTGAATTTCATTTCAGAGAAAATAAAAAGTAAAACAATTCATAGAGGAGTTGTATTATTCCCTTGGATTGGAAATATCTGCGGCCACAATCTATCTTACGGACGATTTGCTTGCTTCAGGTATCCCCAAATTCCATATCGTTGCTGAGTTTTCTGTATCTTTTGTATTTAAAAGTTTTGATGATGTTCTTTTTAATTGTTTCTAGGGTTTAGCTTTACGATAAGAAACATTACTAATTACTCGAGTTCAAGCTCTCCAATCTATGGTTGATATTTCGATACTGAAAATTAATTATATAAATGATCATAAAATCACATTCGACGGTTGGATTTTGCAATGAATCTCTGAATATTTAACAATTATTGTTATTTAATGAAAGGTACTTTCTTTCTTATGCACGAAAATTGTTGTATTTTTGGATTTTTTTTAATTCTAGTAGAAAAAAATATGATTAATTCAGTTAAGTGATATTGCCATTAGACAGATAGCTCTTTGTAGTTGCTTATCTAAATGTGTTTGTTTGTGTCTATATATATGTGCAGTGGTTTTAAAATGGAGAATGTCATTCAAACCTGTAGAATTTTAATAGCTTTCTTTGGACTTAGGAAGTTTTGCTTTGTGTTTCAAACATAATGAAAGATACCATGCCTGTGTTTCATTTTGGTTGAAGTTATCGTCGATTGTATGATTCTTACTTACCATCACTTATAGCGGGAAAGCAGTTTCTGATGTAGGGCAGATTTGTTGAAGCCTTCCTGCTTATAGAATACAGCTTTTTAAGGTTTACAGTAGGAACTTAGGGACAGGGATAGGAATCCAAAGAGGGTCAGATATCGGAGGAAGATTGCTAGAATTTTCTGAAGCATTGGAATGACAAGGAAATAAACTCATGGTTTTACCCTTGTGCTGTGAATCATCCCTTGAAGCATCATAGTAGTAGTCGAGAGAAGAAAGTAGAAATATGACAATGGAATTTCCTTGACTTATAGTAAACTCAAGACAACATAATCCCTAACTAGTTGTCTGACTCTAAACTCAAAGATAGACTTAATGGACCACTCTTTTTTTTTTCCCTGGAAGCAATTCCCAGACTTTCTGTGACAGGTATTTGACTTCAATTTGTTCCAGAGGAACATACCTTATCGTCTAGGGTTTATAGCTTGTGGAAAATAAGATTTGGAAGATAGCTGGATATAGTGGTAGTTATAGAAGGCCTTATTTTGAATTTGGCAAGAGCCTGACTGCTTACACTATTGAGCTACAGTGATATTGACATGGAAACCAGCAAGTAATTCCTATTGCTGTTGGCCAGGCTAACCACTTTAGTTGTAGATAAGAATCCTTTCACTGTATGTTATAAGCTTTGATGTTCTCTTTATGGCATGTGATTATTTATATGATTGTTATTTGGTAAATTACTGCTGTGGATAAACTTTATATCTAATATACTTGACATTGTTATGATAGAATGTTCTTTCAATTTTAAAACTGTATGAGCAAAATGAAATGGACTAGGATACTGCAAAGGAGTAATCACTTTGATAATAAGTATTATTTGATGAAATCTTCTACATATTCCTTAATGTTTTTTTCATTGAGTTTAAGTTGGATTATAGGTTCAATTGTATTTATTGTTCCTTGACTGTGTTGTGTTGCATGCATGTACTAAAATCCCACAGCATTGCATCAATATTCAATTGTTATTCATGTCACATGATGCATGAGTAGTTTTCAAGTTTCTTAATGAAGTCAATCAAAGTGGAGAGAAGCAGTGTTCCTATAAGTTGTATTTCTTTGCACAGGTCATACAGTAGCCACTAAAAATGGGAAGTAAAGGCCGAATTCCACCCCCTCATCTGAGGCGTCCTCTACCTGGACCTGGCATGGTACATTCTGACCCATTTGGTCCAGGAATTCCTCCCCGTCCAGGTCCTTTTGCACATTTTGATATGTTGCCACCTCCAGAAATCATAGAACAAAAGCTTGCTGCACAGCATGTGGAGATGCAGAGACTTGGTACAGAAAACCAGAGAATTGCTGCTACCCATGGGACATTGAGACAGGAACTTGCTGCTGCACAGCATGAGTTGCAGATCTTGCATGCTCAGATAGGAGCTGTAACATCTGAAAGAGAACAACAAATGAGGAGCCTTACGGATAAAATAGCTAAGATGGAAGCAGAACTGCAAGCAGCTGAGCCTGTTAAGGTAGAGTTGCAGCAGGCACACTCTGAAGCTCAGAATTTGGTTTTAGCTAGGGAAGAACTTTTGTCCAAAGTGCATCAATTAAATCAAGATCTTCAGAGAGCCCATGTAGATGTGCAACAGATACCAGCTCTGATGGCAGAACTCGAGAGCCTCAGACAGGAATATCAGCATTGCAGGTTTTTGTTGTGCTCTTGTCTATGGGTGTTTTTGGAGCAAAGTTGAGAAAGATTAAGAAAGAATGGCTGGTATTGAACAGGAAATTAATACTAAAACTTTTTTTCCCTATTGTTTGGAAGTCTGCTGTAGTTTGTTTTCAAAACGTTTTTCCTTTCTTCTTTCTCCTCTCTGAACATGCCTGGTCATTCAGTTAAAGTTCTTTCAGATCTTTCTTTCTGGATTTGTTTAAGTTCCTTGGGTCACAATTATGTGATGACCTATTCTTGATCATGCAGGGCTACATTTGACTATGAGAAAAAACTTTACAATGATCACCTTGAATCACTTCAGGTGATGGAGAAAAATTATATGACCATGACTAGGGAAGTGGAGAAGCTTAGAGCAGAGTTGATGAATGCTTCTAATGTTGACAGAAGAACTGGTATCCTTTCTTCTGATCTTTTCCTTTTTGAGATTTTGAATTTTTTTTACCCCTTATTACCAATGTAGATGGCTCATATATGGCAACAAATTGCAGTTGGGCAATATGGTGGTGCCACAGGAAACAATGAGAATGATGCTTCCGGGCATCCTGTGGGACAAAATGCATATGAAGATAGTTATGGTATTCACCAGGTGTGTAATCCTCCATGACAGGCATAAATCTGTGTGTGAAACATGAATGGGTTGTGACTTGTGAGTATGTGTGCAACTGGTAGTATGGATCTCTGCACATTGAAAAAAAACCCTGTAAAATTTAGATATCTAACTGCAGAACTTTCTGCTGTTTTAGGATAAATTGCAATCTATCAAAGTTGATGCTTATTTATAGAAACATGGATTAGTTAGCATTTGAAAGTATGAAACATTAAACGCACAAACAGCAGTAGAGTTCTTCCACTTCTCTGCCTCCATTGTAATATGTGGTTGCTAATTCCAATGCGTCCGTGATTCAATTTATTGATGATCGTATTTTCTTCTGCTAATTCTGTCTTGTAGATTAATGACATTTTCTCATTCTGCATTATAGAGACATGGTGCTCTACCACCTGCTGCTACTGGTGCAAATGCAGGTGCTGCTTCTGTTTACGGTGGAACTCAGTCTGGGTCTGGACCTGCATCTATGAGGTCCACCTACGAGATGTCTAGAGGGCCTGCCTATGATTTGTCAAGAGTGAGTGGTTATGAATCACAAAGGGTGCCTGCTTACAATGCACAGAAAGGACCTAGTTATGACAGTCAAAGAACCCATGTCTATGATGCACAAAGAGGAGCTGGCTATGACACTCAAAGAGGACCCGTAAATGATCCATCCCGGGGTGCAACCTATGATGCAGCAACTAGAAGTCTTGGCATGCCACACGGACAAGCAGCACCCCTGAATAATGGACCTTATGGATCTGCAACACCTCCTGGTCGATCTGGAAACGCGTACGAGCCACCCACGCGTGGTGGAAATCCTGTTAGGAGGTGAGAATTATATCACTCAACATTTTTACAGGGATAGTAGCTTGTATGAGTCCGGTAATGATTTTCTTTTGTCTCTTGTCACTCTTATATTTGCATGGAGCAAAGTTTGCTACTATGATATTTTCGTCTCTGCTGGATCCGAGTGCAAGAGTCCACCATTCCCGTCTATTAAAAGCTTTAACAGTCTTGTACGACAGTGAACTAGTTGTATGATCGCGGTTTTCAATTTTCATAAATAAAATCCGTATGATTCAACATATGGATATCGAGTTGATATATATATATACACCTAATAGCTGTATAGGGACCAACTCTTGAATATATGAAGCATAATCGACCGAATAAACTCAAAACATGTATATATATTTGAATATATCTACTTAAATTTTACTTGTAATCTTATCTTCGACTAATAAAAAAAAAAAACTGACATGTAAGTTTTAATTCTACAGTTATATAGATTCATAATGCAGCTTAATTTATTGAAACTGATGGTCGTCTGATGATGGGATGCTAAGCTATGCAAGAGCCAGCTTCTGCATTAGCATAACTTTTTGACAATGAAATCCATAATGGTAATGAATATGGACAAACTCTTTTGTTGTCATTCCAAGAGATACGTAAATAATTTAAGATCATTCTAAAGCATGATGTCCACCATTAACACTTCATATTCATGTGGCAACAAATTGCCAAATCATGGTGTCACATATTCCTGTATATTTTTGACCGACCAACTACGTGGTTTTAAGTAAAATATACATATCTTTAGTGGGTAGTTTTTCAGAGTCAGGTATTTGATAACAATGTAAATGTTATATCTTCATTTTAGTGTTTGAATGTCGATAATATTCCATACCCTCTCACATCATTGATATCAATAATTTTGCGTTGCAAAAAAAGCAAGCAATGTCATGTGTGTACCTGGTTCTGTAATTCTTTTGTCGTTTGTTGTTTGGTTGCTGCCTTTACATAATGTTTAATTTCAAAGCTGTTCTGACCGAAAGGTTATGGAAGCTTTTATCATATGTAATGACCCAATTACTGTAGGCTTTGTCTCATCTTTGCTTTATTACGTGGATAGATAGAACCCTTTTGCTTTTAAAATTGTAACATCCCTTTGAAAGCCATGGAATTCTTAGGCTTTTAATTATTATATATATAAAAAGAGAGAATGGCATGTATACGAGATATAGTGCTGATTTATGAGGTTGTATTTGATTGTTGCTTTGAAAATGGAATATAATTTTTTTTTGTTTTTCAAAATTTAATATTGGAAAACATATATTATAATATATTGCTTATAGGAGGTTAAAAGTTGGGTAGCTGAAGATGGTTCACACTGTGGTTTTGGTGGTGAGAGTTGCAAAATGGAGAGAAAAATATTGTCTTTGTGGTTTGATGGGAGGAGGATCCGGGGGCTTAAAGATAATGTAGGTAGACCCCAGTGAACAAGGATTCTAGTTAGTCGACTGGTGAGAGAAAGGTTATGAACAATATGACCGGATGGATGGCAGGAAAACATGTTGGGAATGTGATGGACGTGACTAAATAAAATCTTCAGTTGATTTCCTAAATGACTGCCTTTGATGATGGAGGAACAGGATATTGGTATATATATAGTCAAGGAAATTGTTTGAACAGGTGACAAATTTTCGGTAAAACTATTATAAAAATTTAGATTGGATGTCTATTAAAAATTAAATAAATTAGTTTCCCATACTTTTTTGCTAAAATTTCCTTGTTAAAAATTGGTTAATATATGTGGGTGTGTAATTACTTGACTATTATGTTAGTTATATCAATTTTTAATAATAAAATGGATAAAATTTTTAACAAAAAAATCAATTTGTTATTTGATTTAATGTATAATGATTAATGTATCCATTTTATTGATGTAATCCGACTCCTAATATCAAAGCTTTCATGATAATTTTACGAAAATCTTAAATTCCTCTTCACATCTAAAGCTTTTCTTTAATCTTTATGGTAAAATTATTTCACTTCAATCGCAAAGATATATATGACTATTTTCATGTTGGTAATTGAGAAAAAAAATCATATGGAATGAAATACTTTGGAAAAAAATAAAGATAAAATGAAAAGAGTTACGTAGACGCATACTTTATAATTTTACAGATAAACATGAAATTTCAAGTTTATAACGATTCATGGAAATTAAACACTGAAATTAGACAGAGAGCAAGGAAAGCAAGAAAATGAAGGAAAAATAAAAATCAGAAATGGAAAGTCCTGGTATGGGGTGAATCAGCAATCTTGAGAGTATCTTGGATAAGCTTACGAGCTTTCCTGCTCCTAATCTCAACCCTCATGCTCTCCGTCTTTTCCATCTTATCATAGTAACAATAATGCTCACCTGTTGTTATTGGTTTCTTCTTCGTCATCTTCAAGCTCCTTAGTTTTGATTTCAAGCTCACCACCATTCTCCCTATCCCCATCTTCTTCTTCCTCAATTCAAACCCTGTGCCGCCCATCAAACAATAACAAAACTTGAGACACGAGATTAAAGAGAGAGACGATTAATTAATTAATTGAAAAGAGAAACAAACCACAACTCAAGGACGATATGACTCAACAGTTGATTTCCAGAATCTGCATTTTAGAGAGTGTAAGGCAGGCTGCCTGACCACGCCTTTTTGTGCTTTCGGCTTCTTTATATTATGATATCTGTGGATTCTGTTGCTATTTCTTTTTTCTGTTTAGGAATTTTTGTTATTTATTTTCCCTTTTTTTACCCTCCTCCCCCCTCCCTTCATTTTCTTCGTATAAATATCTATAAATTTTGATTGGCTATAATTATACATATTAAGCTTAAATCATGGTTTATATGCAATCGCATAGCGTAATAGAGACTCGGGAACTATGCCCCTAAAATGGTAAACATCCTTTATAATTTATAAATTTTTAAATTAATAATGCTAAAAATCCTTAAAAATGATAAAAATTTAATTTAAACTTTTAAAATTTATAAAGATATAAAGGATTAAAATGATGGAATTATATTTTTATTATTGTAAAAATATACAATTTAATTCCACCCCAAAAAATTTTAGGCTCTGCCATTGTTCATATGTATACATGAAATTTTGATATATTAGATTAATATAATTGTTTGTGTATGCAATATATCACATAAAATGATATTAATTCGATAATATTATCAATAACTTATAAAAATTGAATCAAATCAAATCAAATTACAATTTCATATATAAAATCGTATAAAATCGAAATATATGTATGACATTACACATTATATCTAAATTCATGCATAGTTTAGATATATATATATGTTTTTTTTTCTTTTATCCTACTATTATTTGCTGGGTTCCTGCATGATAATTGAGAAGGGAGAGGGCCCTTAGTGTTTGGGCCAATGCCAAGTGTAAGTTCATGCCTTGCCTTACCTTCATTATCCTCTCGTCACAAATTTAAATAATTATATACGTTGGACCAACATTTATATTGGTTCTTTGGGCTTGATGTTTTATTATTGGGCCTTGAAATCCGTTGACTCTATCCACTTATTATTGGGCTATACACTAACACTACACTAAATTCAGAGACAAAACTCAAATTAAAATATAATATGCCACAATAATTTAATATCAACAACCCAACCACAAAATAAGGAGTGGTTTGATAAGTGTACGATTTTGGTATTAGGAATTAGATTATGTCAACCATCACAACAGTTACTATGCAAGTTCTGTAGAATGGAGTACCCACTGAAAAATTTAAACCTACAAGAGGAGTAAGACAATGGTGCCTCTTATCGCCTTACTTATTTGTCATATGCATGGAATGACTAGAGCCTAGCTTTCAATCCTCCATCACTTCCAAAAACTGGCTCCCCATTAAATTATCTAGAACTGGACCCAATTTATCACATTTATTCTTTGCAGACGATTTGGTGATTTTCTCAAAAGCAGATATTAAACATGACATGTTACTAAACAATATTCTTGACTAATTCTGCAGTTTTTCAAGATACTATGTCAACACAAGGAAAACCAACATATTTTTTTCAAAAGGAATAACAAAAGACCTAAGTGATAGGCTTAGCAGGGTCTTGAGGTACTAGAAAGTACAAGATTGGGCAAATATCTAGGTATCCCTTTATTCCACAAAAGAATCACTAAATCCACAGTTCAAATTGTGATTGAAAAGGTCCGGTCCAAACTATGCAATTGGGATACAAAGCAACTTTCCATGGCTGGATGCTTTACCCTTGTTCAATCGGTACTCTTAACTATCCCCAATTATTTCATGCAATCCATGAAAATCCCAAAAAGGATGTGTGATGAAATTGAACGCTTAGCAAGATAGTTCATTGGGAATTAAATACGAGAGAAAGAAAGCTAGCACTTGTGGATTGGGAAACAGTATGCCAGCCTCGTACATACAGCGGTTTAGGCTTAAGACGATTACATGAACAAAATAAATCCTTCCTGTTAAAAATTGGAATTAATCTCATTTCCAATCGAAATGCATTGTGGACGAGTGTGCTACGTTCAAACTATGGAATGAAAGAGGTAATCCCAGAGAGTAAATGAAAAGGAAATAGTTCTGCACGATGGAAAGCAATTGAAAAGATTGGCCTATGTTGAAAGATAACCTGTGCTGGTCGGTTAATAATGGAACAGAAATACACTGCTGGAAAGATAACTGGGTCCCTACAGCTGGACCACTGATTAAACAAATTCAAAATCCAAGTAGACCAATAAGTGAGTGTCTGCTCAAGGACATGATAACAGCGGAAGGAGTCTCGAACCTAGAAGCTTTTAGAGAAAATTTAGCGGAAGAAACAGTGCAAAAAATTATTTATATACCTCCCCCACATCATTTAGCAGGACCAGATAAAATCAGATGGACGCCTGCCTCAACAGGAAATTTCTCGATCAAAACTGCTTACCAAGTGATAATGGAAAATTCATGGAATAATCAGGATACCAGGTGGAAGGAAATCTGGAAGTATCCAGGACCCCAACGCATTCGATTCTTCCTTTGGCTAGCTTGCAAGCAACGGCTACTCACAAACCTAGAAAGAGCACGAAGAGGGCTTAGCAACAATACCTCTTGCCCGGTCTGTCAGCGCAACATAGAAGAAGTTATTCACGTTCTCAAATACTGCCCGAAGTCTGGTTAAACATTGTCCCTTTAAACTGGCAAGCACAATTCTTTTCTAGTAATATTTTTGAATGGGTGGAGGAAAATTTAAGGCATAAGGAATGGTTGATATGGGCTAAAGCTTCCTGGCCAACGCTTTTTGGACTTGTTGCATGGTTAATATGGAAGAATAGGAACCTATTTGTTTTTCAAGATATAACATAGAGCTTAGCAGAGACCATCAAGATCTCTGTCTGTTGGGTAAGATAGTACACAAACTTATATGCGAGGGATCCATCTCAAGAAGTAAACGAAGAAATTGAGCAGGACTCAAGACCTGTCAAGTAAAGATAACGTTTTAGGCTTTGTTTTTTTTTAAAACTAGTTTATTTTTACATACAAAAAAAGAATAAACTGATCATTTCTATTAAAAATTTAATGTATTTCTACTATTAAAATATGATGTGACAGACAGAATAACCATACAGTTAGACATGGCATGCCATGTGTACATTATGTTGACGTACAAGAACAACTTTTTAACAGTAATATACATTAAATTTTTAACAGAATGACTAGTTTGCTATTTAATTTAACGTACATGGATTTTACCCATTTTTTAATTAGGAGTAAAGTGCAATCTAACTCATAATGTAGTAGCCTCCATGGTACTTTTACCAAAGTGATTTAAGTTTCATATTGTCAGTTTAACAAATTCAAATGGACATCTCTACTAGAAAAAGAAATTGACCTCTTTCCTGATTTGTAATGAATTAAAAATTTTAATTAAACTTGATTGAGTCTTATCTCGGTTGACATCGACATTGTTGCTAGTGTAGGAGAATGTGGGTTCAAGTGTGTTGAAGTGCATTATCCTCCTATTTAAGGATCGGAGAGGGCCATGAGTAGTTCTGGAAATGTATAAAAAAATAATTAAACTTTAAAAATATTAAAAACATGAACCAACTAAATTTATCTATATATATAGCAATAAGTTATTAAACTCCAATTATTTTCGGGTCAGGTCGATGCAAAATTTTAAGCCCGCTTTTTAGGTTCAAGCCCAGCTCAACTTGATAAATAGGCCTAAAATTCTGTTCAAATCCAGCTCATATTAAAAATGTTAAACTCGAGCTTGACCTAACTCGAATGTAATAATTTTTAGATTATTTTTTTATATAGAAATAAATTTAAAAAATATAATATATATAAAAAAATACACTAAAAATATTAAAATAAATATTTCTCAATAAATTAGAAATACAAAAAAAAAAGTATAGGCATGTGATTCGGGCCGAGCTTGGGCTAAAAAAATTATTCCCAAAGCTTGACCCATTTAAAAATTGGGCCTTATTTTTTTGTCTAAACCCTTTTTTTGAACTAATATTTTTATCAAAACTTTTCGAAACTTTTATTATCGAATTAATTAATGGAAGCAAATTGAAGAAATGGTTGGAGTTCCCTCTTGCATTTAATAAAATTATCATGCTTTAAAAAAAATTAAATTTGATAAGAAAACTTAAAAGCAATAACCAAAGTTCTCAAGTTGTAAAAACCGTGTTGGATTGAAAAGGATAATTCTCAGGATTTGCTTACCTCTTAAGCATGAGATTGTATTGAATTGACAATATCCCTTCCTTTGATTGATAGATTAGATATTCTCATATTACAAAAATGTTAGCATAACTTGCAATCCTCAACAACGGCAATAATAAATAGTCCCACATTCGTCATCATCTTCTTCTTCTTCCCCTTAACTTCCAATCCAACCCTTGTTTATGTTGTATATGAATTTCATGTTATTGTCATTATTCAATTCAACATCCCCTCCAAGCCAAGTCCCTACATTTCCATAGCCAGAGCAGCCTCATTCATTTGGCCACTCTCACCTACCAATTCAACAACAAGACATAGTCAAACTTTCCTTTATTTCCGCCCACGTTCTACTCACCTTCCTATAAATACAAATCATGTTGAAGAAACTCGGGAGAAAAGTCAATACTTTAATCACCAAACCCTTTAAAAAGCCTAAAAAACCACCCCCTAAACCATCATCACCACCACCACCACCCCTACCATCTCCACCAATGTCTCCGCCGATGCCTCAAATCCCTCCCAAAAACTACCCTTTTCTCTTCCCCAAAGTACAATCCTCTGTTCTCTCTGACCCTTCTCGTTTCTTCTCCCCAAACCTCCTCTCATCCCCTCTCCCTACTAACTCTTTCTTCCAAAACTTCACTCTCAAAAATGGCGACCAGCCTGAATACATCCACCCTTATCTCATCAAATCAGCCGACTCTTCCCTTTCTATTTCCTACCCATCCTTCTTTCACAACCCTTCTTTCATTTACCAAATTTTCGTCCCTGATTTAACCATCTTTGCTACCGATAAAACCACCTCAACTTCGGATAAAAGCCACGTTATCTCTTCTTACAGTGATCTCAGTCTTACTTTAGATATCCCTTCCTCCAACTTCCGTTTCTTTCTTGTTCGAGGTAGTCCCTTTTTAACCTGTTCTGTAACCGGCAATACACCGATATCGATCTCCACTGTTCATGCAATTCTCTCGTTTTCTTCCAATAGTTCACTCACCAAGCATACCATTAAGCTGAACAATGGCCAAACTTGGATTATATATGCATCGTCATCCATCAGTTTGAATCATAGTGTTTCTTTGATTACTTCTGGTGGGTTTTCGGGTATTCTTCGGATAGCTGTATTGTCTGATTCTGACCCGACATGTGAATCAATCCTCGATCAGTTCTGTTCTTGCTACCCGACTTCAGGTGATGCAGTTTTAACCAAACCGTTTTGTGTAGAGTATAAATGGGAAAAGAAAGGATGGGGTGATTTGCTTATGCTTGCACACCCACTTCATCTTGATATTTTATGTAAGGACTATTGTGATGTTAAGGTTTTAGAGAATTTTAGGTATAAAAGTATTGATGGGGACCTTGTTGGTATTGTTGGTGATTCCTGGGTGTTGAAACCACACCAAGTTTCAGTAACTTGGCATTCAATTAAAGGGGTTAATGAAGAATCGTATGCTGAGATTGTAACTGCTCTTGCTAAGGACGTTGATGCCTTGGTTTCATCGGCTATAACGACGAAATCATCTTATTTTTATGGCAAGTTGATTGCAAGAGCAGCAAGGTTGGCTTTGATTGCTGAAGAAGTGTGCTTTCTTGATGTGATTCCAGCTATAAGAAAGTTCTTGAAGGATACAATTGAGCCATGGCTGGATGGGACTTTTAATGGGAACGGTTTCCTGTATGAATCGAAATGGGGTGGAATTGTGACTAAACAAGGGTCAACGGATTCAGGGGCAGATTTCGGGTTTGGAGTTTACAATGACCACCATTATCATATTGGTTACTTCCTTTATGGAATAGCTGTCTTGACCAAGATTGACCCTGCATGGGGAAGGAGGTATAAGCCCCAAGCTTATTCACTTGTGGCTGATTTTATGAACTTAGGCAGGAGATCGAATTCAAATTATCCACGAGTGAGGTGTTTTGATTTCTACAAGCTCCATTCTTGGGCTGGAGGGTTGACTGAATTTGCAGATGGAAGGAATCAAGAAAGCACTAGTGAAGCTGTGAATGCATATTACGCTGCTGCACTAATGGGGTTAGCCTATGGAGACACCCATCTTGTTGCAACTGGTTCAACACTTACAGCACTGGAGATTCAAGCAGCACAAACATGGTGGCATGTTAAGGAAGGAGATAATCTATATGGAGAAGAATTCACTAGAGAGAACAGAGTTGTAGGTGTTTTGTGGGCCAACAAGAGGGACAGTGGTCTTTGGTTTGCTCCTCCTGACTGGAGAGAATGCAGGCTTGGAATCCAATTGCTACCAATATTGCCAATCAGTGAGGTATTGTTCTCTGACATTGAGTTTACCAGACAGCTTGTGAACTGGACATTGCCAGCACTGGGAAGGGAAGGTGTAGGAGAGGGATGGAAAGGGTTTGTATATGCCTTGGAAGCAATTTATGACAAAGAGAGTGCTTTGGAAAAGATAAGGAACCTGTCTGGCCATGATGATGGAAATTCACTTACTAATCTCTTGTGGTGGGTTCATAGCAGAGGTGATGAACTTGAAATTCAACATGGTGCAGAAGGGAAATATTGCTGGTTCACTCATTATTGTCATTGAATTTGCCTAAACCATGAAATGTTACTGGACTCAGTTTCTGCCATTTTCTTCTGTGATTGCTGCTTAATGCTATGTATGATGCTTGCTGAAAATGATGTGTACATCCAAACTGAAAGGACATATATATCTATATCTATATCTATATCTATATCTATATCTATATCTATATCTATATATATAAATTCTTATTATTAATATATACCCTGCTGTTTCCATTTAAGTTAATTAACCAGTAACATCAAGTGTCTTCATGTGATGAAATATGTTTCCCAATGATCTCAAGCATCAAATTAGTGGTTTTCAAATGAATTAGTGTAACATCATCATTAAAAACATAATAAACATGTTTCCGGGAAACAAAAAATAACATAAAAAACATGATAGATTTATTATATCTTATGTATTATGATGAAACTCAATGTTCAAATATCAAACAATCTAGTATAATTGCAACTTAATAATACACCATTGCTTGCAAGAACTATTAATACTCAGATTTCACATGCATCATAGTGTTGAAGGGGATAATTTACCCCTGAATTTATAACACTCATAAATTGGTTTTGCCACTGGAAATAAATGAAAACAGGCTGACGACTTTTCCAGTTTTGTAAGATATGCTTGCCTGTTATATCTCATTCTTGATTCCTACCAGTCTAAGGCTACCAAACATACAGGGTAGCCGACAAGCTAACCTGTTAAAACTTATCTTAAGGCATAGTTTTTATTTTAGTACTGGTATCAATGCAACACTTCGAGATAATTGTAATTTCATGATCTAATATACTATATATTTATGCCCCAACTTCACAGAGGAATTCAAAACTTCTATTTATTTCATATTATTGCAATTTGCATGTGGAAGTTGGGAAGGTGAAAGCAAAATATATGTATTATTGGTCAACTATGGCATCAATCCGTTATTCTGACTTCACTTACTTACCACTCTCGTGCTTTTTCCATCTAATCTTCTCCATCTACCCTGCAAACACTTCCTTAAACTCTCGTATAAAAACCCAAGCTTATCACACTAATAACAAATAAAGAAGATGGAAGAAATAGAGGTACCAAAACCAATATTGATGCCAATTTCAGGAAAGGAGCAAAAGTGTGTTGGGAATATATTTAGTTGCAGTTTTAATGCAAGAGAGAAGAAACTGATATGTGTGACCAGTGGCAACTCTTACTTGGGTTCTTTCATTGTCAAAGAGCTATTGGCTCATGGTTACCTTGTTCGAGTAACCATTCAACACCCAGGTGCTTTATTATCGTTGCTTTTCTGTGTTTTTCTTTTCTGTTTTTGGGAATTACAATCATGCATAGATTATTTTAGTCAACACCTTATTCTTTTTTTTTTTTTCGCAATTTGTCTGCTTCTCTCGTGAGTATGGAGATTCGATCATCCTAATAGTAACATAGGCTACAAAAAACAGTTGTTGACTTTGAAATATAATTCTTAGTAGTAATCAAAGAAGGGAAGCCTACCATGGTTGATATGTGCTTAGTACAAAATGATATGCTGGAACTTATTACAGTGTTGACGTTCTTCTCTGAACAGCTGAATTTGAAGATGTGAAAGACCTGCTAGGGGTGGAAGATTTAAACCTATTGGAAAGTGTAGTTGTAACCAAGATGGAAGATTTACAAAGCCTTTGTGATGCTTTTAGAGGTTGCCATGCTGTTTTTCATACATCTTCCTTCATTGATCCACATGGTATCTCTGGTTATTCAGTAAGTTTATTGAACAAATGCATGTCGATTACAAACAGATTCTCGTACTGGAGTAACATTTTGTTCTGCAATTGACAACCTTGCTTGATGATTTAAGGAACAAAAGGTGTTTTTGGAGACTGAAGTGGCAAGGACTGTCATGGAAGCTTGTGCTAAGGCAGCCTATATAAAGAGATGCGTCTTCACTTCATCTCTATTGGCATCCATTTGGAGGAATGAAAATATAGATGGAATTATTGATGACAGCTGTTGGAGCAGCGAAGAATTTTGCAGAGAAAATAAGGTACTTTGTTTCCATAATTGGAACAATTACTTGTTCATAGGCCTCATATGGATGACACTGTTTGTTTTGGACAACAGCTATGGCTTGCATTGGGTAAGACCAAGGCAGAGAAGGTAGCTTGGATGAAAGCAAAGGAGCTAAAAGTAAACCTGGTTACTGTCTGCCCTGGTCTTCTCATGGCTCCCACTTTTCCAAATTCTCATATACAAACTTCTATACCATACCTTAAAGGTACATCGAAACAGAATGCTTTTTATGTTGTTCAACTGTTCATTTTTCCTTCAAATATGACCCTTCAAACTTATGAAAAACACCATGTAGGTGGGCAGATGATGTTGCAACAAGGTTGCTTAGCAATTGCAGAGGTGGGAAAAGTGGCCAAAGCTCATGTTAGTGTGTATGAAGGCATGAATTATGGAGCAAGTGGACGGTACTTATGCTTTGATGGAGTTGTGAGAAGACAGCAAGAGGCCATTGAGCTTGAAAAGGGTTTAAAAATGACAGGTTTTTTGTTGGGAGAAAGACATGTAGTCTTATCAGAAGAAGATGAAGAAGAAATTCCAATCAAAATTAGCAATTCAAAACTTGCTGCCCTCTTAAATAAAATCAATCAACGCTTGCCTTGTAAAACTTGAAACCTCGTTGTAATATTTTATTGAGATTTTTATTTCTCGAGTTAAATTATTGATAGAAGAAAAAAAATAAATCTTTGAGCACTCGAACATGTCTTTCAACACAACATGCAGGTTTTACAACATGATTGTTGGAATCAAACTGAATCTGTTGGACTAGAAATGATTGATATATGGGAAATATTCTAACATTTTGTTGAGATTTTTGTTCCCAGGGGTGAAATCATAAAATTATTTTGAAGGCCAAAACTAAATAAATTTTTTTGAGAGTTAGTGCGATTTATCATTATATTAACTTGTAGTTTTATAAAAGTTAAAATTACTACGTAGATAACTTTTCATTTTAACGCTGGAAAGATGCATTTAATGATCCTTGGATCGAGCTTTTCCTGGCTAACTTTAGCATAAGTAGGACAACCGAAAATTTTAAGATTAAAATAATTGGGAGGATTATCTGACCATATCTCCTCTGGAACTTTACCGTTCAACGCTCGATGAGGAGATCGATTCACCAAATAACTTGCTAGGTTTATGACTTAAACCCAAAATTCATTCCCTAAGCCTACATAAGAAAGCATGCATCGGGCCTTTTCCAGCAAGGTTCTGTTCATTCTTTCTGCAACTCCATTCTGCTGCAGAGTTCCAATAATGGTTCGATGTCTTTCAATTCCTTCCTATTTGCAAAGATCATTAAACTCTGATGAACATAACTCAAGGTCATTATCCATTATCAACCACTTCACAAATTTTCCAGCTTGTCTTTCTAACGATGTCTTCCACTATTTGAAGATTCTGAGGATTTCATTTTTCTATTTCAAGAAATAAACCCAAACTTTTCTGGAGTGATCATCAATGAAAGTTAGGAAATATTTATTACCTCCTTTTGAGATGTTGGGAGACGGACCCCATAAATTGAAATGAATGTAATCAAGAGTCCCTTTTGTTTTGTGCACTGCTGAATCGAAGTTGACTCGAGTTTGCTTCCCGAAAATGCAATGCTCGTAGAAACCTAACTTACCAACTCCAGTGTCTTTGAAAAGTCTTCTATTGCACAACCTTTCTCGCTCATAGGCCTAGTCGCATGTGCCAAAGTTTGGTTTAATCGGAATCGGTGGAGAAAGAATCATATCACATTGTCGTCACGTGGAGAATGTCATCGGCATGTCGTCACGACATCGGGGTCTTCCTTGTCTCGACGTGGTGACAATTTTAGTTCTTCTGTAATTGTAGTCGCACTAGTTACCATTGACCCTTGCAGAATATATAGACTGTCTTTTTTCTGTCATCTTATCACAACGAGAGCTCCATGAGAGACTTTTAAGCCATTTGATTCAATGACTATCCTGCAACCGTTAGAATCCAAAATTCCCAACGAGGTGAATTTTTTCTTTAAGTCAGGTACATACCTAATGTTTGAAAGTGTTCGAATAATTCTGTCATGCATCCTGATTTGTATGGTTCCTGTGCCGACTATCTTAAATGGAGAATTACTCCCTATTAGCACAATTCCACCTTCAACCGAATTGTATGTGGAGAACCAGTCCTTGTTGGGACACATGTGATAGGAGCACCCTGAATCTGAGATCCATTTGGAAGTAAGATTGAAGCTTTTTCTCGTTGACACTAATAAGAAATCATCACCTCTATCTTCGACTAAACTAGCGTTAGTAACTTCGGCTTTCTGTTTATCTCTCTCGTCATTTTTAGTATCCCTCTTAATTTTATTTTGAAGTTTCTAGCATTCTGCCTTAACGTGTCCCACATTTTAGCAAGAGCCACAATATTTGTCATGGTTCTTGGATTTGGATCTCATTTTAGACCTGTTTCAATTTGGCTTTCTCGATTGTTGTTTGCCTCTTGTAACTAGAACTGAGGCTTGCCCATTTTACTTTTTGTTTGGTCCTAACTCATTATCGAGTTTATCTTTGCTCAACAGATTCCCTTTCACGTCCTCAAATGAAAGATGATCTCTCCCATAAATCAAAGTTTCCTTGAAAGTTTTATAAGAAGAAGACAAAGAGCATAACAACAACAAAGCTTGATCCTTATCATTAATCTCTACTTCAAGATTATTTAAATCATTAAGAAGGGTAACAAACTCTCTAATATGAGCTCTAATAGGCTCACATTCGGCCATTCTGAATGTGTAGAGACATTGTTTTAATACTAACCTGTTGGCCAAGGATTTCGTCATGTATAAGGCTTCTAGTTTCTTCCACAACGTATATGTTATTTTTTCTTTCAAAACATCCTGTAACACATTATTTGTTAGGCATAATTGAATTGTAGATAGAACTTTTTTTTATCTAACTTATCCTATTTTAATTGTTCCATGTTGTTAGGTTTCTTCTCTACAAGGATCATTTCAAGATCACTCTGGATCAAAATTGCTGACATACAAACTTGCCATAGACTAAAATTTGTGATGCCGTCAAACTTGTTGATATCAAACCTTGATGCTTCCATGTCTGAACCAGTCGAATACGAAAATTGAACTAGCTCTAATACCAGTTTGTAAGGAATAAACCTCTGTATGCAATGAACAAGTAAATAAAATAGAATCGAAAAGATCGAAAACGCAAACTTTGACGTGAAAAAAACTCCTCAAATGAGGATAAAAAATCACGAGCAAAAGGAGATTTCACTATAAATAAAGGAGAGTACAAAAGATAGAGAAAATTGAAGGAAAACTCGAATCCCCAAAAAAAACTCTTCAAATCAAAGAACAAAATTCTCAATCTGAATATTTCTGTTGTGTTTAAACCTAGAGTAACTAAGGCCTATTTATAGGCTAAAGTTCGTAGTATATTTGACTAGAATAACTCTAGGTTAACCAAAGTTTAAGTGGGAAACTAAAAATAGAGTTAAATTGGGAGAAGAAAAGTTGAAAAATTTGTATTCCACGTCGACACTGTAACACCCCTATACCCAACCTGATTACCAGATTAAGTATAGAAGTGCTACATTGGTTTTCAGAAACTATAATAATATCTGAATAAGATAACATTATAATTTGTACATATTAGTTCCGTTATTTCAGTATATTAATTATTGGTATTCGAGATAAGCCAAAATAAAAATTTTCAACCATTCTTGCATTTAGAACAAAATTTCAAAGTGAAATAAGAGCCATTGTGAAAAACAAAGAACACGACTGTGTAGATTTCAAGAACCGCGTTTAAGTTTGAAATTCAAGGGATAATTTGCCAAATTAACTCCTAAAGTTTACCTAGTTTAACCTTTGTTCAAATCTCAAAATTTTAAGCCAATTTAATTCAAATATAAATCATAATTAAGCATTCTAAAATCTAATTTTCTTATATCACTTAATTAACATTTAAACTATTTCATATGAATTAAGCAAACATCGAGATTCACATTTCAGTCCCATCACATTCAACCTTAATACACATACCTAGGTACATGCCATTTACTGAAACAAAAGAAATTAATACTTTACTCCTTTCTAGGATCCACTGATGTGGATGAAGTGCCTTCAATCTTCAAAGATTCTTTTCTTCTACTTTTAACCTACGCGTATAAACACGCGTTAAGCTATTGCTAGCTTAGTAAGTACAACTATTATTTAGATCATAATCTATATTATAAATTATAACTTATTTATTATCACTACACATAATCATTTAAATGACCTGCTTGTATTCATCATACATAGTTTACCAACCAATTCACTTATTTTTTTTACAATTAGGTCCACATTTATTATTTACTCATTAAACACCAACTGAACATATTGATTTAATTATCATCTATATAATACTAGAATCACATTATTTATTTTAAATTCTCATTTACTTCACATAGCTAAAATTTTTGATAATTTACTTTACTTATTTCAACCATATATTTTCTTTTTTTTCTCAATTTCATAACTTTTCAACACATATAATCTATATGATTCAATAATCACTAAAATAGTTTTGTACATTTTTCAGAGGCCTAGTAGACTTAATAGAACACACAAGATATACGAAACAGAACAAAACACCGCCGAAACGGATGAACAGTGCTAATCGAAGAGCACTAATGTGCTAATAATCAGAGAGCTAGCACGCTATGGTTCCTTAATGGCATGCCACTAATATCCCAATAGTTCTTATCTCGTCTACTTGGGCAAGTCATAATATGCACATGTCACTTTTACACTTTTTACCATTTAATCCTTATAACAATACTTCGTATAATTATATATTCCTCTTTCCTTAGCTCATGTAACTTGCCTCAATATTTAATAATCTTCCATAATTTCACTAATTATTCTTATTATACATTTCACCTATCACTTTTACTTATTTTACAAATTAGAAAATCATGCCATTTCATGTAACAATATCTTTTTCTTTCAATTATGTATATAACATATTTCATTTCTCTATTTAATTTTCATATTCCATCACAATTTCTTATCACATTCACATGTCATCTCTTTCAAGTTAATAAATACAATCTATTCATTATATTTAATCATTATCAAGCCTTATTCTTCAATTATTCAACATATAAATTTGTAATTGAATATCATATTAAAATTATATTCATTCTAAAAATTAACTTCATAACCAAAACAAGTAAGATTCTAGTTGTACTTACAACTTTAAGCATGAAATCAACTTTCTTCTCCTCCTTCATCCTTTGTCCATTTCTTTGCTTTATTTCTCTATTTGTTTATCAACTTCCTTCACTTTTTCTTCAATTTTTCATATCAAAATACACAATATTTTCACATTAAAAATCATGTTCACATATCATAATTCATGTTTTCTAATCAAAACTAACATGTATTTCAAGAGAAGTTAATAGTTCCTACCTCAAACACTTATATTCAAGTCTAATCTTTGTTTTCTCTCTCCTTCAAAACTCCCATGAATGCTCTTCTCATGAAATTAATGTAACTACTATTCCCCTCCATTGATCTCACTCACAAATCATGAAGAAATTTAGGAAAAACTAGCTTAATTGATTCGTATTTGGTGCGAGGGACTAAATTAAAAGAAAAATAAAAGTTAAAATGGGGGGTAAATGGTGACTGACGTGAAGTACCATGGTTGATGGCTTTTATACCCTTTTTTTTTTAATCCTTTTTTTCCCCATTTTTCTAGACTTCTCCATCAATTTATCTATACAAAAATATCTTTTTGTATTATTTACCATCTTGCCCTTTCCTTCACCATTTTACCCTTCCACTTTTTCTATAATAACACCCATGTGTCTCATTTCCTTTGGTATATTTTCACCTCTAGTCCCTCCTCCTTTTTCAACAATTTAATTTAATCCTTCAACACCCAACTTTTTCACCTTATCCCAATACTTTCCATTAATTTAATCGGTTCCCAAAAATTTATATTAATATTTATACTTTTTCAAATATCTTATGCATCTATCTTTTATGTATCATAACTCTTTAAATTTCCAATTTCCAACTTTTCTCAAAATTTCGACTAATTTATTATATTTTTATCATTGTTCAAGACTTCGGAGATTTTTGGGCATGTTACAGACACATCGTGACGTGGCTTGATATGTCGTTGGGACATGAGGAACCGCCGCGTCGTTGGGACAAAGTGCTGCTTGTTGGG
This sequence comes from Gossypium hirsutum, assembly GCF_007990345.1. Classification (NCBI taxonomy): domain Eukaryota; kingdom Viridiplantae; phylum Streptophyta; class Magnoliopsida; order Malvales; family Malvaceae; genus Gossypium; species Gossypium hirsutum. The sequence continues at coordinate 9,277,780 of NC_053443.1, forward strand.
ACCACGCGTGCTATTTAGTCAAAATAATAGGCATTCTCTCACACTTTCTTTACCAATTCAAAGTTCGAATACTCTTCTCTAAGAGCAGAAGCCTAATTTGATAGGTCACACAACTTGGTGTATGCAGGGGCGAAACTAAAAGGGTTGGTAAGGGCCCCGACCTTCCCTAAAATGGAAAATTATCATTTTAGGCCCTTTAAATTTTTAAAAATTTTAAATTAGGAAAGGTAAAATTAAACTTTAGCTCCCCTAAAAATATAAAAATTTGATTTAATCCTTTAAAAATTATAAAGATATAAGCTATTAAAATGGTGAAATTTTATTTTTTCTATCGTAAAAATTACAATTTAATTTTAGCCCCTAAAAAAAATTTTCTACTTTAACCCTGGGTGTATGTTCATTGCTTTGAGGTTTTGTTGAGTTTTATGCTTTGGTTTGTTTTTCAAAGAAATCCACGATTTCAACTCAAAAATGTTGAAAGAGTGTTGATTTTGTGGTCTCCTTTACAAAGGTGGGTAGGATTGTGTGTTTGTTTCTGGGATGTAATTTATATAAGGTGGGAATATAATGTTTTGAAGATGCTTGCGAGATGGTTGCAATAATTTGCTTCATCTTTGATGTTCTTTGGATTCAATTGCAATTGTTGGTGTCCTCTATTGAGATTTGTGCAAGGCTCTGCTGCAATATACTTTTTATGTTTTTGTATCATTTTGGTGTCCTTTTGTTTCCTCGAAGATGGTTGAGGTTAGTTTGATGGTGGTTATTGGTGTTAGGAAATACAATGACAAAACGGAGAACCAAGAGGGTAGTTTGGTAGATCTTCAATTTCTAGTGTTAATATCAAGGTGTTGTTGCTATTCGCTGCTGGTTATCTTTATTGGCTGAGGCTGTATTGTTTCTTTTGACATTTTGCCGTCTAGCATTGATTAGGTGTCATTTTGGATATGGAATCATTATGTGGTGTTATGATTGACATCACCACTTTTATTCACCATTTCAATAAAATTATTTTCTAAGGAAAAAAAAAAAGGATTAGTGTGATTGCCAGGTTTGATCCTTTCCATTTCAATCAGTTCACTTTAATTTTTTTTGACAGAAAATAGTTTAGAGTTAATTTTTTAAAATGATAATGGTTAAAGACCATTTTTTATTTACCTAAGGCATTAGTTTTGATAGAACTACATTTTTTTCTATTTGACTTTGATTAAAATAATATTTTTCAGCCTTTAAATATATGTAATCGGAACTCTTCTTGTATCATTCTATTTTCAACACTAGTAAATTTTCTTCTCTTCTGTCCGTAATTTTTTTTCGAAAAAGTTTTCACGTAAAATTTATGTGTTTTTTTTTCTTATTACTTTGCGATCGTTCTATATTGTCATTGTCAACGTTCAATTTTTACAGCATAATTTAACTATATAAATATATTTTTTAAGAAACAATATAAACATTACAAGGGAAGAAAAATGATAAAATATAATCGAAGGTTATTACTTAATAGCCTATGCATTTAGGGGAAGAAAATTGTAACCTCCATTTTCATTCTTTATATTTACCTTTTTAGTAAGAATTTTGTTTTAAAATATTATAATCGATCTACTAATTGTATATAAATTCATCCATTTGAGCTTTAAAGATGTCACTTGTTATAAATATATTTTGGAATTATATTTGATATGCATTAAAATTCTTCAATTCATTATTGATTGAGTCTTAATTCAATTGACGTTGGTATTGTTAACAGTGTAGGAGGACGTAAATTCGAGTGCACTAAAGCGCATTATCCTCCTATTTAAAGATTGGGAGAGGACTATGAATAATTCTAGACATTGTATCAAAAAAATTCGTCAACTCATTAATGAGAAAAATAAAAATAAAATTAAAATTTTTTAATAAATACTTAAAATTTTATTTAAATTTAATTGAAATTAATTATATATTTCTCTCTCTCTCCAATTTTCTAAGCTCCCTATCTGTGTATCTACATAAAACTGAGAAAACTTTAGAGTTCATTAAAATCTTAAAAAAAAATGTTGGAATTTATAAGATTGGGATTTAGGATTAAAGTTGGATTGAAGTGAAGGGATTGTGAAATTTGAATATCTGAAAATTTGTCAAAGTCAATAGTATTCTTTTTTTTGGTTCAGGAAAACTCTTCAATAAACTGGTTATTAAGAGTCATTTTCGAAAGCTAATGCTCCCATCAAATTTAACAATTTTAAAGAACAATAATTAGCCTCCATCACATGTATATATTTTAAAATATTATTTATTTAAGCAACTGATAAAAAGCCTAAAGTAATTTATAAATTTTTCAAAATTTATAATAATATAAATCGAGTTTAAAGCAGTACTTTCAAATTAATTCTTGAAAGTAAATTTTGTTATTGTCTACCCTGGGCTTCTTATAGCTCCCACATTTCCACTTCCTTACATACAAACTTCTATACCATACAGTAAAGTACATCAAAACCAAATACTTATATGTTGCTCTGATTATTCATTTTTCTTTCAAATTCACCCTTCAAACATATGAAAAAAAACCATATAGGTGGGTAAATGACGTTGCAACAAGGCTATTTAGCACTTATGGAGGTGAAAAAAGGGGAAATGTTCATGTTAGTGTGATGAACGGATTACAGATAAATGAGTGATATTTATGCTTTGATGGAGTGGTGGGAAGAACTCAAGAGACCATTGAGCTTGAAAAGGGTCTAAAAATGGGAGGTATAATGTCGAAATAAGATGATGAAGAAATTCTTATTTAAATTAACAATTCAAATCTTGTTGCCCTCTTCAATGCTTGTCAACTTGAAATCTTGTGATTCTAACCTTTTGTTGGGATTTTTGTTTCCTCAATTAAATTGTTAATACAAGGGAAAAAAAATCTTCGAATATTTTGTTGGGATTTTTGTTCCCTTCAACAAGGGGTGAAGCAAGAAAAATGTTTTAAGGCCAGAAATGAATAATAACTTTTTTGGAAGTCGAAATACAATTTTATCATTATCTTAACTTGTAATTTCATTAAAGCTAAAAGAATTATAGATAATTTTTCCTTTTGGGTCAAAAGGTCATTCACTACCAACCCCGTCTTTTGCCCCTCCCACCAATCAAATGTTAATAGAAGGGAAAAGAAAAAAAAAACTTTGAGCACTTAAACATGTCTCTTTCAACACAACAAATAGATTTATAAGTACGATTCAATAAAGAATTAATGAAGTATCTAATTCATCAATGCAAGACCATCAAGAAGATTTCTAAATGTAATTTTTATATGTTAGATATGTCACGATTACACAATATAAATATAACATGAAAAAAACATAAACGTAACACGAATACATTATTCATATTTAAATTGGAAGCACGATTTTAATTATTAGTTTATTATCTATATATTTCAAGATCAACCAAGTTGTTTTTAGTATAACAAAAAACAAATTAATCCTCTCAACACCTTTTTTTTATTCACTACTTTTTAGTACAAATTATTGAAAGGCCTAAAATTGGAGCCTTTGAAAGAAAACAATATGTTTTTTTATGCAGTACAATGGCACAAACAATAGCCACGCACACAGTTATAGCGTTTACAACCTTGTCCACAAGGTTTGGCGCAGTCTGAATCTTTGCTGCATTTAGCATCATTAGATGGTAGCGGCTCAAATACTGGCAAGCAACTACATTTTCCGGTTTTTAAGTCACAAAAGCCGAGATGTTCACAATTCAATTGACACTCTGAGTTATGAGTACATGCTTCCGAGTTCAATACACCTGCAAATTAAATAATAATTGTCATCATTTATTTATTTTATTTTATTATTTGTTTTAGATATATATATAAAATGAATTTGAGACAAACGAGATTTAAATCATAACAATTGCAGCTCCTCTTTTATCTCTAGACTATAAACTCTTTTGTACAAAAATTCTTTTATGATGTAACAACTGAAAATTAGAGTAGAGAAATATTGTATATACTTACAAAATGCTACCATAAGAATGACGAAACAAGAAGCAATGCCACAAGAAGCCATTGTTTGCAAACTATTGAGAGATATAACTAAGAATTGATTATATGAAGATGAGCTAATTATGTACAAAGTGTGAGGTATGTTACACATTTTATAGTTGAATTTGTGAACTTTTTGAACCTAATATTAAATATTATGCAATAACAAGTTGATTTTTTTTCCAATTGTGTACAAAATAAAAATCTCATATTAGGAAAATAGAGATTTTGCAATTTAATATTCACATCACTTATGGTATAAGTTAAGAGTACAAGTAAATTAGTTATAGTTACCATATATATATATTGTTGACACCATTTTTTGATAAAACGGGGCCGACTTGGATTTTAAAAGCAAAAACAAAAACGGGAGTCGCTACCAATCCTTTTTTTGATGAGGTGTGATCGGTTCACCTCGTAAAACGGTTGTTTTTAATAAACGATTTAGATTTTATTAAAACAACGATTTTGGTCCACGAAATTCAAAAAACCAGGTTCGGGAGTCGTTATGCACGAGGAAGGGTTAGCACCCTCGATACGCCCAAAATTGGTACCTAGTCGATTACTTAATGTCTTGGTGTCGAAAATTCGAAAACTCGAAAAGAATTTAAAAATACGATCCCTCTTTATAATGTTGATTTAAAAATGCTTTAATTAAATCAAAAAATGGAAAATGCCTCCTTATCTCGAAGTGACAAGAGGCCACGCCCAGTAAGTTAGGGCCCGACATCTCATACTTATTAATACACACAATATTAATACACACTCAACACGCATTATTTGAATACTAGTATTAATAATTAAAGACGAAGAAAAAAATATTAAGTAGTATATATAACAATTTCAACATGAGTAGCATAAGACAAATTAGAACAAATAAAGTGCAGGATATTTTTTTAAATGATAATAAATGAATTTTGAACAAATAATGTGGAAAAGAAATATTTAAAAAATATATATACACAAAACTATTTTAAAATACTATGTATGAAAAAATTTTAAAAATAAGTAATATGTATGTACATGTAGACGCGTAAAATAAGAAAAGATTTAAAATGGACTATAAACAAAACATAAAAACAAATAGCATAGTTGAAAAGGCACAAAATAATTTTAGACTAATTAATGTATATAATATATAGGATAAAATAATATATTAATGTATTAATGTATATAATTAATACATTCTAATATATAGGATAAAATAATATATTATGTACTTAAGATAAATAGCTAAAAGAATTTACGTCATATAAAAGCTTAAAATAAGTACATAAAAAAATAAGAGAAACTTTTTTAAGCAAAACAGTGAACTAAAGTAGACAATGTGCACATATATGTATATATTTAAAATAAATAATGTATATATATAAAAAAAACTTGAAATAAATAAAGATGAATTTAAAACAGTTTATAATAATAATACAAGAGGAACTCTTAAATACTATAAAATAAAAACAAAAGCAGTTTTAAAAGGAAAAAACGTATATATAAATAGGGGCTAAAGGGGTCAAGGGTGTGATTGGAATCAAAATAAAATTGAGGGGATAATTAAAAATTAAAAGATGGAACGAGGGACTGATTCGCAACATGCTAAAAATATCAGGGAGCGAAGGAGAAAATATCCCAAGCCCCTTGTGCGCAGCGTTTCAGTGCGAAGGACTGCACAGTCAAAGGACCTAATTGAAACAGACCCAGAACTCGTGGCCCAAATCTAAAAGAAACAAAAGGTTGGATTGCACTTTAGCGCAAGATGGAGGGACTAAATGCATAAATTACCCATTAGGGTAAAGTATGCGCAAATCCCCCCATCAAACGGCGCCGTTTCACTTAGCATTTAAGCAAAATTTCATTCCAGCCTCTGGTCTCTTTTTTCTTTTCTTAGTTTCAAAGCTTTTCCCCCTTTTCTTTCAAGCACCCAACCCTTGGGTTTATTGGCCTCCGGCGTGCCACCATCACAGTCACCAAGGCCAGTGACCGGCGATGGAGAAAAAGCTTCGAACCTTGGCCTTGGAACACCCCTGAAAGGCTAAACCCTCAATCCCGAAAAAGAAAAAAAATGAAGAAACTCGGCGCCCTTGGGATCTGGCGGCCGTGACGAAGGAGAAACCTCCGCGGGCACAATTACGGCGCTTCCTCGGTAAGTTCCCTCTTCCCTTTTTTATTACTTTTGATTTTTTATTATAGTTATTTAAAAGCGATTTGCAAAAGAAGAGAAAATAAAATAAGATAAAAGAAAACGAAGAGAACTGTTCAAAATCAACCTTTAAAGTTCGGTTTCTGAGTTTCGATTCTCTGATATGTGTTCGTAAAAAATTACAAAGGTTGAATTCAGGCTTTTATAGCTGAATTACAATGCTTTCTTCTTCTTTATTATCTATTAACTACTATTATTGCCCGCGTGCTTCTTCATTTGTGGTTGCATTCAATTCTTTGCAGGTGCTAGACGAGCGTGGTGAAGTGTGGCGGCGGCAGCGTGCGGGGAATTGGAGCGGTGCATAGGGGCAGGGACGCGCATGCGCCGCTGGAGAGGGTTAGGGTTTGCTCCTCTCTGCCGAAACTGTTAATATCATTTAGGCTAGGTTTTTTTTTAACATTTTGGGCCCGTTGGGTTTATTTAATTTTGGCTTTGGGCCACTACTGTAATAGACTGTCTTATTTTGGATTTTGGGTTTCTATTTTGGGGCCGGGCAAAAATGGGCTCTTACAGTTGCCCCTCTTTGCTCATTTTCGTATAACGAGAATAGAGCAAAGACTAAGAAAGGCCAATTTTGCCCAGTCTCGCCGAGTCTTGACTTCTTGGTGCCTTTCTTCTTCAAGTAGCCTCATTCTAGTCCACTGTGTCTCATTGCCTTGATCCACTTCACTATACTTCAGAGAGATACGACTTCAATCTACTCTGTTGCAACTCCATGGGGATGAGATTTGTGGTTTTAGCCTGCTCCACTACTGCTTAGGGAGATAATATATGTGGTTTTAATCCGTTCCACTACAACTTCAGGGAGATAGGATCTATTTTTCGATCCACTTCCTACCAATATAGGAAGACAGGACCTACTATCTTCGATCTACTTCACGTCAATACATGAAGACAAGATCTGCTTTCTTCGATTTACTTCGCCACCAGTATGGGAAGACAAGATCTGCACATTTGATCCACTTCCTACCAATATAAGAAGACATGATCTGCTTTCTTCGATCTACTTCATGCCAATACATGAAGACAAGATCTGCATCTTCGATCCACTTCCTACTAAAAAAAAGAATTTTTTTAAAATTTTTTCGTATATTTATATCTGATCTGACACGAAAAAAAAGAATTTTTTTTTAATTTGTACTGGGTGCCGGCCATTGACAGGCCAGCACCCAAATTTTTTTTTAATTTTTTTGTATATTTATATCTAATTCTGACACGAAAGAAAAGTAAATTTTTTTTTTAAAATTGTACTGGGTGTCGGCCATTGACAGGCCAGCACCCAAAATTTTTTTTATTTTTTCGTATATTTATATATTATTCTGATAAAAAAAGGAATTTTTTTTTACTGTTGAGTGCCGGCCATTGACAGGCCAGTACCAAAAAATAATTTTTTTCTTTTTTTCTTTCTCCTTTTTCGTATATCAGTATTATACAAATTTAAAAAAAATACATGAGTTCCGGCCACTGACAAGCCAAAACCAAAAAATTAATTTTTATAATTCTGACACAATTATTAGATAATTATTGGTGCAAAAAACGAGTAAGTACGGTTTATTTTAGTTTATTTTAATAATTATTTTTGAACTTGAGTTATTTTTTACAAATATAATTTATTTTTAGGTTAGTTTGGTAAAACCGCACTTTTTGGGTCGATGAACATAGGAGAGGAGAAGACTTGCTAGTGGACCTAAAACAGCAACTTAAAAACTACTCACCATATTATCTTCTTCTTCTTCATCGTCTTCCTTTGCTGCCTTCTCAACTAAAGCAGATTTGTTTTTTTTTCTTTTTTTGAAGTAACCATTTTTGGCGACAAAAACTAAAGAAAATTAAAAATGAGTGAAGATCCCCAGAAACTCAAGAAAATAGCTGCGGCCGCCTACGATTACGAGAACGATCCCAGATGGGCTGATTATTGGTCCAATATCTTGATTCCTCCTCACATGGCTTCTCGCTCTGATGTTGTTGATCACTTCAAGCGCAAGTTCTACCAGCGCTATATCGTTCGTTCCTTTTCTTCTCTTTTTCCTTGCATAATTTTACCAATTTGGGTATATTTGAGATTCTCTGTCTGAGTTTTTCTTTCTCTACCAACTTGCAATCTTGATTTCTTAGCTGATTAAGACGGAATTTTGCTATCTCACGTCTGCTTTTTCCTCTCTTCTTTTAGTGTGATATTCAAGAATCTTGGAATTGACATTTGGAATTTTCCATTAGGGTTTTCTTAACATCTTATTTATAAACTTTTATTTCTGGGGTTTGTTAATTTATATGTGATTATTTATTAGTATGATGCTTTTTGGGGCTATTAGATACTATAAGACAGCAACACAAAAAACAATTTCGAATTGCTTTTCTTCTAACCCAATTTGATTTTGTTTTCGGAAGTTTTACTTCTCAAGTCTTCATCAAATTCCTATAGAGTTGCTAAAAAAACCAAGTAAACAGTAGAAAGCAAGACCATTATTTATTAAGAATGAAAGCTCAAGTGTAATGCAACTCCAAATACTAAAGGCAAGTGGTAAAAGAAATAATTTAATATATTCATAGTTATTAATTGTTAAAATGGTCTACATAAGGATCATAGGGAATGCATGTCCTATTTCGATGGTATTTGGCTTACATGTTAATGTTGTTTGTGCAATTTCTTGCGATCGTTCTACTTTGCTATATGAAGGTATCTCACATTTTAACACATTTCTCTTTCAAATAATTTTCTAGTATTGTTCCTTGACCTGCTCGTAACTAATGATTTATGGGATGTCTTTCATGAAAAGGATCCTGATCTTGTGGTAGAGGCTATGTCATCAAGTGCACAAACAGGGTCAGCAAAACCAACTTCATCGTCAGCCTCATCATCGGTAGCAAATGGTGAAGCTCGAGCGTTCAGTGCAGGTAAAAAATCGTTGCTTCTGAAATTGAGGTTATGGAAAGAAACTAAACTCGTAATAAATAACATAAAAATTGGATAATTTTTCTATTTGATCTTCCTTATTAAGGTGTTATTTCCTTCATTGAACTCAATCATAAATTCATGATCTAGGCTCAACAGCTAGAACTTCAGGGCCATCAGCAGGTTCAGGTTCAAATGCAACTTCTCTGCGCTGGGATCGGCACACAATACAATTTTCTGTCAATGCTTGGGTATACTACCCCCCACCATCCCATTTCTTTCTCCCACATGAACATATTTGTATATTAGCAAATGATTCTTGCCTTATCCTTCTTTTTTGTTTTTAAATGAGGAAAGAGTGCATTTTATTTCCCTCTTTATTCTTGCATCTGCCATAGAGAGACCACCTTGTCGAGGAGCTGATTGGCCGTTAATGTATAATTAAATTTATAAGATGTAATATTTAGCCAGTTGCTAGTCTTGTAACTTGGGCCATTTTTGACTTCATGTACATATTTTTGTTAGATTCTTTTTTCTTTAGTTTTGTTTTTTATCTTGCAGGTTTTTATTGTGGCTGTGCTTGCCATCTTTCCACTTGTCCCTAGAAGCCTTTCAAATAGGGCTTACCGGCTTTCATTTATGGGCACTGCTTGTTCTTCTGTATACGCTTTGTATGCACTATATGGGGTAAACATATTTCCACTGACTTGTCATACATTTGGTAAATATATGATAGTTTTATGGATAAGGAAAGTGCCTGTTTGGGTGGCTGGGTTACATTGTTTCTTTACCTTCTTCTTTTTTTTGGGTTGTCTGTTTTAGTTTCTTTTGTTTTGAGAGAGTCTGGGCTTTAAAGAACCGGGCCTTGTTTTAATTTTAATAATAATCCAGCCATTCTATTTTCAAAAAAATATATATATAATAGTTTTTTCTGTTGAACCCATTCTATATGTTATGCAGAGGCCAAGGGCATGGACTTTACAAGCTGTTCAAGTGTATTTTCAATCAGTAATTGCAACCAAAGATTTTATCTACTTTATCTACTGCCTTACATTTGTCACTTCACATCTTTGCCTTAAATGTAAGCATTCTTCTGCTCATAAACACTTTTTACATTTTTGCTCCTGAATTCTCTTTATTATTATGTAGTATGATGAATTGATATGGACCTTCACTGCAGTTGCTTTGATTCCCATTTTATGCCGATCACTCGAATGCATTGCAAAGTTCTTAAGGCATAATTTTAGTCGTTCTACCTTGTACAGGTAGACCTTTATTCAGATAAACTATCTTCTGTATTACAGTGTTCTGGTTTAGGTTTTTTTTTTTAATTAATCTTGTGATCAGACTATTAATGTTCACTACAAGAAATTCAGTTAAATTTGCTGGGTGAAATTTCCTTATATGAAATGGCCTGAAGTTCAGATGGATGGAAACTGTGTTATTATCTGAAAAGGCACAGTAAGGGGGGTTATACACTCAACTTTTGCTGAAAGGAATGGTGCTAATAAACAAAAAAACTTACTTCGTGAATGTTAATGCTACTTATCCTTTTTTTTCACTTTAACCAATTCCTTAGGTGTATTCTCTCAAAAAAAAAAATCCTCAGATGTATAGTACTTCGATTTGTTCTATGACATTCATTTTGATGTCGCCTCAAACCTGGATGAAATGAAATGCTTGCGTCATGTATGTGCGTGTCTAACCCCGAGGGTTTATTTCTATGCTCCTTACTAATACTATATCCTTTGTTTGAACAGGAAGTATTTGGAAGATCCTTGTGTGTGGGTAGAATCAAACAACACCACCCTGACCATTCTATCATCACATGCTGAGATTGGACTTGGCTGGCTTCTAATTTTTTCCTTGTTCTCGTCAGTTGCTGATATCTTTTTTCTCTTTTTGGTTCATATTTCCCTCTAAGCTTATACATTCCATGACCTCTAGCTTTTCTAATTTGCCGAAATTTTCTATTAAATTTTGTAGGTGGCAACGCAACATTGTACAAACTTTCATGTACTGGCAGGTCTGTAACACTACTTCTTACTTTTCATGTATTACCTTTTTGTTTATTAGTGACTCTTTGGATGGCAATGGCATGATAGGTGGGTTCAGTACCTAGTTTGGTTATTACCAAAAAACTAGTATTGGAGCATATGACTTATCAGTTAGATACTTATTGATCCTTTGGTCTTTGTTTATATATTAATGAATGTGTTCTGCTTGTGCTGTATGATTTTTATGCATCTTATTATTCAGGAATTAATTTTTTTGCTCCGTAAAAAGAAAAAGAGTTGAAATGCGAGTTATTAGTTCTCTCTTTTTCCATTTTTAGTTTTAAATGATTTTGAATATAAAGTATCTTGAACTTGTTTATATAATTTTCTTTGCATATAAAGATTGGTATTTGATGTTTCTTCTTGGATTGATTTTCTGTCCCCATTTTTCTCTCTTGCATTGTCCGTATCAATGATATGTTCAACTTCATATAGATCATGGAGCTGTTAATTCATTGATGCAAACAATGCTTGCAGTAACATTATGGGGAAAAATATTAAATACAAAATAGTTTTGTATAGAAAAATCTTTCTCAACATCGAATGCATTTCAAACGGTCTAAATCCTTTGTGCTTTGCTTTTATCCACTGTCTGACAGCTGTTGAAGCTTATGTACCATGCTCCTGTTACCGCTGGTTACCACCAAAGTGTGTGGGCGAAGATCGGGAGGACTATTAATCCACTTATCCTGCGTTATGCACCATTTTTGAACACTCCGGTTTCTGCAATTCAGAAATGGTGGTCCAGATAGAAGTAATATACAAAGAATTCTTTGTTCGTTTTCTAGCTTTTTTTTTTTTTTGGGGGGGGGATAAAATGAAGTTCTATTCCAACATCCAAAATGCAAGATAAACTTGCTACATGAGAACTATGGGTTCTGCCTTACAAGTTACAATCTACAACATTGAACATGGACAGCAGTGTATGTGATAATTCCTACAACCCTTGAATTGAGTCTCACAATATTAGCAATAATAATAAGAATAATCTGATATGTTTGGCATTTCATTGAAGATGGACATCCCAGTTGTGTGTTTTAGCAAGTGACAGCTTGAAAAGGTTGTTTGCTTTTGCTGTCAAGAAAGTGATGCGAAGAAGTTTATCTATTTCTTTTAATCTATGATAGAATATAAAAACGGTAAGTCCAATATCTTCTTACATGACACATGTCCACTTGATAATGATTTAAGTTTTCTTTTTCATAGTATATAACAATGATCAATTTTTAGTAATAGTTCTTATACTACAATTAAGTTTGAGAGACGTATGCTTTATATTTTTTTATATTATTTGATAATTCAACTTTTAGTTAATTTAAATATTTTATTTTTATTAAAATATGTTTACTTGAATTTTAAAAATGTTAATACGGTTAAACTATATTCTTATTCTTAAATTTAAATCCATTTCAATATATTTTTTGTCCTGTAGCTGAGGTTTTTTTTAAATTTCAAAATGTTATATTAGTAAATTTTAATTTAATAAAAGAAATTTAATTTGTGAAAATAAAAATACGAAGATTAAATTTTAAAAATACAAACTTTTAAATTTATAATTTTAAAAAACTATTTTATCAAGGCGAATCATGCCTAAAAGATATATTCTTATTAAAAATTCAAACTATTTATGATTTTAAAATATTTAAATCATTTGGACAAATTAAATCCGACTTTAAAAAAGCCTAAAGGCTAAACATAGAATTTCGTTATTGTTATTATTATTATTTGGGATCGAAACCTAAAGATAGATTTGATATGGGTTTATCCTTGTCTATAGAAACGTACAGAAGAAACAAATTGAGTTGAGTCTAACACATAATACTATTATTATATTATAAATTTATTATTTAATACACAAGATAAGATTTAAATCGCCCAAAATCGAAAATGATATTTCATATTATAATTTAAAACAAACAAAAGAAAAAGATATCATAATTTTTATTTATTTATTTCGTATTATAATTATACTGATAATTATACCACATCAAAAAATATATATTGATATTTATATAAATTTTGAAGATATATTGAAAAAAATATTTTATTGCATTATATTTTACTGAAATTATATAGATAGTCATTCAATTATAAAAAAAATATTTTAGACATTCAAAATAAAAAATTTGTAATTTAGGCACCCACATTACATTATCCGATCATTTCAGCCACTCGTATTAAAATCATAAATGGTAAGCTGTTGATTTCCATGTAATTAAAAAAAATCCATTCATTAAAAATTTATCATTTTAGTCCCCAAACTTTTTATTTAATTTAAATGAGACATAACCCTAAAAAATTGGGAAACTTGCTTTGTGAGCCTTTTGGTGTTAGTTTCAAACGCAACAGTAAAGAAGGAATTGGAAAGGGAAGATAAAGGAATTTGGGTTAGGGTTTCATTTTCAAATCAAATTTGGGAATTTCAGGAATGGTAAGATAAAGGACCTTGTTTCCTTAAGCTTGGGCCACGTCTACAACCCACCGCCATGTGGGGCGTCACTGTCACTATTGATGCTCTTTGGTCACCCAAGTTTCTTTCTTTTTAAATCATTATTTCTTTATTGCTATTAGATCCATAAAAAATCGTTTTGATTGTTTATCATCAGATTTTTTTCCCGCATTTGTATTAAATTGTTTTTGGATCTATCTTTGTGAGATCTGAGATGAGAAAGATGTAAGATTTGAGGAAAAAGATGTCAGCTTAGATTTATGGGGGTTTTAACTATTTAATTATTGTTTTTCTTTTATTTTGATTAACAATTAGTATTGACCAATTATTTTTTATTCCTTGAAACTGGTAATATGACATCCAATAATTGGTCCACGTCTCAAAAAAATGTCATGTCATATTTTTGTTAAAGCTTTTAAATTGTAAACTTTTTATTTTGAGTGCCTAAAATGAGAGCTTTTTATAGTTGGGTGACTTTTGTGTAGTTTACCCAATATTTTATAACTAAAGTACATCCAAAGTCACTAAATTATTAATAAATTTATGTTTCAGTTACTCAACTTTAAAAAAGTAACAAAATGGTCACTAAACTATTCGAAAGTTTTCATTTAAATCAAATGTCTTATTTGTTTGTACCGCCCAGGCCCGGCCTTGGGGGTTGTTTGAAGGTCTGGCCACCTAGGGCCTAAGGCTAAAAGGGGTTTAAAATATTATTTTCTAATTTTTAATGGGCCTAAATTTTTTTTATCAACTTTTAAGGGCCCAAATTTTTTACTAACTTTTTAAGGAACCTAAAGTCTTATTTTATTGTTTTGCCTAGAGCCCTAGAAATGTCAAGAACGAGCCTGGTACCACCTATACCAATAAAAAATCACATTCCTCTTCTCCTTTCCAATCTCCGACATTGACCATTAAATCAACTTGGATATAAGGCATATTCATCTACTTGTTGATGGGTATTGATTCATTGTACTGATCATAAAATCGTCGCTCGCTTCAAACTCGTTAGCTAAACTTTAAAAAAATTTAACAAGTCAGTGACTTACATAAAAACTTTTGTATAGTTCAATGACTTAAATGAAAGCTTTTAAATAGTTAAGTGACCATTTTTTAACATTTTAAAATTGAGTGACTAAAATATAAATTTACTAATAGTTTAATGACTTTAGATATAGTTTATCCATATTTTATTATTATTTAACAATGTTGCACTTTTATGATGTAATTGTACCCAACATATCGCCAAATCGAATAAGCAGGCAGTCATCCATGATCCACTAGCGTTGCTGATCTGGTCATGACCCACGACGCATTGATTATTTCTATTTTTGGCGAAGTATACACTAAACCAAACTTATCCATTTAATAAAATATACATCAAACTCTGACATTATTTTTTGATTCGTGTATAAATATTATTTTTTGTAATTTTCAATCTTATCATAACGTTTATTTTGTTTTATCATTTTAGCTTTAATTTTGTTTTATTTAGAGATGAAGCAAAAATTATTCATAATAAAATAGTTTATATCTAATTAGAATATTTATAATTTAGTGATATTTTAGACAATTAAATTTTTGGAAGGAATATTTTAAAATTACTTTATATATTAAAAAAATATGTTTGTTTTACTTATGGAAGAAAACAAAAATCAAAAGATTGGCACCCCAATCCTATCGTGTCTGGGGTATTCTAAGATGGACCCCACTAATTAATCTCTTGCCACGTGGCACGACATTAATCGTACTCTAAAGTAGTAACATCAACACCAAAAGCAAAAGGAAAAAAATTACCTAATGACAATGATAACAACAAAATTTGAACCAAACAAAAAGAATAAATAGGCTTTGAACAAAGCAAGGCAACGCAAGGATTCAACACAAATCATTGACTAAAATCAGATTAAATTTAAATAAAGAAAAAATTCCTTTCGCAAATCTGAGATCCCCGCTCTTTCTTATTTTTTTAATTTTTAGGGACCGGCGATGGCATCAATGTCACCGCCGATACATGACCTCCGTCAACATGATGAAACTGCTACTCATTTTTATTTGGACGTTAGGTGTTTGATTTGCAGGTTCCTCGGCTTCATTTTTGGGACGGAGACCTTCGGAAACCACCAGCAACAGCAGTTCCCTCGGAAGCCGGAAAATATGGAGAGGCAGTCGTCTTTTAGCCGAGACTTGGGCCATGCGGCCGCCGAGACTTATCTTATTACGCGGCTTACATTTACTCTCCTTCGATATCTCGGGTATATAATATATACATTGATATTATATTATACATATTATTTACGAATTTCAATTGCTTTCATTTTATACTGAATTTTGATGAAGTGGCACTTTTATAAGAATCGAGTTAATATTTTTTTTAAATTAATTTAGTTCAATATTTTCGGTTCTAGGCGGTATTTGGTTGCCTAGATAGTTGAAGGAAAGAAGAGAAGCAAAGTGAATTACCGTAATTTTTTTGAATGTTTGCTTAGGAGTTGAGCGAAAGTAGGTTGAGTCGCGTTGTGTTCCAATTGAGGATCTGCGGCTCTATTAGGTTGAGCAAATTTTCACCCGCTTTATGATTTAATGGAAATGTTTTTATCACTCTCAACCTTATTCTGCTATATTTGAGCTTGGTTCTTCTCAAATACGCTTGCTGCTTGGTGTTTTGTTGATCATCTTTTCGGTACTTTTAGGCATGTTATTTGGACTCTGGTGTGACTTTTGGATATGAATATGAGCCCGACATACCTTATGTTTAAATTTTATAAAGTTTTTCATTTACGTGGGGGGTGCTTAGAGGGTCATATCAAACATGTTTGTTGGACATGGGCATTAAACACGGATGTTTGAAAGAAAGAAGAAGAGTTGTAGCAAGGTAGATTTTAGAGATAAAATTAATGAACAAAAATAGTTCCTTTTTTAGCCTCATTTACACAAATATGTATATTTACGTTAGATTTTAGAGATAGAATCAGTGAACAACAAAAACAATTCATTTTTTTAGCTTTTACATGCAAATAGGCATATATGTGTACATGTTTTATTGTCCACAAGCTTATTTTGTATTGCTTTCATCTTCATTATTATATATATTTGTTTTAATCATACATTTGCATTCAGGGTAGGCTACCGGTGGTACACAAGATTAGTTGCCCTTGCTTGTTATGCTTTGCTTCTTATGCCTGGTTTTCTTCAAGGTATTTTCTATATTATTGATTGATGATATCTTCTGTATGAACTTGCAAACTTGTTATCAGGAATAATTTACTTTTCTTCTTACATGAAAATAGTAGATTTTGGCTAAAGTGAAAGTTTAACAAGAGGTTGCCTCTTGTAAATCATCTAAGAAGCAAAAAGAGTAAATATAAAAATGAGGAAAAAGGAAAAAGGACTTAAAGGTGTTGAGAACTTAGTATATTTTGCATAATCTATTCAGTATTCTTTGTTTAGCTCATCTGTTATGTAGCATTATCTAAAAACTTTTGAAATTATCAGAGTTCCTTTCAAGCTCATATATATTTATGACCCGCATGATCTTTTACAAAAATATTTGAATACTATATATTGACCCAATATTTCTTTCCCGGTAGGGTCATTTTAGAATATTCATTAACAATATATGTTCCTAGAACTTTTTGAATTGTCAGTGACCAAGTGAATTCATTGACTGAGCTGTAACTCTGCCCTATGTGTCTTGGTTCTCCCACTAACTGGATTCAAGGGGGACAACTTTTCGTGTCTGCTGGGAGTTGCAGTCAAGTTTGTGATCATACAGCTGCTTGCATCGGAATAAATGACAGTTGCCTTATGTTTGCCTTCATGCTTAGGCAGTTTAGAGATAATTATATTTGTGAAGAATGTGATCATACAGCTCTCTGCTTTTTTGTTCGCCTATGCCAGAAATAGTTACTTTTGTTGGTTGCTTTCAAATATCTTCAGATTGATAGAATATGATTTCTTAAGCATGTCTTGTTAAACTTTGCAGTTGCGTACTGTTACTTTTTCTCGAGCCAAGTGCGACGGAGTATTGTTTATGGAGATCAACCAAGGAATAGGTATGTGAATATATGACACATGTAATTATGGAGTTAGGCCAAGAACCATGTATTATGCTGGCAGAATGCTGGACTCTTACTTCTAGTAGCTATGGATCAAACCTGGCTCATCAAGCAAAAAGACTAGTAGTAAGATTTTACAAACTTGCATGTCACATATCATAGATTAATGCTGCTATTTTCTCTTTGATGGTGGTTTGACAGATTGGATCTCTACTTGCCCACAAATACTGATGGCCCAAAGCCAGTTGTGGTGTTTGTGACTGGGGGAGCATGGATAATTGGGTGAGTGACTTGAGATTGCTGCATGGTGTATCGGTCTCATTTTAATATACAACTGTGGATTTTGCATTTTCATTTAATTTGGTAGAGTTGAACGTTCATCGGTTCAGACGGTTTCAAAAACTGATTAAACTGACATAAAACTGACCAAACTGATGAATTGATTTGATTAACTGAGAAAATGAGTGGGAACTTGGAGGATGAGAGAACATGGGTTGGAAGAATTAGTGGGAACTAAATCAAACTTTTATAAAAGGGAACAACGGAGGCAGAGAGAACATGACGTGGAAGAATGGGTAGAACTAAATCAAGCTTTTGTTGCTTCCACCATAAATCCAACATAAGTATGAAATACATGATATAGCTTTAAAATTCCTTAATATTTCATAAAGGGTTCTGCATTGGGTTTTTCTTAGGAACTCGATAATCATCTATTGAAATATATTATTTGAGGTCTCTATAAACCCAAAGAGAATTTAAGGCTGAAATTGCTCATTCAGTGGACTTGAATGATCAAACGATGTATCAACCTCTTTCATGTCTAGCTGACCGTTAATATTTATTGTAAGTCAACCTCTTTCATTTTTTTTAATGTTAAGTTTCTGAACTTTTCTGTTGATTTAGGTACAAGGCTTGGGGTTCTCTTCTAGGACTACAATTGGCAGAAAGAGATATCATAGTAGCATGTGTTGATTACAGGTATTACTTTGGTTGATGCCATGGCATGGTGCTAGAGTTCATGTTTGCCAAAAATACCACCCACGTATGAAGTATTCTAAGTGTCGAAATAAATACTTCATTAACAAAATACCATATCCAATGAATGATTTTGCCTCTATGCTCCATACAATTTCCCTCCCCTGTTATTAACTGATTCATTTATGAATCCTGTCTCTTTTCTTCTAGTGCTAACCATCTTTTCCTGATATTTGTATGCAGGAACTTTCCCCAGGGAACCATTAGTGATATGGTGAAAGATGTATCTCAAGGGGTCTCATTTGTCTGCAATCTCATTGACAGATTTGGAGGTGATCCTAATAGGTGACTGACAGCTTTCTTTGATTTTGCATGCCTCTTCTATTTCCTTATTGTCTCAATTTACTCTTTTATGGTTATTTTGAATAGAATCTATTTAATGGGGCAGTCAGCGGGAGCACATATTTCTGCTTGTGTTCTTTTGGAGCAAGCAATCAAAGAATCTAGAGGAGAAAGCACCACCTGGAGTGTCTCCCAAATAAAAGCTTATTTTGGCTTATCTGGAGGGTAAACTTTTATGTTTTTTATTTTTTATTTTTTATTATGTGCAGAATGTCATACTTTCCCATTTTTTGGGGCTTAATCAGTGTATATAAGCAACGGGATTAACAACTCACCAGGATCTTTATGTGACTACCAAGTTCATGATGCTATCTGAATACCCTTTTATTACCTTTTGTATGATAAAAATGTTTGTGTCCTAATAATGAATGAGCAACCAGCTACATTTTTCATTTCTTCTTATGTAGGGTGCATGACTGTCCCATTGAAATGGTTATGAACATTAATGCTTCAGATAATACCCAGCTGAAAGACATTTAGCTATACCTTTTTTTGTGAAGCATTTGTTGATGTTTTTTTTTTTTTGGAAAGTACATCTTGTCAATATCTTGAATCACTGCTGCTGTTTTGTTTTGATGGTTTGTTCTAAGTTCATGATCTGTAAATAATTCTCCTTAGATTTCATGCATCTTTTCACTCTGGAATTTTATCTTTTTTATCATAGTTTCCACCCTTTCTGAATCTCCTAAAAGATATCTTGCAAGACAATATCACTGGAGTGGGAATGACGTGTGTACAGTGCTTTTTGTTATGTTATTTTATAAAGACATTTTGTGGTGTATTGATTTCTCAAGTATCAGCCGGTAAGCAACCTGCTTCCTACATGTCATATGCCAGAAAGAAATTTAGCTTAGTTACTACACACTAACTTTTGCCTTTTAAAGGAGACAACATTAACTGAAACTAGTTTTCTTATGGAACAAGTTAGTCCTTTTCTGTTGATTGATAGTTGTACATTGTATGGTCTTATTCCCCTGTTAAATTGTATAAACAGATTGCTAGTTGTACCCAGATACGTGCTTATTCCCGTTTAAATTGTGAATAGGTACAATTTATTTAATTTGGTCGATCATTTTCACAATCGAGGCCTTTATCGTTCCATCTTTTTAAGGTATAGTCCCTATAATATTTTTCTGGTAACTATTCTTTCTATGCTTATTCCTTTCCTTTTATTACCCTATGTACCATTTATTGCCCAACTAAAGCTCTGTTTCAATGTTACAGCATCATGGAAGGGGAAGGATCCTTTGAACAATTTTCTCCTGAAGTTAGAATAAAAGATCCACGCAATAGAGAAGCTGCTTCTCTTCTTCCTCCTATTAAACTTTTTCATGGAACTTCAGATTATTCAATACCATCAGATGCCAGGTTAGAATGCGTGTTGACATAGTGGTAACTACTAAGTTCTATCGGATATAGCGCCTAGATGTTAACCATTTAATATCTTCGTTTACTTCTATTTAATTCCATTACTATATTTTTATTCTGGAATTATAAGATGTATTAAGTAATAACGATTGCAATTGGAATGATTCTGCCGGATTGTGCTCTGTAGTGAATGTATTTTGATGAACAGACATCATACTGCTGCAACGGATTTACTGCTATTTTTCACAGAAACAGGTGTATTGTTTCTTGACATTGACGTTTACTGTGCAGTATAAACCTTGTAGAATCTCTGAAAGGGGTAGGAGCTGAGGCAGAAGTAATTTTATATGAAGGAAAATCCCATACTGATCTGTTTTTACAGGTTAGTGATTATTACTAGCTTTTTAATGTGAATATAGGTTTTAATATTCTTGTTTTACTGCAGTCTAGTCATCCACCTCTAATCTTTTGTTATGTGAATGAACTAATATCAAAAATTCGCATTTCACATTCATTATCATACTTGACTCGTGGTCCTTTTAAATCTACATATAAACTGGGATGACAATGTCGAACTTCGGTTTAGTTTAACTTAACAGGGAAATGAATCAATTTCCCGAGATCTTTGTGAACTTAGCTCAAACCACTTGAAGCTTTACTTGGAAACAGTAATTCTAATAGTACTAACAACTAGCATATACTGTTTTACCTGACTAAATGCACCCAATTCACCAAACAATGATCTCTACTGCATTTTTTTCTTGGTACGGCACTTGAAGGTTTCCCAGCTTTCCAGTCCTTGAGCAGTTAAATTTGCGACAAATATTTGTCAATATGGTATCAATAAACTCAATAAAGGTAGCATGGAGGCCCAGTACTAGGAGTAGGATTGCATTTTGTCTCCTCTACTTAAAAAATAGGCAAGTTAGTCCCTATATCTTAGATCAAAGAGCAAACTAATCTTTTTGTTAAAAAATACATCCATTTTTACTGTTAAAAATTTGTTATTGTATGTCAGCATGAGTTACACGTGGCACATTACGTGTTTATTCCGTCCACGATACTTGTAATTTGTAGTACAAATTGATGAATTTTTTAACAAAAAAGGTCAATTTGCTCTTTGAACTAACGTACAGGGACTAATTTACTCACTTTTTAAGTACAGGGTCAAAATACAATTTGACTCTTAATTCAGAGACCTCCATAAGAATTTTACTGATAAACAGTCTTTCTGCCCCTAAAATTTAGTACTGCTATGCAGGATCCATTAAGAGGAGGAAAAGATGATCTATTTGATCATGTGGTTTCCGTCATACATGCTGGTGATGAGGAAGCTCTTGCCAAGGATGCTTCGGCACCTCCGAGGAAACGCCTCGTGCCGGAGATTTTGTTAAGGTTGGCACGTCATATCAGCCCCTTTTGATTTGTGGCCGAGATGTTTCTTTTCTTAAGCTGAATTTCCTCCATATTCATATTCCTTGCAGCATCCATTGGGTTCTTTCATTCCTATTTAGATATTGTAGGAACATCAGCCTGCCATGAAATATATAGTGCATTTTCCTTTAAAACATAGGCAGCGTTTGGTGTCATTTTTTAATATCCCCACAGTGATTTTTATTATTAGGATTATCTTATCACTTGTGGTTTGGAATCATTGATCGATTATTGGGGATGTAAGAATCACTGTGTTTTGTGTTATTAAAAATCAATTATTATTTTCTTTGAATGTCTGGAAATAATCAGGCATATTGCACAAGATTGTGAAAATATGAGTTATATTATTAAAAGGTATTTGTTAAATATATATATGTAAAAATGAATTATATTAAAATTAAAATAAAAGATGATTGTTTCGGAATCTCGGATTTGATGAGAACTTAATATAAGGGTAAAATATGGAATTAAATAAAAAATGATTTGATGCTTTCTTCACTTGTTTAAACACTTTAAAGCTTCCTTTCAAAAAAAGTGTCTAATTTAATGTAAATAAGTTATATCGAATTCGATAATCTACTGATTTTTAAACCGTTAAACATTGATTCAATTTTTATCTAATTAGTTATACCTGCTGAACTTAACTGGTAACATTGATTACACGTTATGTCGTAGGTTCATAATAATCCTTATAGAAAAAAGAGCAGCGACGTATAACATATTTTGAGATTGAATTTAGGACCACGTAGCACCTTTCTTTGATAGTCAGCTCCTTTTTCCGCTTTTTTCAATCATAAAATACATTTATTCAAAGCAACAACCCCCAAAAAAGAACACTAATGAAGCAAACAGGATACAAGGCAGGGCAGGGTCTGAATGAAGGAAATGACATACCTAGAACAAGTAGGCCAAAAAACTCTAATGGAATTCACCAAACGTCGGCCTTTTGGGTACGGGGCGACGGTATGCAGTTTCAACGACGTCATGGTTTGTGCCACATACACGACGCCTTAGCAGAAACCGTTTCAACTTATTGCATCTGCTGCTCTTTTTCTTGGGGTGGTGATGATCATCTACAACAAAATCTGCATCTATCCTCAAAAGCTCCTCGTAGAATTGGATCCCACTCAGCTGAATAAGATGATCAAGTCTCTTTGAAATGCTTTGGACTTCCCAAGGATCCAGTAGAGAATTATGGGTGGTGGTGGTGGGAGATCCCATGCTGTTCTTCTTGTTGTTTCTCATGGCTTCTAGCTTGTAACGTGAAGGCCCAGGACCAGGAGCTCGTCGAGTCCGTTTGACATCGAATTCTGGTATGGCCATAGGGGAACCGGAACTACCACGCTGGTACCATGCCCAAGCAGCTGCTTTCACAAATTCTAAATCCTTGTTTGCCATGAGAAAACTCAGTCACTTAGAACATGTGATATTGGGTTGTCATAGTTATGTTTTGGCTTTAACGAAGGAGGAGGGTGGGAGTGGTTGGGATCTAAATCGGGAGATTGCTTGGTTATTAGAAATGAATGAGAGCATTAAATGAAAAAGGGAAATGAACAACAAGTCATTAGAAGAGAAGAGGTTGAAAGTTAAGCTAATGCGGTTGGGTTGGGTTGGGTTTGGTTTCTCACTTGACTTCGACAATCCAAAAACCAAACAGTTGGGTTTTGGGTTGTCCACGTCACAGTCCTAGGAATTTACTTGTTATGAAAAATAGAAAATGCCATGTGTATTTCTTTTGTTTGGGAACTCTCTTTTTTCATGTGTATGCTCTGTTTTGTCCTCCCTTCACATTCCAATTGGGAAATGCCATGCCCCGCCATAGCATGGATCTTCCACATCAATTATTATTATTTTTTTTATTACTGATAGGATAAACTCGATACTAAAAATATTTAATATTTTATACTACATAAATTGTTAAAACTCTTGTAATATTTTTGTTCCATGTATACAAAGTTTATAATACTCATTTTTATGTATATGTTACAAATATTGTATACTTAACAAAATACTCATTTGATCATTTTTACATATTAGATATGAAGTATAAAGTTACATAAATAAATTATTACAAAAAATTATGAAACATCAGAAATATTTGGAAGTTTGTGATATTATATATAATACTCATTTTATTACTTATTTAGTTTTAATATTTTAGTATATGATAACATATACATCACTTAATGATGTTTTATGTGATACGCTTTATTAATTTTATCCATAGTTACACATGTACATTACCGATTACGAAAATTTGTATATTTCAACAAAAATTGGGAGAGGGATGTGAGAGAGAGTATGCTAACTGATAGAGATTAGCAAACAAAACCCAGATGGGGTGAGGTTGGCCCTTTTCCTAATAACCCACAAGCATGCATGCAAGGCATTCATCTTGTATTCTAATTCCAAGGCCAATGACATACAAAAAATATATATACATACATATATATTTTATTAAGGCAAAGGGATATCAGATTTACATATCTACACATAATGTAGTCACTAATGTCATACAAAATATACACATAACCAGCAAGTGCAAAAGCAAAGGCCTAATCAATCTTAACTTAATTCCTTGTTAGTCCTAAGCTTAACCAAACCTACCTACATACCAAGCAAGTACAGTCAAACTTGTTAACCAACAAGCTTGGTATCAAATATCCAACGGCGCCGTTTAATGGAATGAGATTTCAAGCAACATTGTACCCATGGTGGATTTCTAGCACCACCCTCAATTTCCTCCTGTCCATCATCATCACTTTTAGGTACTCCAAGCAACTCCTTTAGCTTCCTTTTCAGTCCACCAGTGGATAATCCATTGAAAAATTTCTCCTTAAGCAATGCAGATTAAATAGAATTAACCAAATATACAGGACGCATGAGGAATGCCATAATATATGCAAAGTTGCAATCATGATCCTAGTCTGCAACATTGAATTCAAGAGTTTCTGTAAAATGATTGAGAAATGGTTGAATGTATGTCCTTACCCCATCTTCAGCATAAGAATACACATGGATTCGGGCAGTTGGATCCTCTAGGGTGAACTTAACCCTATAAACTCCATCAGGAGAGCGGAAATCCTCTACTCGCCATGGAATTACAGCAACGAATCGTATTACACACCTGAATTTCTTTCTTACCTGGAAGGTTATCCAAACAACAAATTAACACTACTCCAGTTAAAACATTACTCTCTAATTCTATAATGCTGTGGCCATAGCCTTCAAGCTAAATATGACCATTCCCCATCCCCTTTACTCTCAATGGAAACACCTTGAACATGATAAAACCTTTAAGCTTGGTCCTCTCTACCAAAAGTAGTCACTAGCCTATCCAAAAGAAGAGAAAAGCACCCAAACAAGACTATTGCAATCAAAAAAGAGAAGAAAACCATCTTTTTCATCACAAGAAAACAGAAAATAACCAATGCTCAAACTACTTAGACCATCCTGCCAGCCAATGCCAATTGGAACCACTACAGCAATTAGGCAGCCAACCTTGAAGCAAAAAAGAATGTACACTACAAAGCCCAAACCGAGTTCAAAACAAGCTCAACCGGAGCTCACCTAACCTTGACAGACCAATTATGTAGGGGATTGATTGTGAGGAAAAAAAGGGATTGCAGTCTGCAGATGATTCAAAAGGGTTTCAAAGGTGCTCGGGTATTTTGTGAAGTAATGGATCAAGAGAAAGAGGTGGCTGGGAGAGTGAGGGATAGAGGGGACAGGGTCCATCAATATATAATACCTTTTGATCAAAAGAAAAATGCAGGATTGTATAATACCTTTTGACAAGTGAGAACATCCATCAATGTAGCAAATGGCGCACTGCAGTTAACCTCTGGTCAAGGGCATTGAAAAAGATCACAAGTACAGCATCTCTAATCGATTTCAATATGTTTCAGGAAAAATGTAACAACTACATGTGGGAGATTGAATCAAATATATTAATAAATAGGAAATTAAAACAAATTATAGTCACATGGGACCTGTGATTTTTGACGGCCACGGACAGCTCCAGGATGGCATCCGATCTAGATTACCTAATGACCGGCAGTCATAATTGCTGACATGTACGGATAATGCAAGAAAGTGAGATATCGAAAAGTTCCAAAAAGAATATCAATCAAAAGGGAATAAACAATCTATTTGTTTAATCCATTGACAAAAAGATCACCTCTGGCGCTCAAGTATGAGAATATCAACATTTGGTATATCTCGGATCTTCGAATATGATGTGAACACACCATACCATAATCCTTCGTGCAGTTTGCATTCCACACAAAAAAATTTGAACCATTGACAAACTTTCAGCAACTGAAGGATATATGGCATGCACTCAACATCAAAGATCAGCCTTAATATAGTTCCAACGGTAGGAAATGTATGTAGCACATGTCCTGATGAAGGCAACGGTTTGAAATGTAGAGGGAGTGGATTATGCTCTTCATCTTCTGGCCTGGGGAGCATACTCGTTAAATGAATAAATCTGTTAGATTACAATAAAGAAAGACAGAACTAGACATAGGCGCATAGCAAGCATCAGTATTGTGCTTGTAAAACTAAAAGCTGTCCAATTAGGCATAAGTCATAAATGAAGTCAACTTTGATCATAACAGAGTTAAAACTGTTGATAGACCTGATCTGAATTTTAAGAAGATACTGTGCCCCAAAACTGTTGATAGACCTTCTGGGGGTGATGAATAATCCTTTTTTTTACATCAAAGAAGTAACAAAGTTAACAACAATAGTACCAGAAAATAGCCAGCTCATACAGACCAAATACCTCACTGATTATGTATAAATGTAAATGACTATTAAAAGTTTTAAGTACTTGGATAAACGTTGGAAAAAAATTGGTTGCAAGGATACCAAAACAATGGTAGCTCATTGAGAAGGTCTAAATTCCTGCTATAGAAACTTCTCTACATGAGAAGTTAAATGCATGCCAGTGCAGCCCTTGAAGAAAATTAGAACTTATTTTGCTATGTACATTTAGAAATTTAGAAAGTTTCACCTAGGAGCAACTAAAAGATATCAACCCACTTTTTATAAATACTGATAGGTGGTGCATCAGTTCCGTCCCAAATAAAGGCCATCCACTTATCATCAGTAGTTTTGCATATATGTAGTACCTTAGTAGGACCAAACATTAAATAAGAAGATGGATCAGAACACCTCAAAATGATCTAAAAGCAGTATTAATATCTGAATAAATTGGACATATTTGAAAAATACCAAGATTAAAAAAGAAAAAAAGTAGCACAGGATAACCAAAGATGTGGTTTAATACCTTGCATACTAAATTTACCAGACCCACTTCGTTGATCTCCTCCAATAACGAGAAGTTCGGCTCTATGAAAAAGAAAAGGAACAGTGAGTTTTTTGCATTCGTTGATGATAACAAACAGATATTTGGCATCATAATTAGATGACAGAATCACATAAAAAGAGGCAGTGCGCATGCATGGCTTTTAATCTATATACACATGGAACCAAAATCCCCATGCATTGTTTTAGCATAATACAAAAGTGATTGATGGCAAACTCTTAAATAGAAGAAAACCCTTAAACTGAAGACCAACCAAAAAAAGTTAGATAAGCATTGAATCCAGAAACGAAAAATAGCAATATGAAGTTTTTGAATTTTCTAACAGAAGCATGAGAATGGAGTAGAAATGCAAGCAGCTTCAGAAAAGTATATTACTCCAACTATACAAATTTGACATTTGTTAGAGCATTCAAACGTAGATTGATGTTAATTGAGAGATTATAACTATCAATACTTAAGGACAAATAACCTGCCAGTTAAAGGTGAAATATAGATATCAATAGAAAACAAGTAGCATACCGTCAATGACATGTGAACTCGCTAACCATTTTCTCAGACCTGCTATTATCATTGCATCATGTTTTCTCGCTTCATATCTCAAAAGAACTTGATAAGGTTGGAAATTTTCAACATCCTTCCCGTCATATAAAGCAAATGAAGAGAACTTTTTGTTGAATATAGCATATACATCTCCTTCATGGATTCTCATCTGCATAAGATAATTACATTTTCAAACTAAACTTATATAAAATAAAACACCATCTAAGGAAAATGAAAAATATGAAACTTGAAGGCAATAAATTATTCACCTGACTGACCACTGTTCAAACAACAAGAAATACTTCATAAAATGCTAGGCATTCAGTTTCAATCAAACCCAAAGCTAATACCTTAAACTTTTAGGACACTTGCTGACATGCAACCAAAGCCTCTTAACTGCTACCCATAAGACTCAAATCCTTCTTGCCACTATGTAGTTATAAATACAAGTGCAATCATATGCAAGTGCAGTTGACATCAAGTTGAGCCATTTTATATCAAGGTCACATATATAACCTCTTTATATTAATTTCAATCACCAAATTCTATTTAATGGATAAAGGATACAGTTATAAGGTTAATATTAACCAAGGATTAGTTCCTTATACTAAATTCAGATAATTTCTTCCTAATCCCCTTCACTTGTTTAACTGAGAAGAGCTTCAACAAAGAATAGAAGCTTTTCAAGAAAAATAATGAATAAAATTGAAATAAGAACTGACCAAACACAAGCAATATTAACTTGAAAAGAAACTTCGAAAACAGAAGGAAAACACATAGGATTTCAGAGTATACCACGACACGTGAAAGGTGAATAATATCACCAACAGCCGCAACAAAAGGAAGATGGTCTATTTCTTGAGCAAATACATGAACAGGAATCTCGGGGTGTGACTCATCAATTATTTTTAGCTTACATACATAATCTGCAAAGAAACCATAAATTCTGGTTGAGCAAAATAAAGTTCACAACAACCAGGAAAAAAAATACCATCAAGAACATTAATATAAAAAGAAAAGATTTTTTTCCCCAAAAAAAGAATCATCTTTCACATTTCCATTTCATATAAGGATCATAAATAAGCGGTAGCAGCCGTAAATCCGGCTTTTGTATCAACACAACCAGTGATAGTGATAATCACAGTTAAAACGAGTAAAGAAATTGTACGTACCGGTGCCTCTGGTTGTTTGGGGCAAACTGAAGTTAAGAATGACAGCAATTAAATCAACTTTGTCGTTAATGCAAGCTACGGCATCTTTTATGCAAAGAAACCTGCGATAAACCATCTCTCTTTCGCTCTCTGAAACTGCGATAAACCCGCAGTTAGGATGGAATTGGGGGGGGGGGGGGGGGGGGCGGAGTTGTAGTTGGAAGGGACTTAAGATTATACGGTAAGCAGTGGCGTCCTTCACTCTCTTTTCTTAACGATCTGGTTTTGGGTTTTTGAATTTCTTTTTACTTCATTTTGTTTACTGTTCGAGGTGTTAGTGGCCGGGTCGTGTCGGCTGGTTGATGTTGAGATTATTAATATATTTCATGTTTGCATGAGATTGCTTTAGTAACAAGTCTGTCTATATTTTTTAATGGGTAACTTAAGTTTATTTAATATTTAATGATTTTATATTTATTATTTATTATAATTTTATATTTAATCATTTTAATATTTGCTTATAGAGTAGTGTTATATAATGGAAATTATTCGATATACTATTAATAGAATTTTTAAACTTTACAAATAGGATTGACAATTTTTAAGTTTATTTCACAACGCATGTCAATTTTTTTAAGTTTACTTGTGAAATAAAAATAATACATTGTTATTATACCAAATATTCATCCTTTTATTTACAAACTAATGAAATTCTTAAATAGCTATAAGGAACATTGCATTCTAATCTTCATGCAGCAACACTAAGCTTAGTCTAGGGGTTTTTCAAATCTTTGTAAACTATTAAAATTATTACAAGCTACTTTAGCCATGTGGTCAACAACTTTGTTGTGATCTTTAGGATATGTCAAATTTGTACACTCCAATTGCATTTTAAGAGCTGATTAATCAGTCGCAACTCTGTCATCCTATTAACAGCAACCTCTCCAACCAAAATCGATTCAACTACCATCGCATCATCACATTCTAGTTCTAAATGTCGATAGCCAGCTTCCCATGCAATTTGGAGTCTTTTCAAAATAGCTCTAGCTTCAACTTTAAAAATTCTCTCCTTCCCAATTTTCATTGTGAAGCAATGTGACCAGTTTGTAGACGAGTCTCTGAAAACTCCTCCTATTGACCCGCCATTTGTGTTATCCAAAACAACATCATCTATATTTAATTTGACCAAACCCTGCTTCGAAGGCATCCAATTATTAAAAGTAGCTCTAGTATGTCTGAGAAAATCACCTGTACTTGATTTCTTTATGCTCATAGTCCATGTTAATGCTGTAGAAATTATTGATTTGATACTACAATGATTGTCTTTGAAAATAAAATTATTACGAGATTTTCATAATAGCCAACATATAATGGAAACAAAGTCGGCCAGTTCACCTCTTTGCTACCAAAGCCTCTTTGATTAGTCAAGTTCAACACTAACCACTCATTAAGATCATATGAGAAAAAAATACTTCTAGTATTGGAAGAAACCACAGCATTCCAGACTACTCTCGAGAATGAACAATCTCGAATTGCATGAATACCTGTCTCAATAACATGACCACATCAGAGATAATGGCTCTCATTTGACATGTGCCTTCGAGATATTTCACCATTGGTCAAAATACGATCTCTCTATAATAGCCACAAGAACACTCAAACTTGTTGCGGAGCTTTACATATTACTATAGATTTAAATTTTTATGTGTTATAAATTATATAATATATAAAAGAATAACATAATATACAATATTATCAACTTAAAAACGAGTCAAAACAAATTCGGACATAAACCTTACTTATGTTTTAAATTGATCTAATCTTTTCGCTCAATCCCAATCTTTTGGATCTAATATTTTACTCAAACCGTAACAAATCTTGACACACTTGACGGATAAAATAGTTGAATTTATGATAAATTATTATGTCTTTCCTTCTACTTTCCAACACAGTCGCGCCTCTGTGCCTTCTCTGTCATTCAAATCAAATCAAAGTTATGCCTCTTTTTGCGCGAATGTACTAGAGTTATCTCCATTATAGTAATATGATCAAATTAATTCCCGTACTTGTTGAGTATACCACGTATTTCAGTCAAATTTGCAAGATAATCTCCTAGTTAAACTTTGTTTATTTGGTTCAATCGAACTCTGATTAGTCTAGATTATTTTATTATTATTTGACCTATGAATTTAGCCTATAAATATGCTCTTTTACAACCTTAGAAAATATACCCATTAAAAGATTAACACTTTTGGAGAATTTTGTGTTTAAGTTTTGAGGGTTCTTTGTTTTCGGGTTTCAGAGTTTAGTTTTTTCTCTCTATCTTTTGTACTCTTCGTTCTGTTGCCATTATAGTAAAATTATATTTGCCTGTAATTTTTTTATCTTTTTTGGAGGGGTTTTTTCATGTTAAATTTGTATATTTAATTTTTCAATTTTTCGCTATTTTTTACTTGTTTATTGCTTAATCGGGTCGATCCCCAACAAGTGATATTAGAGTTAATTTAATTTTCGTAGATCAACCCGTTCAGAGATGACAACAACAAGGTTTGACATTGAGAAGTTTGATGATTTCACAAATTTTAATCTATGGCAAGTTCGGATGATGACAATTCTAGTTCAGACCGGCCGAAAAAAGTCGTTACAAGAAAAAAACTTGAGAATCTAGATCAGACAGAATGGGAAGAGCTTGAAGAAAAGGCCTTGTCTGTAATCCAGTTGTGCCTTGCGAATAGGGTATTGTAGGAGGTATTGATGGAGAAAACCTCATTCGTCTTGTGGAAAAGGTTAAAAACACTTTATGCGACTAAGTCTATGGCTAACTGTTTAGTGTTGAAACAACGTCTATTTACGTTTCGCATGAACGAATGTGAGCCTTTCAGAGATCACAGTAGTCAATTTATTACTCTTTCGAATGATTTAAAGAATGTTGAGGTTAAGATTGACAATGAAAATCAGGCTATGCTATTATTGTGCTCTTTACCCTCTTCATACAAGTCTTTCAGGGAGGCCCTGATTTATGGCGTAAGCAAACTCTCATTGAAGGATGTGAATGGTCATTCGTTGCCTAAATACAAACTCGACAATGAGTTTGGTTCTGATAGCTATGCAGATAGACAAGCTTTCATTTTAGTAGCATCAAAGAAGAAAGACAAAAGGTGTTGCTATTGTAAGAAGTTAGGTCATGTTAAAGTAGATTGTTATAAACTGCGAAATGAAACAACTGCTGAAAGTAATGAGGAAGATGTAGCTGGTGCTAATTTGGCCGATGAAAGCGGTGATAATTTCTTGTTAGTGTTAACGAGCGATAGCTCTGAGCTTACGTCCGAGTGGATCCTAGATTTAAGATATTCTTTCCACATGTGTCCCAACAGAGAATGGTTCTTCACATATAGTTTGATTGAAGGTGAAGTTGTACGCATGGGAAACGATTAATCTAGTAAGGTAATCGATATTGGTATTGTTAAAATTAGGATGCAAAATGGGTTGATTAAGACACTCTTAGATGTCAAGTATGTACCTAATTTACGAAAGAATCTCATCTCCTTGAGTATTTTAGACTGGAAAGGTTGTAGAATCAACATCGAGTCGAGCAACATTAAGGTGTCTCGTGGGGCTCTCTTTTTGTTAAAAGGTAAAAGGACCAACAATCTTTATATTCTGGAATGTTCTATAGTGATCAATGAAACCGGACATCCCACGTTCGTTATGGAGTCGAAGTCAACTTGTTTGGAGCGGAGACAACTTGGTCATGGGAGAGAAAAATGTATGACTATTTCGTTGAAGAGAGGTTCTTTTTTGGATACAGGTTTTGAAAAGTTAGAGCACTGTGTTTATGAAAATCAAACCCAGGTTAGTTTTGATTTGGCAGTGCACAAGTCAAAGGCTAGAAGTCTTCCAACTTCTAAGCACTGATTCGACTCAGTTAATTCCCTGCATAGTTCAAGATAGGTCTGGGATGGGCTTTGGCAAAGATGGAGTTGTGGAAATATGAGTCAAGGTGCAGATTTGTTAAGTATGTCACATATTTCAGTCAAATTTGAAAGATAATCTCCCAGTTAAACTCTGTTTATTTGTTTCAGGCAAACTCTGATTAGTCTAGATTATTTTATTATTATTTGACCTATGAATTTAGCTTATAAATAGACTCTTGTACAAGCTTAGAAAATACATCCATTAAAATATTAGAACTCATAATGCTTTTGGAGAATTTTGTGTTTACATTTGAAGGTTCTTTGTTTTCGGGTTTCGGGGTTTAGTTTTTTATCTCTATCTTTTGTACTCTTTGTTCTTTTGCCGTTATAGTAAAATTACCTTTGCTCGTGGTTTTTATCCTTTTTGGAGGATTTTTTCACGTTAAATTTGTGTGTTCAATTTCTAAACTTCTTCCGCTATTTTTTACTTGTTCGTTGCTTAATCGAGTCGATCTTCAACATTACTATTAAATAGATCAATTTAGTTCAAATTAGAATATAGTAAATATTTATATTCAAAATATATCATTTAGGGTTTAATGAAGTTAATATTTTTAAAGTTTTTATGGTTCTGTAAATGAAATCTTCTATTTAAAATTGAACTACAATTGAAAATTTTAATTTTCAAGACATTTTTTATATAGTAAATGTTAATTCTATTATAATTTTGATTCATTTAATAATAAAGGGACTAATTTGATCTAGTCCCTATAATAAAGTGTAACACCCTAATACCCAACCTAGGAGTTTTAGACCGAATTTTGGAGGTCACATTGATCACCGAAGTGATTGTGGAAAATTTTAGTTTAACAAACCGAAAAACATTACAGTATTTAAGTTCCGTAAAAACTCTCAGATATAAAATCTCGGTATTACAAAAACCTTAGTCCAAATAACTCTTACATGTATTTAATACAAATGTTCATACCACAGTTTTCAAAATAGTTCTTAAACTAATTATTTAAAACGCATAACTCCGAGACTTAAAGCGTGTCGAGTCCAGCATCAGAATTCGGAAATGTACCTGAAAAGGAAACACTAAGGGGCTGAGCTACAAGAGCTCAGTGTGAGTTTGAGACATGACTAACAACAGAATTACAGACCGAAATTCCAGATAGCAGTACAACAGTGAAACGTACTTATAGAGATACACACGTTATGTCGAATTTCATAGAATCAACTCAGTATTTCGATAACGAAAAGAAGAGTTCAAAACCCACACCTTAATTTGCGATAAAACGTCCCAACAATCAGTGAACCACAAAGCCTTCACTTGCTGTGCAATTATATCTTCCTCAAGAACTCGAAACCAAATCAAAACGACAAAACCACAATGGAAAAAAAGAAAGGATTTCGTGAGAAGAGAGGGAGAGAGGAGAAAAGAGAAACGTACAGAGAAACATTAGGAAAACCCAAAATGTGAAAGAAAACTCTTGTTTTCTTTTTCCTATAAAAAATATAAATAAGCAAAACAAATAAAAAATAAAATCTAACATTTTAAAACCAGAACCAACCACCAGACTAGCAGACCCATCCTGACACTTGACTGTAAAAATATACACAACAGTTCGATCTAGCCACTGCCCCCTTCCTACAACTCACAAAACTTCCAATCCCAAGAACCGGGGTGTTACATAAAGGGACACCTAAGTAATTTAGCCTTATTTTTTGCAATATTAGAATAAAATTTTTGTTTAAATTTATTGTTTTGTCTATTAGTTTAAAGTTTAGTATATCGGTTTTTTTTAACATTAGATCATATAAAAACATATAAGTTTTATAAAAACAACAACAACTTCATCTTACATAAAATTAAACATGCAATAAAATTTGAATTCAAATTCAAACCAAATTAAATCTAAATATCAAGTTAAAAAGACTATTTTTAAAGAATTTAATAATGCAATTATAAGTATAAATATAATATAAATTACAAATAATGCATGTTGAAAAACTTTATTTTACCACTATATTTCTTTAACAAGAATTTAGATCATACAACTCTAACATTTTGAGAAAATTTTACCATTACATATACACAAGAATCAAAGATCCACACATCATAATTAATTATACATAATGAAACTCTAAATCTAAATATTTTAATAACTAACTCATTCCCCATAACCAACAAACCAACCAACCAAGCAATCATTTGACTAATCGCGGAGACATTTGGTCTACTTAAGATTATATTCCATTTGGAAGTTTTCTTATTAATAAAAATATAGAACAAAAAATAGATTTAGGACATTTATATTATGTAAATAGTAATATAATATTAACTTTGTCTGAGGAAAAATATACTTCTTCAGAAGAAATAGAGGTGCTCATGGGCCGGGCCAGGCTGGGCCCATAAAAAAAATTTTCGACCTGAGTCCTAGGCCCGGGCCCGGCCTGGCCCAAAATATGGGCCTAAAATTTTGCCCAGGCCCGGCTCGGGAAAAAATCATAAGCCCGGGCCCGTCCCGGCCCAGCCCATTTTTTTAATAAATACCAAAAATTTATTTTAAAAATTAAAAAAAGTATTTTAAAAATATTTTAAAATTAAAAAATAATAAAAAAAGTATTTTAAAAATATTTTAAAATTAAAAAAATTAAAAAAATAAATATATTTATTATATCGGGCTGGGCCGGGGCCAAAAAAGTGGTGCCCGAGGCCCGGCCCATTTTCTAAACGAGCCTCATTTTTTTGCCCAAGCCCATATTTCGGGCCTATATTTTTACCCAAACCCTCCCATATTTCGGGCGAGCCGTCGGGGTGGGCCGGGCCGGGCCGCCCGGCCCATTAGCACCTCTAAGAAGAATCATCTTCTACTAATAAAAGAAATAAAAAAACCTAAAAAACAGAAAAGAAAATATACTCATCAACAAAAATATGATTTCCAATTCTATAAACAACTTATAGAACATTGGAAGAATAAATTTACTAAAACATCTGATAAAAATGAAAGAATAGAATATTTAAAATTAATAGAATAACTTTATGAAAACATAAAGATTTATTTACTTTATTTAATTATCATTATATGTTAAACTATGACACTACAGACATTAGTAGTTCTAGTAATTCTGATAATTCTATAAACCTAGAAGACCTAAAAGTTACAAGTTATAAATCTGATGAAAAAAATACTTCAACAGATGAAAACAAAAATATAGAAATACCAGAACCTATGGATACTGATCAAACAGATTCTTATGAAAAAGAAAAATAAAGTCAGATTTTCAAAATGATGATTATCTGAGATCTTTTAATAAAGATTATGAAAAAGTTGAAAATACAACTAGAATTTTTGGTAATCAAACCGAAAATATTGCTACTAATGAAATAAAATCAGAAAATTAAGGAGAATCATCTACTCAACCTGTCCCACATAGAATAGATGATTTAAATAAAAGAAATGTGGTCCAAGGAGGAATATATTTAGACTTGACTAATATTCCTATAGCAGACTATGAAAAAACCATAGATGACTGGGCACAATCTATGACTATTGTTGTAAACAACAACAATATGTGGTCAAAAGAAAAAATTTTAAACTATCTTATTGGAACATTTCAAGAAGATGTTCTACAATTTCTAAGAAGATGAGAAGAATCTAATAAAGGAAAAGAACAAAAAGGGTAGTTAATCAACCAGATAGGAACTCCCAAAAATCTTTTAAAAAGGTTAACTTTTATTCTAAAAACAGAATTTTGTGGATATTTTGATAAAAAAGATCAGGATAGTATATCTAGTTATATATTGTCAAAAATTAAATTATGTGTGTATAAGCCCAAATATGCCCGGCCCAAATAAATATACATCAGGCCCAACTAAACCCAATAAGGCCCAAAACTAGTAACCCTAGCACCAGCCCAAAATACAACCCTAGTGCAGCAAGCTTAACGCTGCAGCCGCCTCGCCCCAACAACGCAGTGTTCTGCACGTTTGCTCTCCCTAGCGCACCTCGGCAAATGTCGCACACGCCGCACACGTCTCCTACAAATCTGCAACAAGATCACAAATAGTAGAAAGCAGAAAAGAAGATGGCAAGAATGAAGAGAGCTTTTTATTTTTATTTCTTTAAGATTCGGGTATAAAATCGAATGAGGATTGTGTAAAAAGGGGGGATATCTGCTAGTTTTTGGAATCCAAAAATATACAGAAGAAATTCTAAGAATACAAAGGTGAAATCGTGGTTTTGTGTTGCTGCTATTTCATTTATTTCCTGTTTTGTTGTAAAAAAATAATAAAAGAGAACAGAAAAATAGGATCTTGAAGGGTCTTTTATTTTTTTTCTTTCTTTCGATTTCCTTTTTCGATTTTTTCTTTTTCTTTACTGTTTTTTTTTAAAAGGGGAGGGGATCTTACCTGGTACTGTCGCGGTGTCTCCTCTCCATCGGAATCGGAGCTCCGGTATGAAAGGCCGACGAACGGCGGCGCAAAAGAAAAAGATTTTTTTAAAAGCCTAGCAGAAAGTCTTGGGTTTATTTTATTTTATTTTTTTTCCTTTAGCTTTTGTTTGCTGCAGGTTTCAAAAAAATAAAGAAGAAAATTTGGTTTAAATAGAAGGAACAAAACGGTGCCGTTTAGGGTGCCATGACCCGCGCGTCGACCCGACCTGGGGGATCCGCGCGTTCTGACCCTAAGTGGGGAAATTACGCGTCTAGCCCTCCCCATTTTGCAATGTGTTTAATCAAGTTTTTTTTTCCTTTAAATTTGGCCCAAATATTTTGCTCGCGTGACGATTTAATCCATATCAGTGCGCAGTGCTTGATTGACTTGGGAAATTTTCTTTTTAAGTCCTCCTCTCATGGCGCGCGTACCAATTTGGTCCTTCCTGGTGTTTTCTATTTTTAAACTTGGCCTTTTAACTTCGTTTAGCTTTCAGTTTAATCCTTAATGGTCCTTTTTAAGGCTTTTTTGTAGTTTTTGTTATTATTATTATTACTATTATCATTATTATATTATATAGTATTATAATTATACTTACATATATACGTATATACATTTATATTTCCATTATATTTAAATATTTTTTCATATTTTATAATATATACACATCTGCATATTTTTTACTTTTATTTTTACAATTTTCATTACATATAAACATACATGATTTTTTTTAGAAATTTTAATAATTTTTATTTTGTTATACATATCTCATTCATTATTTTATTTTATTTTTATATGTATACTTATATATACTTGTTTTAATATGTGCATATACATGTTTTCAAAATTTATTTATGTATCATACTTATATTTTGAAAATACATATATGCATATAATTTAAAATTAAAATATTGATTTTATGTGATACATTAGCATTTTTCTACACTTTCTAAAGAAAATGTATTTTGGTTGCATCAAAACATTAAAATCATCATATTTTACAAATTTCCAAAATATTTGGCACTCATGATTCTCGAGAAAGATCGTGTCCTAACTTACTGGATTGCGATTATTTTTCGATGAATTTAGAAAGTCAAGTATTTGTTTTGCAATAAATTTGCAAATTTTAAATAAAAGCTTATTCTCGGGAATTCAAAATGTTGGGTCCTAACTTACTGGTCATGACATTTTCTTCTCGAAATAAGAATTTTCAAAAGCAAAAGGCAATATTCGGGTATTTTGAAGATTTAAAAGCATTGTGCTCTAACTCACTAGGTGTGGTGTTTTATTTCTTTGAAATAAGAATGTCTTATTATTTTAATTCGTTCATGAAATAAAAAGTTTCCTTTTAAAATCTTTTCAAATTTTCGACACCAAGGCATTAAAAAAATCAATTTGGTACCAATTTTGGGCGTTACGAGGGTGCTAATCCTTCCTCGTGCTTAACTGACTCCCGAACCTATTTTCTCAAATTTCGCAGACCAAAATTATTTTTAAGGTAGACCGATCACACATTAATAAATGATCGGTGGCGACTCCAGTTTTGTTTTTTAAAGTCGACAACTAAAATTTTTGTTTTCAAAAAAGGTGGTTTCGACAGCCTGGCGACTCCGCTGGGGACCTAAGAGAGTCGAGCCATGGATTGATTATGTTGTGTCTTTTTTGTCGAAAATCAAAAGTTTTTTTTAAACTCATGATTTCCTTTCGCATTCATTGATTTTTATCATGATATGTATGCATGATTGGACCAAGTCGATTACCTTGTATTTGCATTTTGCATTACATGGTCAGTTTTACCCCTTTAAGTGGGAGTGAGAAACTAGTCCTTCGTGAGGTTTTCACCTCCGTGCAGGGTAGTGGACCGCTTCCGGGATAAACCCGTACCTATGTCTTCGTGAGATTTTCATCTCCATGTAGCCATAGGGAAATGTATCCCCCTGAACTGAACTCGATCCACATGAGCCTATAATGGGTGAGGATCAAGGAATCTGCTGGTTCGGGTACCCTTACTCTAGAAACTAAACCTCATATAGTGAGCTTTAGGAACTTGCCCTAAGTAGAGCTATACCAAACCCTAGTGGATTCCTGAATAAATGTTCTTGCTATTTCATGTTTGTATTGGATTATATCTTTTTGGTGTGATACTGACTTGGGTTTATTTTGTTTTGATTGCATGACATCATGATTGCATTGCATTTGCATCTTAGAAAAGAGATGTTGATTTGAGTTCGATTACTAGATTAGAAAGCTTGTTATGGAATACGGGTTTCTTGATAAGGTGGAAGATAATACAGTGGTCCAAAAAAACATGGCACGAAAAGCCTAACAAGAGGAGTATACGACTTTGCTGCATGACCTGGGGATCCACATTGTCAAAGTTTATTCAACAGCCATCAAAGGTCCCAATCTCATAAAGAAGCTAATGAACGTGAATGAGCAAGGATTTACGACCTAGATCAAACAAAATGGAGATCAAATTCATGAGATGTATCTTAATATCTGAAGGGCCGATGTCTTCACTTGGAGTATGAGGGTAAAGCCATATATATATGTCCGCTTTATGTAAAGAGATTTGTTTTCTAGTAAAGTTTGCTAGTAAAAAATTGAACATGAATCAACGTCTCTTTTCGCATTCATTTCATGCATTTGCATTACATTACATCATATGCATCAAAGATTATTAGAAGATCCTAATTAACTAAAATTATTGCTCAGTTAACCTGGAAACCAACCAACCAAACATCGTTACGGCACTCGAGGAAAGATTAAGGACATGGATCAGAGATTGGAAAAACTCGAACAGTGCCAAAAGGAGATGCAAGACCGACTTCAGCTACAGGTGCAGGAGTGGTTAGACAAGATGAAACAAGAGATGTCTGAGAAGATGCGAGAATCCCAAGATGATATTATGGCGAAGCTAACCAA
Organism: Gossypium hirsutum; assembly: GCF_007990345.1. Taxonomy (NCBI): domain Eukaryota; kingdom Viridiplantae; phylum Streptophyta; class Magnoliopsida; order Malvales; family Malvaceae; genus Gossypium; species Gossypium hirsutum. Next base: position 9,317,925 of record NC_053443.1, read on the forward strand.
ACTGTTGACTGGAGGAGGTGATAAAGGAAAGGGTCTCATGGCTGATGTCGAAGTGGGTAATGAACCACTCTATCCTCCAGGCTTTACTCCTCCACATGTTCGAACTCAAGTTGAATATCCGCACAAACCCACAGTCACAATCAGGCCTCAGTAGTCCCAGGCCAGTGCTTCGAACTTTCAAGCTAGATTGGATTCTAATCTCGGAAACCACCCTGTTAACTTTGTCGTTCCTGACTTCGATGAAGGGGCTGAAAAGGAAAGATTAAGGGAGGAGTTACCAAGGCAGTTAGAGGAAAGGTGCAAATGGCTAGAGGAGAAATTCAAGGCGATGGAAGTCACTGAAAACTATCGCGGGATTGATGCTAAAGAGCTAAGTTTAGTTCCAGATTTGGTACTCCCTCACAAGTTTAAGATGCCAGAATTCGAGAAGTACAACTGGACAACTTGCCCAGAAGCTCATATCACCATGTTCTGCAGGAGAATGGCTGGATACGTTAACAATGATCAGCTATTGATACATTGTTTCCAGGATAGCCTTTCAGGGGCAATATCTAAATGGTACAACCAATTAATTCGTACCACGATTGGTTCATGGAGGGATTTGGCACAGGCATTCATGAAACAGTATAGTCATGTAACAGACATGGCTCCTGATAGAATCACCCTTCAAAACATGGAGAAGAAGCCGAGTGAAAGCTTTAGGCAGTATGCACAGAGATGGAGGGAGGTCGCACTCCAAGTTCAGCCACCGCTCCTGGAGAAGGAAATGACCATGCTATTCATTAACACCCTGAAAGCACCTTTCATCACACATATGTTAGAAAATGCTACAAAAAGCTTTTCTGACATAATTATGAATGGTGAAATGATCGAAAATGCTATAAGAAGCGGGAAAATTGAGACAGAAGAGAGTAGCAAGTGGTCAGCCTCGAGGAGAAGAGAAAATAAGGTGAACAACACAAGTTACTCCAAATCAGTTACTGTAAGTCATCCTGGAAAGAGGGTTGCTAGTCAATAAAGTTCATTGAGACAGGAATCTGGAGTGAAACCAGGTACTGAAAAGCTCCAGTTCACGCCAATTCCGATGTCGTATAAGGAGCTGTACCAAAGCTTATTCGATGCGCACGTTGTTTCCCCTTCCTACTTAAAACCCCCACAACCTCCGTATCCCAAGTGGTATGATGCGAACGCACAATATGACTACCATGCAGGAATTACGAGGCACTCAATTGAGAATTGCATTACCTTCAAAAAGCTAGTTGAAAAACTCATCAGCATGGGTGTTGTCAAGCTTGATGACTCATCTAGTGCAAAAAATCCGCTTCCCAATCCTGATTGACAATAGGGTGGATGCAATGTATGAAGAAGTGTTAGGAAGTATCCACATCAGTGACATATACGAAGAAACAACTGAAGAAGGGACATTGTCAGATATTCGCCCTTGTAAACTTGGGAGTGTTCTAAATAATTGGACTGTAGAAGAAACCCTGTAGTATTTAGAATTTGTTTGAGTAATGTTCAGAACACACTTGTTGCTTTTAGCCTAGAAGCCATAAGAACTTCTTTGTGAAATAGGCTCATGTCTGAACATTATTATTTTAATAAAATGCATCATTGCAAACATCTTTGAGCAAATACTCTTTTATTCCTTACGATTCTTTCATTCTTTTGGATTTTTTCTGCCAAACCATTCATTCATTCATCCATATTATTCTTTGTATATTCTTTGGTACCTACTATGGGTCCCCAAATATCAATGACATGAGTGACGCTGCTACAGACTCAAAATCGCCTTTTGAGTGAGATATGTGTTTAGAGAGATCTCATGACTTTGAAGATGTCATAAACTGTAGCTTATCTCCTGACTTGTTGAGGATGGTAAAGCAATAAGAGAAACAAATGTGACAATAGAGACTGTGACCTTGAGGGAACATGCATGACCGAAAAAACAAAGCAAGACGTTGTTGGGTTACTTCAAACATTCAAAGATGCCTTCGCATTGTCATACCAGGATGTGTCCGATTTAAGCGCTGTCATTGTAAACTGAACAACAGCACGATATCAGAAATTTGTAGTATGTTCAAGGTGAATATCATGAATGGTGCAATGAAAATTCTACCGGGGCAATGCCACTCTTTCCAGTTTATCACGTTTTTTCATTGAAGTTGAAATTCTTTCTCTTCGAGTTTAGGCTGAGCTGAAGTAGGATGAAGATCCAATCTCGATACGACTAGTTGAACCCAGTTGAAGAAAAAGGTTAGAAACTATTTATTAGGGTCAGATGTACCAAGAAATGAATGATGCGAGCCTATAACAAAAGGTTCATCCTAGAGAATTCCACGAGAGTGACCAAATGTTGAAGATCTTCCATCTATAAAAAAAAGTTTTAGAGGGGAACGGATGCTAAATTTGGAAGAACCTTATGTTATAGAGAAGGTTTTTTTTCCCAAATGAGCTTTGATTGTGAGCGAGATAGATGATAAGTCCTGTAAACTCAGATTCAGTCAGGAAATACTCCGCGTAAAGAATGAGATGACCAAGGTAAAAACCCGCAAAGGGCACTTTGAGTCATTAAAAAATGATGAAATGAAAAATGAAAAAGTGAAAAGGAAAAATGAAAAATGAAAAATGGAAAAAGTAAAATAGAGAGGCTAAGGTGAAAACCCGCAAATGGCGCCTTAGACCAAAGGGGATTTGAGTTGAAAACCCAAAAAGGGCGGCTCAAAAATTGATCAGAATGGGGCATGAGATTATCGGAACAGCTCAAATACTGATCAGAGTGGGGCATGCAGTGGTCTTGCTATACCTGAATCAATAGGGAAGGGTAAGCGACATCTTAGGGCATCGACAAAGTGTTATAGATCTCCTAAGTACATGTTAAACTCAGAATGGTCTTCGAAAAGTTTGTACAGAGAAGTTCAAGCTGCGATATCTGGGGCACCTGATCCTTATACCATTTTTGTTATTCTTGGAACATTTCATTCATTTCCATGATACGCATTCCTAAATCAATTTCTTTGTTATCCATCTTTATTATCCTTGGCAATTTATTTATTTTGAGCTGTGTTCAGAACCAGCTCTATTCTTATCGATGATCTTTTTGCAAGCATGTTGCATTAGAATAATGGTTAATAGACTAATAAAACTTTCACAAGGGAAGTCTTGCATATTACTCTATAAGTTTCTGAATAATACATGAACCTGAAACAGGACTATTATTTAGAACGTATCAAATTTAAAGGTTGGAAATTTGAGAAGGAAGAGTCTAAATTTAGACTTTCTCTTTAGATTTTGTTGTCAAAAACATTGATTGAACAAAGGGACAAGAAGGTCATGTTGATGACAAAGCTTAAATAAACAAGCAAGGAATAATCACCAGGCAATAGGAAGAGGTTGCCTCGGAGAAGAGAGCCTTCATTTGCGCATGAGCCTTTAGTACGTCACCTTGGGAATGGTGTAAAAGACCAGAAAGATTTAGATCTTGTATCTTTAAATTGCGATAGGAGAGGATTGAGGAAAAGACAGTCAAGCAAGAAGGCGTTGTAGCACGTCAGTGTTAAAGCCTTAATAAACTTCGAGTAATGAAAACCTAAGCGGGATCATTCTCGGAAAAATAAAATTCTGCATTCATTCTAATGTCATTCACACATGTCTAGTTAGGAGCATTTGATTCATTTTGTTCATAACATCCTAATCATTAGGCATAATTAGGTTCATAAAGTGAATTATACAGGTTATGTTCCATAGAGAACAGATCGGAGAAATCATGAAGCCTTATCTCCCTAAGCAATAGTAGAGTAGGTTGAAAAGCAGCAGATCTTGCCTTCCTGCATAGACAGTGGGGCAGATCAAAGATGGCAGATTTTACCTTCCTGTGGTTACAGTGGAGTACATTGAAGTCAGTAATTCTACTTCCCTGGGCAGTAGTGGAATAGATTGAAGATTTCAGATCTTGTCTCCCTAAGCAGTAGTGGGGCAGATCAAAGATGGTGAATTTTACCTCCCTGTGGTTACAGTGGAGTACATTGAAGCCAGTAATTCTACTTCCTTGGGCAGCAGTGAAATGGATTGAAGATTTCAGATCTTGTCTCCCTAAGCAGTAGTGGAGCAGATCAAAGATAGTGAATTTTACCTCCCCGTGGTTACAGTAGAGTACATTGAAGCGAGTAATTCTACTTCCCTGGGAAGCAATGGAATAGATTGAAGATTTCAGATCTTGTCTCCCTAAGCAGTAGTGGAGCAGATCAAAGATGGCGAATTTTACCTCCCTGTGGTTACAGTGGAGTACATTGAAGCTAGTAATTCTACTTCCCTGGGCAGCAGTGGAATAGATTGAAGATTTTAGATCTTGTGTCCCTAAGTAGTAGTGGAGCAGATCAAAGATGATGAATTTTACCTCCCTGTGGTTACAGCGGAGTACATTAAAACCAATAATTGTATCTCCCTAGGCAGTAGTGGAATAGATTAAAGATAACAGATCTTGTCTTCCCATACTGGTGGCGAAGTAGATCGAAGAAAACATATCTTGTCTTCATGTACTGGCATGAAGTAGATCAAAGATAACAGATTTTATTTCCCTAAGCAATAGTGGAGCAGATCGAAGATGGTGAATTTTACCTCCCTGTGGTTACAGTGGAGTACATTGAAGCCAGTAATTCTATCTCCCTGGGCAGCAGTGGAATAGATCAAAGATAACAAATCTTATCTCCCTAAGCAGTAGTGGAGCAGATCAAAGATGACAGATTTTACCTCCTTATGGTTACAGTGGAGTACATTAAAGCCAGTAATTCTATCTCCCTGGGCAGCAGTGGAATAGATTGAAGATTACAAATCATATCTCCCTAGGCAGTAGTGGAGTAGATCGAAGATGGCAGATTTTACCTCCCTGAGGTTACAGTGGAGTACATTGAAGCCAGTATTCCTATCTCCTTGAAGTTGCAATAGAGTGGATTAAAACCAGAGATCTTATCTCTCTAAAGTTGCAGTAGAGCAGGTCGCATCAGATTTATCTTTAAGTTGTAGCAGAACAAGTTGGAGTTATAAGTCTTATCTCCCTGAAGTTGCAGTGGAGCAGATTAAAGATAGCAAATTTTGTTCTTTTGAGAAGCTACAACATATGAATTCTATCTCCCCGACATTTCCAGTGGAGTAGATTGGAGCACTAGTTCCTATACCTCTGAAGATGCAGTAGGAAGGAATAAGGCTACTTGAAGAAGAGAAGCACTGAAGAAATCAAGGCTTAGCAAGACTGGGCACAATTGGGCTTTTTAGTCTTTGCTCTGTTCCCGTTACACGACAACGAGCAAAGAGGGGCAGCTGTATAAGCCCAAATATGCCCGGCCCAAATAAATATACATCAGGCCCAACTAAACCCAATAAGGCCCAAAACTAGTAACCCTAGCACCAGCCCAAAATACAACCCTAGTGCAGCAAGCTTAACGCTGCAGCCGCCTCGCCCCAACAACGCAGTGTTCTACACGTTTGCTCTCCCTCGCGCACCTCCGCAAATGTCGCACACGCCGCACACGTCTCCTACAAATCTGCAACAAGATCACAAATAGTAGCTAGCAGAAAAGAAGATGGCAAGAATGAAGAGAGCTTTTTATTTTTATTTCTTTAAGATTCGGGTATAAAATCGAATGAGGATTGTGTAAAAAGGGGGGATATCTGCTAGTTTTTTGGAATCCAAAAATATACAGAAGAAATTCTAAGAATACAAAGGTGAAATCGTGGTTCTGTGTTGCTGCTATTTCATTTATTTCCTGTTTTGTTGTAAAAAAATAATAAAAGAGAACAGAAAAATAGGATCTTGAAGGGTCCTTTATTTTTTTTCTTTCTTTCGATTTCCTTTTTCAATTTTTTCTTTTTCTTTACTGTTTTTTTAAAAAGGGGAGGAGATCTTACCTGGTACTGTCGCGGTGTCTCCTCTCTGCCAGAATCGGAGCTCCGGTATGAAAGGCCGACGAGCGGCGGCGCAAAAGAAAAAGATTTTTTTTTAAAAACCTAACAGAGAGTCTTGGGTTTATTTTATTTTATTTTTTTTCCTTTAGCTTTTGTTTGCTGCAAGTTTCAAAAAAATAAAGAAGAAAATTTGGTTTAAATAGAAGGAACAAAACGGCGCCGTTTAGGGTGCCATGACCCGCGCGTCGACCCGACCTGGGGGGGATCCGCGCGTTCTGGCCCTGAGTGGGGAAATTGCGCGTCTAGCCCTCCCCATTTTGCGATGTGTTTAATCAAGTTTTTTTTTCCTTTAAATTTGGCCCAAATATTTTGCTCGCGTGACAATTTAATCCATATCAGTGCGCAGTGCTTGATTGACTTGGGAAAATTTCTTTTTAAGTCCTCCTCTCATGGCGCGCGTACCAATTTGGTCCATCCTGGTGTTTTCTATTTTTAAACTTGGCCTTTTAACTTCGTTTAGCTTTCAGTTTAATCCTTAATGGTCCTTTTTAAGGCTTTTTTGTAGTTTTTTTTTAGTTTTTGTTATTATTATTATTATTATTACTATTATCATTATTATATTATATAGTATTATAATTATACTTACATATATACGTATATACATTTATATTTCCATTATATTTAAATATTTTTTCATATTTTATAATATATATATGCATATATAGATATTGATATACACGTACGCCCTTCAAAATTATTGTAAATATATATATATTTTATATATATGTACATCTATATACACATTTTCCTAATTTCTTCATATACTATTATTATTTTTGTTTTACTAAAGCATGTATACTTATATTTTTATTTCGTAAATATATACACATCTGCATATTTTTTACTTTTATTTTTACAATTTTCATTACATATATACATACATGATTTTTTTTAGAAATTTTAATAATTTTTATTTTGTTATACATATCTCATTCATTATTTTTTTTATATGTATACTTATATATACTTGTTTTAATATGTGCATATACATGTTTTCAAAATTTATTTATGTATCATACTTATATTTTGAAAATACATATATGCATATAATTTAAAATTAAAATATTGATTTTATGTGATACATTAGCATTTTTCTACACTTTCTAAAGAAAATGTATTTTGGTTGCGTCAAAGCATTAAAATCATCATATTTTACAAATTTCTAAAATATTTGGCACTCATGATTCTCGAGAAAGATCGTGTCCTAACTTACTGGATGGCGATTATTTTTCGATGAATTTAGAAAGTCAAGTATTTGTTTTGCAATAAATTTGCAAATTTTAAATAAAAGCTTATTCTCGAGAATTCAAAATGTTAGGTCCTAATTTACTGGTCATGACATTTTCTTCTCGAAATAAGAATTTTCAAAAGCAAAAGGCAATATTCGGGTATTTTGAAGATTTAAAAGCATTGTGCTCTAACTCACTGGGTGTGGTGTTTTATTTCTTTGAAATAAGAATGTCTTATTATTTTAATTCGTTAATGAAATAAAGAGTTTCCTTTTAAAATCTTTTTAAATTTTCGACACCAAGGCATTAAAAAAAATCAATTTGGTACCAATTTTGGGCGTTACGAGGGTGCTAATCCTTCCTCGTGCGTAACTGACTCCCGAACCTGTTTTCTCAAATTTCGCAGACCAAAATTATTTTTAAGGTGGGCCGATCACACCTTAATAAATGATCGGTGGCGACTCCAGTTTTGTTTTTTAAAGTCGACAACTAAAATTTTTGTTTTCAAAAAAGGTGGTTTCGACAATGTGATATTAGATATTTAGAAGAATTTTCTAAAAAAATTCTTCATGAATATCAAAAACTAAAACAATGAAAATATAGAATTTTGAAAAAAACCAATATTTTCATAAATTACCACCACAATAGGATAAGATATGTATAAAAAAATATGTTTCTTATTTAGAAAAGCATAGTAAAATATTTGGTGTAGCACCAAAAAATATAGACTCTATAGGAAATAGAATAAATTTTACAAAAGAAAGAATAACTTTATATTATTTACAAAGTAAAGCTTCTAAACAAGTTAAGCATTAATTAAGTACTAAACATTGTAGAAAAATTTTAGAAAATGAATGGGAATTTGGATGTAAACCATTACATCCTACTACTTATAAAAAATATAAAAGGAAAAATAGAAGATATAAACTAGTTAGATGAAAACCAGGAAATAAAAAATATACAGGTTATAATAAAAAGAAAAGATTTGTTAGAAGAAAAACTTCTAAAAAACCTAAAAAATAAATATGTAAATGTTTTATATGTAATGAAGAAGGTCATATAGCGCTAAATTGTCTTAATAAGGGAAAAAGTGCAAAGAAAAATATTAAAACACTTGAAGAACAAGACTTAGAAATATGTTCAGAAGAGGAAATAAATCTTGAAGAAATATTTTATGAATTAATATCAGAAAAAGATTCTGATACAGATGAAGAAGAATATATATTTATGTTTAATACAAAAAGCAATTCTAATAATCAATTAGAAGAAATTCCTAAAAAAATGAACAACAAGATATAAAATTAGGAAATATAATTGGAGAAGAAAAGACTTTTTCGATGAAATAATAAAAATAAATAAATAAATCATATTTCTAAAGAAAAAGATATAAAATATCTAAATTCAAAATATGGTGTCAAAGACATATAGAATAAATAGGTGGTAATACAATAGCTAAAGATACTAAAGGAGGATTAATAGAAATCTCATTATTTACTAAATATAAAATTAAGAGGATTAAAAAGAAATATCCTCAAGTTAGATATGTACATTTAGGAATAATAATGATGACTATTAGAGCTTTATTTAGAAAAGGTCATGATATACCGATAATAGCAGTTTTGCTAGATAAAAGATTTGAAAATCCAATAAAAACACTTATTGGTGGAATTCAATCAAACTTACATACAGGTGTAATAGGATTTAAAGTTAAACCAAATTACTTTATATCCATTACACATCCTCTAATAGAAATAGTGTTTATGTCTAAGAATTCAATCAAAAAATTCTAAAATTAATGATTTAGCAGAAGATCTAGCAATAAGTTGGATTTCTATTAATGAATATACTAAACAGTAAAAGTAGAGATCAAAAAAATTAATAATAAAATAATTAAGCTATTTGAACCTAATAAATTTACTACCGAAATACAACCAAAATTATTACATTTAAGAGATCTATCAATACCAAAAGATTGGATGATAGAAAAGATAAGTAGTACAAATACTTCTAAACCTGTAAGTACTATAGAATATATGTCGTCTGGAGATAAATTATATTTTAAAAATACTGCTATAACAAATACAAATGGTAATTTAATTTTACCCTCAAATACTCAAATAGAAGAAGAAGATGATAATATAAGTACAAGTTCTACACCAATAGGAATGAAAACAGTTCATATTCTTATTTTTCCTACAGAACCAAGTAAAAATCCTAGAAACACTAGAATGGAAGAAATACAAACTTCAACAATTATTCAACAAATAAAAATTGGAACAAGTGATGTAGTTACATTTTCAAATTTCCAATCCAGGAAATATTACACATATATTGAAATTACATTTCAATTTAAAAAATATAAAACATATTCCTTGCATGCTTTATTAGATACAGTAGCTACAACTAGTAGTTGTAGAAAGAATGCCATTCCTGTAAAAAAAATGGGAACCTATGAAACATCCAATAAAAGCAATAAGAATAGATGATAATGAAATCATAATCCAATATAAAGCTAGAAATGTACCAATCTATATAAATAATGTAAGATTTGTGGTACCCAAAATATTATGTTTTCCTGCAATGCATGGAGATATATTATTAGGAAATAATTTTATATACTAGCATTTACCATTTTCTATTTGATAAAAATTTAATTATGTTATCTGTAAAAAATCATAAATTTGTGTATGATAAAAATTTTACACCACCAAGAAAAGAACAGTTTAAACAACTTGAAACAAGTCATTGGTTGTTTAAAATTTTAGAAAATAATTTTAGTGAAGAACCATCAAAATTATGGCAAAATAGCCTTAGATATTGTGAAATTAAATTGGAAAATCCCAATAAAATTATTAGAGTTAAACCAATGATCTATACTAAACAAGATATAGATAAATTTGATATACAAATTAGAGAATTATTAGAAAAAAGGATTAATAGAAAAAACTAATAGTCCACATTCTGTCCAACTTTTATGGTCAGAAATCGTGCTGAAATAAAAAGAGGAAATTCTAGAATGATTATTAACTATAAAAGATTAAATCAAAATATTATTTTTTATGGATATTTTATTCCAAGAAAGGATGTTTTAATTAATCAAGCTAAAAAAATAAATAATAAAGAATTAATATGGGGATATAATTCAGGAAAATTTAAACCAAATGAAATTAATTATGTTATATATGAAAAAGAATTATTAGCAATAAAGAAGGGAATAAAAAATTTCTTATATATTTAGTACCTAAAAAATTTATTATAAAAACTATAATCAGGCAGTTAAACAATTAGATGGTACAATGAATTATATACTTTTAATTTTGAAGTTTTATATCTAAAAGGAACTGATAATATTATTGCTGATTATCTTAGCAGGTCATATGGATAGAGGTAAAAAACCTCTAGAAAAAGTTGGCGAATGGACTACTGTCCATAAAAGACCCAACAAAGGGAAAACAATAAATCCTAATCTAGGATTTGTGACGTTACCTGCACAAACATCTTTTTATCCTAATCAAGGATATTATATTCCATATCCAATGGTAAGACAACCAGTTGGAACTCATTTATCTTTTACACCAAGAATGGTAAGTCAAATTTCCTTGGTCCCAAGATCCAAATTCAGTATATCAAGCCAGTTATGCTGAAATAATAAAGGGAGCAGAAAAGTATTGTTTATCAGAAAATTTGTTGAAACAACAACAAATTCAGGAAATAAAATATTTTTATAATCCAAGCTTACCACTAGAAGTATATAATTTTATTAATGAAATATAAAAAACTCATATTTCTGAACAAATAGCTAATTTTAGAAGAGCTATTACTAAATTTTCACAATTTTTAGTTGAAAAAAAACTAAAGAAAATGAAGCTCGTGATTTATTACTAAAATCTATTTTATATAGAGATTGGGAAGATCTTGCAATAGGATATTTAGATATTAAGGAGATAAATAATCTTCTTGATATATTTCAGTATTTTATTAATAAAGGAACAAATAGTCCTATTATGAATAAAATGTTTAGGCTTTGTTTATATAATAAAGGCTAGAAAAATTTTACCACTGGAAATTTTTACAAAAATAAATGAAGCTATTTGCAAACAACAAGCTCAATTTCAAAAAGTTTTTTCAGAATATTTTCTACAAGCTTATGTTTTTACAACTGATTTATATGAAAAATTTTCTACTATAAAATTTAGACTTGATCATGAACTATTTGATATAAACAATATTGAATAGGGTTTTGTTAAAGAAATAATAGTTCAAAATTTTTCTTTTCATCTATTAAAAGATTTTTCTGCATCTATTAAGTCTATATTATTAAGCATAATAAATGAAGATGACTTTTACTATTATTTTTATCTTGAAATAAGCAGTCTTATTGGTATTGTTGAAAAAAAAATTTTATCAGCCATATCAAATTTAGATTATTCAAAGAATGATTGGAAGTCCCAAACTTTCAGAAGTCAAAGAAGACAAAGGACGCTTGACAAAAAACATTGACAAGTGTTATAATAATCCCAGTTATTATCAAATCTAAGCAGGGATAAATTTAATGACAAAAACCCAATATTTACTTTAGCAAAGGACTCAGACTTTGGATTGATGAAAGAAGAATATTGGCATATGAAACTGGAAACATCCAGAATGATAGAGATGAAGAATCCGTGCAACTATTAAAAAAGATAGCTGACATGGAGATAGATGATTTTTCATCACACATAATAGAAGAAATCAAGAACACGTGGGAGATTTGAAACTCACCAAGACTGTCAACAGATTCATTACATCTAGATGGAATAGAGTTAATAAATCTAGATAATATTCAAGAAGGATAAAGCCAAACAAGGAAGCCACGTGGGAGAATAATATCCAAGAAAAAAACATTTAAGTTTAGAGGTTATTTAAAGAATAAGGCATCTAGATACAAACAAATAAAGTTTGCAATGTCAATCAATGATGTGACAAGACAAAAGAAAAGTTACGTGGAATCAACAATTAATTCATCATTAATAAGATATCATCCTTATCAAAAATATTGTGCGGAATTCAAAAAAAATAAAATAGAATTTAAGAATTCTCTTATAAATAAAGATAGAGGAAGCCTAAACAAGGCATCGAAAAAAGTTTTAAAAACTTTTCTTTATTCTCTTCTCATCCACCAGTCTCCTTTATCTTTATAAAATCTTTTTCTTTACTTCTACTTTTGTAATAGAATCTATTATCTTTCGCATCCTTCTGTGAGAAGAAAATTTGTCCTATTAGGACAAAAGAAACATGGGGAAGCTTTTTCAAGTACTACCATACTTTTTTCGAAAAAAAGAAAGATGTTAAAGAAGAATATCAAAGAACATGTAAATAAAATCATAAACGAATATAATTTATTTTTTTAAAGACTTTGTTAGCTTCAGCATTTAAACAAATTAATGGTCATAAGTTGGCATACCATGATTTTGATGACTCATCTAATAACTGAAGAAACCAACTGTTACTCTTATTTGCGTAATTTTTTTCAAGTTTGTTTACATGCAATTTTAAGATAGTGAAGAAAAAAAATGCCATTAAAAAAAAATTAACATCCCAACATAACCATCCCTCTAAAATTAACAATCATTTGCACTTCAATTCCTTCATATCCATTGAAATGAAATTGGCATAAAATTTTATTTGAAGAAGTAATAAAATTTTCTTCAAACAGGAATGGAAAGTATATTTCAGAAAATTGAATCAAAATGAGGTGTTGGGTAGCCTGGCTTAGCTTTTATGCCTCCTTGACTGCGAAATATCATCTTCTACACGCTTGATATCACCCTTCAGCTCCTGCAATGTTGTTCCTCTGTATTCTGTTGTGCCTTCAGCATCTAACAAACTTGAAAGATGCTTCAAACAAGAAAGATACTCCGCCTTAACTTGCCTCAAATCACCGATTAACCTTTCAGTTGCCAACTGCATTGTATAGTTTAAAACAATTGACATTCTTGCAACAACATACATTTAATTCAAGATTTCAGCTTTCTATTTCAATGAAAACATGTAAGTATGAAGCCATAATTTAAGGGTAAATGAGAGTTGCATTTAACTTGGTTTCAAAGTGCTGTTGGGTGCATTAGGCTGCATAGGAGATTATTAAATGCAATATGACAAACAATTTTGCTCCAAAAATACAAAACATATATAACAGATGATATTTGGAATAAAGAAATTATAGTACAAAAGGGATAATTGACCTAATTTGCAGGTTTCTGAGCAACATGAATGGTTCTACTCAACTCCAAAGGATAAGTGAGAAAAAAATGGGTGATGACAAGAAAAGAATTTAAAAGAAACCAGGCACCGCATAAGAAAAAGAACAAGTCAACTCACCAATGTAAGAGAGTAAAGTAAAATGAGTGATTAAAATAAATATAAGACATTAACCAGGCGATGTACCTCTTTGTAGGCAGAAATGCATTCAAAATGTGCATTTTTGACCTCAGGAGTGGATGACAACTTTGCCTGTAGCCCAACGGAACCATAGTAACTATTAGTACAATGGTCAAAGGACTGCTTGAAATAAATAAGTCTAAACTACCAATTATGTCACTACATCAAGAACACAAGGATGCATAGAAAATTGACATCGACGGGCATATTCAATATCATCAAACATCTCAGATAAGTTTAGGTGAAGAAAAACATATCTGATACACTTGTTCAAACTATTGAATTTAAAAAAGGAAAATTACCAAAGAACATAGGAGAAGCATGATGGTATTTGATTTCAATGGAGATCATCATATGTAAGGCCCCTCTCTTGTTTTTCCTATTTCCTTTATTCTCACATACCAATTTGTTTTCAATGTTCTTTATCTTTTTCTTTTTTTTTTTAATTTCAGAAATTAAAAAAATGCCCAAAACAAAATCACACCCCAATAAAATGATGTGGCATATTAGCCTCATGTTGCATTTAACTAACTATTTGTGGTCTTTTGCCCCATTGTGTGGGGGAGTTCATTGTGCAAACTGAAAAACAAAAGTACCTAAGGTACTTTAGGTGCCAAATCAAACATTAACTATAACTTGGGTATCAAATGAATAACACTAAATAGAAATGTCAATTTGACCAAAGCAAGACTACTGTAAATCGTAAATCATTTCAAAGAAACCTGAACCAAATGCCGAGAACCAGAAGGTTACAATACTAACCCCTGATTCCTGCAATTCTAGCCTGTTGATCTCCAAAAGCCCTAGTTCATTGAGCGACTGCAACTGCAACCACAATGAAAAAAAAATTGTCACATCCCATGATAACAAAGAGAATTATAATTTAAAAGCAACACATCTTTAACAAACTAACATTTAGCATGATGTTGACTTTTTTTTTTTTGCAATTTAAATATTGATATCACCAATTCATTAGTTTTTAGGCCAAAGAAAGAAATTCAAATCGACTTTGTCAACTGGTAGCTCATAACAAAAAATTGTGAATGCTGTGATAATAAAAGCATACTTCTTTTGTCAGGTAAGGAGGAGAATAAACAATAAAATATCAGCACAGAACCGTAAATAAAAGATAATGGTTGGGAAATATAATTACATCATTATCACCTTATTCTGGCCATTAACAATCTAAGGATCCAAGCTCATTAAATAAAATAATATAAATGATCAAATTGTGAACAATATCATTTTATATCATACTCCCTCTATCCCAATTTTTTCAACTTGACAAGAAATTGTTTCCATGGTAGGAAACAAAGTTGGCTTGTTTAAATCTCCACATAAATTGACAACAAAATCTTAAACATTTAGACAAAAGAAGCTGACAGATAATCTGTTGACGGCTTATCTCAGCTAATCTCATTACTGATTTTTAGGGATTAGATTAGCTTAAAATTAGGATTATTGAATTAACGTATTGATTATGTTTCCTTAGTTAGGCCTACTCTTTTAGTATAAATAGCCATGTAAATTTTTCTGTTGAAAATACAAGAGAAAAGGATTCATATTATCAACATAATCTATTATTGACAAGGAACTAACCAGTATGATCACTGCTGCATAACCATCTCGCCTAGTTTCTCCAGAAACTCCATAACCTTGCTTCTTGTTTTGTGTTTTCGATTTACTAATAACTTTCCTTGCTATCCTATCAAGTAAAGAGAAAGGAGTAAGACATATTTGTTCGAATCTATGATATGCAGACAAGGGCAGAGAATAAATTATTACTAGGGAAATAACAAATTAACCTATGTTAATCATTATCAACTAAATTGAAGAGTAAAAAGTGGCAGAAGATAGGTTGTAGAGCCCCTATTTTCTTTTTCTGGTAATGAAACAGCACTAACCTTATTGCATTGTTTAAAAGACCTTTTGCCTTGTCAATCTCAGCAATTGCATCAGAAACATGCATCCCCCTAAGTTGATTGTAATTAAGCATTACCACCCTAGCAATGTGAAGCATGTTGGCTCCAATCTGTCCCCAGGAAAAACAAAGGAGATTCCTCTTAAATTTACCTTATCGCTTTTCTCAGTAACATTTTTTGTTCTTCTTACAATTATTTTATATGTGAAATAGGAAGATGTCATGAAATAGCAAAGAAACAAAATATTATTAGACTTCCATTTTGGCAATGTTTGTACTCATTCAACATAGAAATCCAAACGAGCTTATTGAATATTTCAAAAGATTGTATAAATGTTGGGATACATTGAGTAGAATAGTGTTGGTGAATATGTCCAAACATTGAAGCTTCTCTCATAAACATTGATAACTATGAGAGACTTCCAAATTGCTTTTAAAATTTGTATAGACCATAAAAAGCACTGCATTAAACATAAAAGTGGGAGAAGCAAACACAAATTGTACACAGTACATTTGAGTCTGACAAAAAAACAATTTAACTACAATAATTTTTTGCCAAATCCATCCACCTCCTTCTAGTTATTTACCATACTCACCTGTTGTTAAAAACACAACCCAAAACACTTGTTTTGACAGGTTTGGCCAACATTCTTATATAAAACATGTTACCAAACACAACAACAAAAATGTTCATTTTAAAAGCTCATTTTCAGTGTTGATGTCGCCAAAAAAACAGTTGTGTCATATAGACAAATTTAACAACCAGTGTGTAGTGATGAGTGTTTTTATTTACAAGGGTTTTGTCCAGGATTCCAGAATATTGTTTCCAATAATCAAGATGGCTGACAGTAAAATAGAACAAAAAAGTTAGCTACATAGCAAGAATAACAATGTACAAAGGCACTGGCACACATATGCGCCTTTTATCAACATAGACAGATCTTACTTTATTGTTGTTACTTTTTAATACTTAGCAACAAAAAGATCATACAAATAATTGATTATTTTCTAAGAGAAAGTAAACTTTTGGCTTAGTCCCTACAAATACATTGTTCATGCAAATTAAGTATTAGTGAATTGATCCGGTTCATGCATGTTTATCTTTACCATCACTCATCCCTTTTTATAGTTATAAGAAAGGTCTTATTTTGAGTTCAAAACAAACAACTATCCATTGGTTTGAATTTTGAAACTCGACACAAGAAATAATTACTTCAAAATTATTCTTTTCAAGTTTCTAAGACTTAAAAAGAAATTAGGAACACATGGTGATTAATTCCAACTTTCCAAACTAGCAATCATTTTTGTTAGAAATTTAATAGTATAATGAAAATACTTCATTGAATCAAAACAACTGATCAAAATGATATCAAATCTTATTTTTAGATATTTTTATCTGTACAAAATCAAAACAACAAACCTGGATGTGATCTTCAGGGAGTAATGTTTTCCAAGCATCAAGACACCTAAGAAGAAAAATGTATAAAAGAATATGATGTCTGGAACCATAAACTATCACAATATTGAAGAACAATTAAAGTCTACCAACCTTTCAAGAAGTTCTTGTGCTTCTTTTAAGCTCCCAGATGATTGTAATGTTAAGCCCAACTCTTCAGCAGCAACTACAGTGTCCAATGAGTTCCATCCCTGAAAGAAAATGAAGTTAGTCACTAAAGAAAATGATTCAATACAGCAATCATTTAATCACTATGTCACCTAATTGTTTATGAGATTTGAGGGCAATTCGGTTCTTGAGATAGATTGTTGGGAGTAAAAACCTTTTGAATTGTATTTTGTGAGAACTTAATAGAAACTTAAGTTGCAAGGGCAGGCAGTAAATGTGCTTGCATAGCTCATTGGAGAAAATAGAGAGGAGAAAAGAAACAAATTCCAAAAGAACCCTAAAAGATGTTTCTTCCAATAGTTGCAAGGAACAATCTAGACTCTAGGAACCTTTCACTACCTGAGGTATAAAAGGTAAAAGGAAAGGCCCTACCCCAAGTGAAGCAACAACCTAATACTTAAAAGTATCAAGCAACGTTAACAAACTATGTTAGAAGGTGCCAGTAAGGGTGACAACATGTCCAATGCATGCACTTATAAATTTAAACATTTTGTCAAGTACATGGCAATAAGCATACATTGATTTGCATGAATCATGTAGAAGCTGATAAAAGAACCATGAGGAGGTGGTTTTATCCTAAAATCAACAAATAGGAATAATAGAAGTATCTTCAGAAAATACAAGTTATGAAGTCAATATCATTTGAATTTCAAACAATTTGGAATGCATAATAACATATAACAAGAATGTCTTCAGAGAGGAAAAGTTTCACACAGAAATTCATACACACCCAGAGGTACCCACAAACATAAGTAAAAAGCATAAGCACAATAATTACACGTATAAAAGAACATACATGAGCAGAGGAATAAAATTCGAACCTTAGATAATTCCATAATATGAAGGACCTTTCTCTCTATATTTTCTGCTTCTGAAATACGATTGGATTTTATGTATATCTAGAAAAAATAGCAACGACGTAAGTGGATTTGATGCATTACAGGAGTATAACTAGTAGAAAAAAACCAGAACAGTAAAGAAAATCTGAACTAATGCTACAATGACAATTTTAAGTTTGAACAAGAAAAACTATGGTTGTTTGTAGAACCATTAATGATAATATCCAAGTATAATAAGTTTGACTAATGTGTTTTACAGACAATTTATCCCAGAGTCACAGCAGCTTTCTATCCTAGCCCTTGGATACACATGAACCCCATCTAAACAGCTAATCCGAGCCATTGACACTCATTAAAATAATTGCAAATTATATAGTACAGATAAAACAGAAAAAAAAAATAGTATTTCTAAAACCAATTTATATAACTTCCGGATTGTTGCATCAAGTCAGATAAAGCAAAATAAAGAAGCATCCGTAACCCAATACCTCGGAAATGAACAATTAGGTATAGTGCCACAATTATGAAAATATTAGTACATCATGTGTTCAAAAAAATGCATGAAGAATGTGCAACAGAAAGTATCACCAAAAGGGATTACATGTTCAATCATGTGCATCATCTAGCGTGAACATTTTATCCTGGAATTTTAGCATTGTAACTTAAGATACTACCTCTATTCAATTAAAATTTTCATGCAAGGGAAACAACTTGTTGAGGTCAGCAAAAGCAATAAGTTGAACCTCAAATATATAATTTTTCTTCAGCTGTAAAATTCCTATTATTTTACATACATGCTAACTTGAGTGGGAAAGAGGGGGACTATAATTTCCATCCTCAACAAATCAATCTGTTGATATATGTTGGTTGCAGAACTTAAAAGTAGATGATTTTTTACATAGTTAACAAACAAATATATAAACAACATGCTCACAACGTAACATAAAGGAAAAAGCAAAAAAGGATGACCGCTAAAACCAGATAGGCCTAATATGGTGTCCTTAAAATTCAACTAGAACTTAATGGCTGTCTAAATTTTGTAACTAGCATGATAAGCATACAAATATCTTTTCTCCACATGGTTACATGGAGATAAAACCTGCCAAATATAGTCAGCTTCCATCAAGATTGACTAATGAGGGCCTCCCTTCGGATGCCTTAGAAGACCAAGTGTGTCAATAGGAAACTACAAAGAAGCGAGATTTTGCCTCAATAGATTCTCCAATGAAGTATAACTGAGCCTTTTCATTACCCTAACCAGGTAAACATCCTATCAACCAAAGGCTATTTAAGTGATATGAAAATTGCTATAAAAAGGACAGGAAGATTTACAACCTGCGCCAGATATCGTAATCTCCTGATGCATGCCATTGACTCCCCCTGACCACTTTCCTATATATAGTTGAGCACATTAAAAAAATCGAAAACCACCAAACCCATGACCGTATAACACCCATAATTAACACTAACTTTGACCAGAATAGAAATGTACCTCTAGTACTCTGATAGAATCCTGAATAACGACCTCAGAATCGTTTAGTCTACCTTGGAGAAACAATACCTACAATTAAACGACAACTCACTCTAACATCAAAACACATTAATGAGAATACAGCAGAAGACAAAGATTATAACAATGAAGCAAAAGTAGGATATGTAACAAATTTACAGGCACAAAGAGTTCGTTACTACAATATCTCCTGTCATAATTAGGCATGAATCTCAGCATCCATTACCACAGAAAAGACATTTTGCAGCACTTAAATCAAAGAGTGCATATAGATGAGGAAATTGAAAATTTTCAAGCATTTTAAAAAGCATCAATTATGATATCAGCATTTGTAATTGCATTGTTTGGACAAGTATTTCTTAGTAAATTCCAGTTTGCACAAGAAACTCAGTTTTGTCCCTAAAACACTCAAGTCCGACAGTTCAGAATCCCACACTCCACACCAAAAGACTGCTTCTTGCATTGCTAAAAACTCGAACCTTCAATAGGCATGCATGCATGCATGCATGAGTAGCATGTACTGCATCAATTTAAATTACTCTCTAATTAAAAAAAAAAAAGGCTAATGAATCTTAAAACTAAGGTTTTAAAACCCAAATCCACAAATGTTAGTGTTTCACTCACTAGTCAAGATGAAATTGGTGAATCTTTACGAAACAAAAAATCTTGCTCACAAGTTGTCCTATTTTTCACTTCAAATTAAGTACTCAAGAAAAAAAATTTCTTTCAGCAAACCCAAATTCTTTTCAGTTTCTTTCTTCAATACTCATTTAAATTGACCAAAGAAATCTAAGCATTCAAATCAACTACTTTTGAGGTGAAATCTTACATTAAAGGTTTTTGCAGTTCATGATAAAGAACGAGAAACGTTGGATAAAAAAACCAAGAGGTTGATTATTGCCTCTGTTTTGCAAGCAAAACTAATCACACCCATATTGGGTTTATGATAAATGCTCATATTCCATCATTGGAGCAGATGTAGAATCTCTAAACAATTTAACTAGAGAGTAGTTAGAGGTAAATCTAAAGAACTCCGGTGTAATATATTCTATGCTTAGAATGAAATTTGAAGTACTGGAATTTGATGAGGGGGGGAAAATAACGAAGTTAGGGAGAGAAAAAAAGAGAAAAATGTACAATATGGAATATGAAATTATAAGTTAGGCAACTTTTAATTTGCCAAGATTTAAATTTGATATTATTTCTACTAAAGGAATCCCTCATCCAAAGACAGCTTAAAAATTTGAAATTCTAATCATTCTTGAAGTGGATTGATGAACAAAATGTAAATCTCCTCCAACCACTGATGCACATTATAAAGAAAAAATGCAGAACACAAGGATGAGAACTAATTAATAGTACAAGAGGCTGTAGCAAAATAAAACAACAGAAGGGTGACAAAATGATATGGATATTTGAAACATTACCGTTCCAAGGTGATACATTGTATCCGCATAATCTGCGCTGCCACGTCCAAGAACACGTCCCTTTATCTGAACCATTTTGTAGCATAATTCTGTCATTCTAAAGAAAGTATAACAGAGAAAAAGAAAACTAATCTCAATTTGAGTCACAAAATGCATTTAAGGTGAAAATCAGTAAAAAGATATCCAAGCATGTATATGTCTCTGTGTGATGCATATGTGTGTGTGCGTGCTCACGCGTGTGTATATAAAGGCATACCTACTTGAATATCTGATTCATACCTTTAAAGCACTCTGTCAAAGGAATTACCAAACCCAAAAAAAAAAAAAAAAGAAGATATTTTAGATGAAGTTGTCATAAACTGTAAGTATCGAAGTATAAATAGGTAGAGAAACATCAACAGAGAGACTTAGGAGATGAATGCAATTGAGTAGAATTAATTAAGTCTATCGTTGCACACCATAAAATTTAATGCCAAACATATATACAAGTTATTAATACTAAAATACGATAGACATGAAACAACTAGCAGTTGTACGTGTTTAAGAAAGAGCTGCAATGCATGTATAAATTTAATCTATCAAATTGTTGCCAGGCCGTTTAGAATTAAGTAATTTGTGATTAAACAAGAGTATAAAAAATAATAATAGTATACTTTTAATTTTTAAAATTATTTAAAAAAAAAAACTAGAAAGCTACTCAAACATGATGCTTCAATATGTTCTTTGGAATTTATATGAATTACAAGTTAAAATATGACGAGATTCTTAACTACACATTCCCATCTCCAAATGAAAGGAGAATACATAATTTCTTGATTGGCATTAGAATGAAGCAGGGACACCAGAAAGGGACTAGATTTTTTTAATTTAACTAAGAAACAACTAGCTGTTTAGAAAGTCTAATACTGCAATTCTCTGACATCTAGTTGACATGGTAATCAGAGTAGGGAAACGATATTCCATCATGCTTATAGTGTACCAAACAATCCAAGTTATCCAATAATAACTAAGGAGCTGTCTCTTAGAATATGATCCTGGTCTTCCAATTAAAACATTCCTTACTAGATAGAAGCAAACTGCAGTCTGCAACAACTGTGATATCAATTTTTCCCAGAAATGCTGTGTTTCTTAATACCCTGAATTAGCTGCTGTTAACAAAGGAGGCCACAATAAATAGCGTGTTTTTTGGTCTATGCTCACAGTTCTCATGCCTGACACAACCCACCAGCTAGATAATATGATTAAAAACTACGTATGCAAATCCACAATATCCAAATTGATACAGATAGAAGAAATATTGATCATCAAAAAAGTTTCCAAGTCAATGAACCATATTCTCTTACCTCATAGCACACCCTAGCCTCCTCCAACTTTCTCTGGACAAGATAGAACTGCCCGAGATTGTGCAGGGCAACTCCTACACTTTATTAATATGGATAAAATAGTTCAATGAACAATAAGAAATAAGATTAATAAGGCAGTTGCTTGCACCCATTTACAACTATTTTGGTACAGTAGAAGAAACTACTGTATTATTAACATAAATGAAATCTGTCTGCTCATACAAAATCTGTGTTCAGGTACATCTACCTTCTTGAACAATAAAACTGGAAAATGTAGTATGTCAGGAAAACAGCACTAATTTCCTTAAGTAGATTGATTCCAAATAAATCTCATGTTTGGACTAAGACCATCTCCATTGGACACCTTCAACAGTTTCAAAGATTTTGGACAAGATAGTCGCAATGGGTTATTCCATTAGTTTGATTTTTCTAAATTTTAGGTTCCTTATCGATCATATATGTCTTAATGGTTGGAAAATTAGGCAAGGTACAGCTGTCTGGTACTAAACAATACTGCTAGCACCATTCACAGAAGAAGTAGCAGTGACAGGTTTTTGTATCTTAAACTTGTGAATTGGTTTATCAGGTTTCAACTTAAAGACGAACTTTGGAAAAGTTTGCAAGCTTCTCTGACATGTGTCCAATTTCAACAAGAACTTAATGTTTTCCAGATATGTAGAATTATATAAACTAAGTTGCGTAGGATTTTCAATCTCTCATCTTGGCTTTTATGTTTTCCTCTTATCTGATTAATTCCTTTTTTCTTCATATTCCTCGATATAAATTAAACCAGATTTGAAACCCAAGCAAGAAGGCAACTCCCAAATCTTAGTCTTTTCCTTCAAACCTACTCTGCATAAGCCTTAGTTTCTTCTACATCAAATCCTAACCTGAATTGACAGTTACAACACTAAACAAAGCAGATTCTGTACGGTAGATGATGTATAATGCATGGAAACATAAACATGAATAATTACTAGAAAATTACTTAACTGTGCAAGTGTATCTGAACATGCCATCTTCATGAAATTTAAAATATTATATGAAAGAAAAATGTACAAAATAATATACTTGAGATATAATCCTGATGATATATGATCCTTATGTAAGTTTAAAAAGTAACGCGCTAGTTACCGTATATCTTCAGAGCCAAATGCCTCCTCTAATAAGCGGATGGCATCTAAATACAAAGGTTCTGCCTTGTCAAATGCCTTTTTAACTCTGTAAAGCTCTGCCTAAAAAGGATGAAAGGGAAAAAAGTAAAGGGAACAAGGGAATGAATTTCTTAAACAGAAGAAGCTACATTGCAATGTAAATAAATAGATTTAGAGAAGAAAAAAGCAAGGAAAAGAGAAGCTTTTTATCTCAACTTCATGAGAAGAAAGAATTGACATCACTACTTTCATTTGGACAATGTGGATACCTAGAGTAAATATAAGACAACCAATGGTCTATTAAGCATTCCCAAAGGTGTGATGGGTCTGCACTGTTTAATAGATATGGGGCTCACATAAACATACCAGTGATTGAAATTTTCAAGGTATTAAAAAAATTTGACTATGTCAACATGCTTGAGAGAGATCACCTATGTCAGAAGCTTCCAGCCACAACAACATTACATATCAAACCAAATTCAACATTGGCATCGGTGTTATTCTCGAGCAATTACTCTAAGCAGAGAACAAATGAAACTGATGAAAGCAGATCCAATGTAGAAATATATATTGTGTCAAGCTAAACAGCCAAAACTAGTGTTTTTTCCTTGTCCAATGTGGTACCTATATTAATTTGGCTAAAGATATACATTTTGGTACAAGATAATGGTTAGAATGAGGTCAAAACTAGTGTTTTTTTCTTGTCCAGTGTAGAAATAGATATACTTTTTAGTGTTTAATTCGAGTTTTAAGGTTAATTTGATGAAAGTTAATTGCTAATATTATTAGTTTCAAATTTTCATGGTTTTGCTAATAGAATAAATTTTTTGTTAATTGTGAATTTTTTTAATATTTGTTTAATTTGTTAAATATAGTTTGATTAATGTGATTTTTTAGGTTTTAGGGTTGATTCAATGAAAGTTAATTGCTAATATTATTAATTAATTATAAATTTTCATCAAATTAACCCTAAAACTCGAATTAAACACTAAAAATTAAAATTATTACTTTTAGTAGACCTAATCATTGGCCGGGCCACCACTTAAGCCTGAAGGTCCGCCTAAAAAGTGGGAGGGTTTAGGTAAAAGTATAGGCCCAAAAATGAGCTTGGACAAGAAAATAAAGCCTGTTTTCTAAATGGGTCGAACCTCAAGTAAAATTTTTTGGCTTGGCCCGGCCCAAATTTGCCCAAATGTTTTTCTCACTGCTGTTTTGCTGTTGTTTGTTGCCATTGATGTTGTTTTGCTTCCATTTTCCTATCAGATTGTTACTATTTTGTTGTTATTGTTTGGATATTATATAACTCTTATTTTATTATTAATTTTGCTACTATGTTAGAGGCATTTGCTTGCTAAGTTGCAACTACCTTAATGTTATTTAAGTATAAAGACTTTTTTTTAATGTATTTTCAATTTGTTGGGAAACATTTATTTTAATGTTTTTAGTGTATTTGATGTATTATATTTTTTAAATTTATTTTATATAAAAATAATATATAAAAAATTAATACGGACTGAGCTTAGGTTTAGCATTTTTCAGTCGGACCAAGCTTGGACAAAATTTTAGGCCCATTTTCAGGCTGGGCCTGGGCCTAGAAAATGGGCCTAAAGTTTTGCAATGGCCCAACCCATTATCAAGTCTAACTTTTAGGTACTAAAATGTATAACTTTTGCCAAATACAGGTACCGCATTAGACAAAAAAAATCAAAGCTACTACATTAGAAAAAAGTGTCTAATTCGGAAATTAAAAAATGCATTAAGCCTTAGAGATATTTCAAACCTTTCTCACCTAGAAGCAAGTTTTAAAATCATTCAATGTCCTAAACAATAGAAATGCCACCAAAACCTCAATATCAAATTATACAAACAAGTAGATATATTTTGCATACCATAAATAATAGCTATGAATAAGTTTACTTAAAGTATCAAAGATATATATATATATTTTATTTGTGCAGTATTAGATATGTACTTGAAAGTATTGGAAACATTAGGGTGCTTCAATCATAAGATAAGATGCAAATAGATAGTTTTTGGAGTATGTATGTTGCATCTACCATGATTATAGCCAAAGGCAGTTGAGAAGTAGACTCACCAAATTGTTGCATGCAGATGCAACATGGGGATCTCTCTCCCCAAATCCTTCTTTAGCTTCCTGGATTGCTGAAAGGAAGAACTTTTCTGCTTCCTCTAGTTTTCCCTATTATTTATAAAAGGAAGAGGGAGAGAGAGCAAGTCAGAAACTAAAACAGAGAGATAAAAAGTAGAGCAAAAAATGCTTGCCTGCAGAAAATAATCCCTCCCATTATCTGTAAAAATTCTCCACTTAGATGTGTGTACATTGGATATAACAGAGCCATCCTCAATTTTACGTAATCCAGAAATGTTAGCGCCTTGGATATCACTCTCTGTATTTGTTTGATTTGAGCCATCGTCAGCAAAAACGGGGTGGACATTTATCCCCAAAATTATAGCTGCAAAGAAAACAGAGCCATCAACAAGAATTGTATAAGCAGTAATCAATTGTAAGACGATAACCGATCAAAGAAAATATTTGAGATAGATTTAAAAGTAACTTCTAAAAAGCTAAGGCATTTTGTTTGGATGTTTAGCTATACCTTAAAGGATTCAATGTGTTTTTTCTTGTTTTAGTTCAGCTCAAAAGCTCTATTACTTAAGAAAGGATAACGGTACCTTTGATCAAGAAGGATGCAAGGATCATGGTTTCAGCAATTAAGATGAATACCAAAAAAATGAATCATGGATAGCGTACAGAAAAAGCACAGCAGCATGCAAACTTCATTGCCTTTTTTCAAGAATAGGAACATGCAATTTTAAACCGAAAATACATGGAAAAAATGAGACATTAGTATGAACTAATATATCTTAAATGGTCAATAATTGAAACTAAATACTGATCTAAGAAAAGTAATTAAATCATTTGATGGGAAAAGGAATTTCAGTTAATTTTAGCAACATTTTGCTTTACATTTATTGCTTTGATTTGCACAATACATGTATCTCTAAGTGTCTGCATGGTTGGCTTCAAGTTCTAAAAGTTCTCTGCATTTGTTGTCTTTCTTTGCAATTACTCTCATTCTCTTCAAGCACCCAGCAGTCACAGCAAACCACTGACAT
Source organism: Gossypium hirsutum (assembly GCF_007990345.1). Classification (NCBI taxonomy): domain Eukaryota; kingdom Viridiplantae; phylum Streptophyta; class Magnoliopsida; order Malvales; family Malvaceae; genus Gossypium; species Gossypium hirsutum. Next base: position 9,344,491 of record NC_053443.1, read on the forward strand.
CTATTCAGTGACATTCCTCCTATCTTTCTTTGTCTCACTCCCATTTATTTTATACCCCTTTTTTTCCCATTTCCAGCTGATCCCCTTCATCTTATTTTACCAGCACAACCAAGCTAAGATTTGAGCTTTCAACAATTTGTTTTTAAAATATGCTTAATTTTGGTTTTATTTACATGATTTGAGTTCTGGCTTAATACAGACTTAGGATGAAGGTCTATCGATGAATGGACAAGCCCAAGGTCATGACTTGTATGATCTATGGGTAGCAAGAACTCAATAAATTTTTGAGGATTTTAAGATTTTCGTAATGATCTTTAAGATGTTGATAGAGGAACCTGGATTTGTAGGTTAATTGAGTGTTTTATCTATGTATTTCAGTTTGGCCAATGCCAAATGAACAACTAGTCTCAGTACTTGATCAAAGTGACACTTTTAGTGCCTCAACAATAATTCATATTAAATCATGTCTTCTTACTTAAATTATTTGTTAATGTCCACTCAATTGCTAACGATGTCAAATTATCATCATTGGCATTGCTGACATGGGCATTGACTTCATTATTGTGTCTTTGAACAAACTGACATGGCATTTTCACAAAATTTGGAAAGTCTGAAGATGACAAGGATTTTTTTTTTGGCCCCTTGAACTATTTTTATTCTTCCCCTCTCAATTCGTCTTCAAGATTTTAAATTTGGGTTGGGGGGGGGGGACAATAGTATGGGCACCAAATTTGGTAGCCATAACCAAATAGAAACCAGAATCAGATATGGAAACCATCTCCAGCAAAAATCAATGCAAACTACAATTTCCTGAAAAAAATTTAATACATTAGACAAATCTTTGATCAGCTCAAAGAACAAGAAGGTTAAAACGTGATATCAAGATGCCAATATTCTTTGTTTGCATATCTATCCAGTGCATAATTCGAAACAAATACTCTTCAATAGAAAATAGTAAAAACCATTTTTCTCAAATATATTAGACATATGAGAAAGAGGAGGGCAGACAACAATATAGGTTAAGAAATTCTAGATAGAAACACCAAAAAATTCTACATATGCTACAAAGAAATTCAACAACATTTTGAATTGTGAAAGACCAAAAAAATCAAAACACTTTGATAAGAAAGGGAGAAAACATTAAACTTTTCTGCAGTTCTATTTCTAACCCAAAAAATCATTAAGAAAGTGCTTGAATTTTCAGGAATCATATTAAAATGATACCCAGATATCCAAAAGGGAATAAGAGGATTTAAAGAACATAGAAATACTCCCTATATGATCTAATGCAACAAGTCAATAGAAGGCAGCAATATTGTAGCTTATCAACCGAGAACCCCATTGAAAAAAAGAAAGAAGAAAAACTGAGTCCTTTTTAAATGTTTGAGGGTGTGATTGAGGAGTACAAGAACTTCAGTAGAAATGACAAAAGAAAAAAGATACAGTGCAGAGATAAAGACTAGTATAGTAGGTAAGAAGGAAAATTTGATGAGAGAGAAAGTGAGAAGTTATACCAGCTTGAATAGATAGTATAGTCCATATAGGAGGATCAGCATAAGTCGTACTCCATGAACTTCCATTACCAAATTGATTGGGGAATTGGATTTTTCCTGCAATAATATCAAAATCGATGATATCAGGAAGAACTAGATAATATAACAGCTAAACATGAAAGACCATTATAGACAGAGTTAACTTGTAACTTATGCTACTCGGTTCACTCTTTCCTCTTCGTTTTTTCCGTGGGAAGTCAACAAACATGAACATGGTTAAAAGCCAGCACTATTTCTACTATCAAAAGTAGACTCAAGCATTTTGTTGCCAAAAAGTTTTACATTTTCTAAATTTGTTTGCTTTTGTACCCAAATTCACTTTTTTTTTCTTTTTGGTTCCTAAAGCAAATAAATAGCAGAAGTAACAAACACTGGTACATAATACACAAAAAAATGATGAACAATTTGGGGAATAATCCAAATAACTAGCATTCTAATCTAAGAATTGGAACTCTCTCAAATTTAAAAGGATAATACGGGCTTGACCAGATTCAGTGTAGCGTCACTGAATCGAAAGTGAATTCAGGAAAAATAGCGAAATTAACAAAAATGATCACAAAAATTTAAAAATTGAGAAACATACTGGAAAGAGAGAACGGCAACGGAGTGGCGATAGCCATTGAAGTTGTTGGAGGAGAAACAGAAGTGAAGATGGAGTGGGAAGGGAGGCGAACTCTCCTTAGCAAACTAACGGCAGCTTTACGTAGATACATCTTCTGCTTTTGCAGTACGGCGGTTTTCTACCCTAACCGATAACTAATAATAAAAGGAAAGGAAGGGAAAATTAAAGAAAGGAAAATAATGGAAAAGAGCGCGGTAAAGAAAAGAAAAGTGGGAAACCAAACCATAAAGAAGAGACAAAATTTAATAAATATTAAATAATGTGAGGCCTCCTTAAAAAATTAAAAATTTAGATGCCTTGAAAATAATAAGCTTTAATTATTTTTGGACATAATAGTTAAAATTTAAATGTTACAACATGATTTAAGTTTTTATATTTTTATATATTTAAAATTTAGTTCACGTTTTTTTAAGAATTTAATTCTTCTATTTTTTTAATTTGATAATTTAGGTCTAATTGTTAACACAATTATAATTTTTCTATTAAATTTATTGATATGACATTTTAAAATTTTAAAAGAGTTACTCACTTGATAATCATGTCATAAAAAATGGCATTATAGGGGACTTGAATTTAACAATGTTAACAATTTTTTAATTTTACATCAACATTTTTTAGAATCAAGACTAATTTGATATAATTTATACTTGTTGAGGGTTGAAATTGTTATTGTACCCATTTTAAAAGCTAGCATCATTAGCCCACTAAAATATACAAAATTGAATAGTTAAGTGATCATCTTGTAACTATTGGTACTCAAACTTGACAATTTTTCTTAAGTTGGTGCTTAATCTTTTTGGGGTTCAATTTGGTACCTGAATTTGACTCTTGTTCCTAATTTGGTACCTAACCTTTTTTTTTTGTTTGAGTTGGTACTTGTCAAATGTTTTGCAAATTACTCCAACATACTAAAAATATTCTTTTATGAGGTAGCAAAAATAATCAATATATGACCGACATGTGACAGATGATATGATATTTTTTTATATATTTTATATGTTTAATTTATTTTAGTTTTATTAATTTATTTATTTTATTAATTTAAAATAACAAATTTCTTTTAATTTGGGGTTTTTGAAATCTTTTTTTCCTTATCTAATATTAATTCGTTAAGCATGGTTGAATACCAATTTTTTAACATGAATTTCCTCTAATGCTGATAATATTTTTGTAGCATAAAAAAATTAACATTGTTAGTATTTTACGTAATTTTTATAACATTAAATAAATTTAGGTATTAAATTGAACATAAAAAAAGGTTTAGGTACCAAATTAGAAAAAAAAATTGCCAAGTTCATGTACCAAATTGGGCCAAAAAAATTATATACAAAATTAGGAAAAAGTGTCAAATTCAAGTACTAAATGTTATATTAAGCTTTTATTTAATAGTATATAGATTAATTTCATCTGATCCTTATAATAAAGGGACCTACCATGTAAATACCCCGTTGAGAAAACCTTTACTTGATGGCCAATGCTCCGTTGTGTCGACTGGCAACAAACTCCGAGATCCGAATTTGGTGCATCTCATTATCTAATTACTTGGGGATAATTTTTAATTAAAGTATAGACATTCGTGACTATTGAATTTTAAATGTATAATTAATGAGAAAATTTTAATTAGCTTAATTGCAAAATTAAATTAACTTTGCTTATTTTATAAATTCTATATTGTTAATATTTTGACAAATTGGATTCAATAATATGTAATTATATTTATATCAAATAAATTGATCTTTTTTTTATAAAGACAGGAGTAGGAATTGTTTAAGGACGGATCAACTCAATGTTATTCTCCACTAAAGGATACTTAAAACATAATTATTTTAACACTGCACAAAGTAATTCAATTTTTAACTTACTAAAAATTTTATTAAATTTTATTCATATAAATAAAAAATAAAAAATAAAAAAATTTTATTTTTATCAAAAACCTTTAATTGAATTGACATTATAAGTTAATTGGACATAATTCTAAAATTTTTATTTTACTATTTTCTCTCTATTTAATGACACTTTATATTCTAAAATATAATTAGAATTTTTTTATAAGAGATATATAATTAGAATTGGAACAAGAAAAAAAATATATAAAACTTAACATATTTTACATTTTGTTGTGCCATATAAAATCAATTTAATCGTTTTAATATATATATTTATTAAAAATAGGGTAAACTGCATACAATATCACTAAACTATATATAAGTTTACGTTTTGATCACTCAGCTTAAAAAAATTACAAAATGATCTCTAAACTATTCGAAAGTTTTCATTTAAGTCATTAGACTATTAAAATTGTAGTCGTATGATCTTCTCCATTTACATTGCCTATATCAATTGAAAACTTTTTTTCCCTCCTCTTTTGCAATTTAGTTTATTTCATGAAACAACTTTGATTGTCACAAATCTACGAATCAAAATCCAAATAGCTTTCTTCTTCGATCTTTGACACTAACCGGTAGATTGACTTAGATCCATGATATGTTCTTCTACTCGTTGATAGATATTGATCAATCGTATTAATCGTTGAATCGTCGCTTGAAGTTCACTAGCTAGATTTAAAAAAGAAACTAACAGTCCAGTGATTTAAATAAAAACTTTGAATAGTTGCGACTTAAATGAAAACTTTTGAACAGTTCAATTACCATTTAACTTTTTGAAATTGAGTGATCAAAATGTAAATTGGTAATAATTTAGTGATATTAAGTGTAGTTTACCCTTAAAAATAATAATACCGAACCATGTGACGTACAGACAGCACACGTGTTTGAGTTGAATGTAATCAACTTAAAATAAAGTTATTTTATTTATTTAAAAAAATCCCAACAACCAACGAGAAAATATTATTCCAAATTCTACGTGTCGTTGATGAGCTCATCTTCACTCTTCATTTCTATCTTTGATCTTTGAGGTTTTTCCTTAGTTCTTCAACTTACATCAAAGCAATAACACATCAACAATGACGGAGCAAATGAACGGTGCGTCCGTAGACGAAAATAACTGTACCCAAAGTGAGGAAATGCTGCTCCATGAAGCTCTCCGCCGTTTGATTTCGACGATCATCTACCCCGATGGATCTTCATCGTCACCAGCTCCGCTTCTGCAGCGGATCAAGATCTCTGTTTCCGAGAATGGGCCTCGCCTTGGGGAAGCCTCTAGAAACACTAGCCGTACTGTTATACGGTGGACTCGTAGTGGCAGCCCCCTTCGTGCTCTTCTTGTCATCTCTGTGAGGGTTATTTTTATTTATTTTTTTCAAATTACTTTGTTAAACGATTTCTTTCTGCCTTTCTTCTGCTTCAGAATTGATAATTGTTAAAGGAAAGAACGAATTCTTAATCATCGCATTGCTTGACCAAAATCATGTGAAGTTTGTAATATTATTTCTATTTGATTTACTGTTCTTACAAAAGTAGAGTAAGGTAGAAGAAATCCCTTGGTGAAATCGTTTTAAGCAAGTTTTAAATTTTTTATGGTGTAATACATTTTAAGCATTCTTTTTTCGTTTTTAATCAAGTATGATTTTGTTTGAGAGCAATTGTTAAAGAAGCAGGAAGCAAGAACAACCTAGTTAAGCTTTAATGAGTATAATTTTGCCGGGCACTGGAAGATTTTCATCACTCGAGTGAGAGATAGTTAAATTGGCAGACTTGTAACACAATAGGACCACTTTTGATTTTGATAGGCACTGATTTCTTTGTGTGCATCAGTTCTTATGCGTGAGTTGTGTGGAGAGAGAGGCTTGACTAGATGAAGCTATATTGTTTCCAACAATTGACGATACATATATATAAATATTTTTTCTCTTGAATAAGTAAAAGTAATGTTATATGAAATAATGAAATGAGCGTTTGTTTATTTTGTCATGTCTGTTGAGGAAACATGTATTGCAGATGTTATCCTCTAAAGGGTTACGGTTGTGAGCGAAGGCCGGTGAACAGTTACTTCCTGAGTTCATTTAAGAATGTTCTATTGACTCATAAAGAAAATGCGTCATTTTAGAAGCTTGGATGAGTCTTTCTTTTTTTACTTGGAAACGTTAAATTCATAATGGTTGCATCTTATAGCTGAGTTACAGATTGTGGCATGAGTTTCAAATTGCTTTGTGCCTTCTGGACTTTATAATTTTTCTATGTTTGCTCGTACAACTTTTTTTGTGCATCCCTTATACACCATGCTGCTCTTCTTTCTTGCTGCTTAAATTGATATCTAGTTATGATAAATAAGTGGTGTTTACTTTGATCACATTTGTTGGTTTGCTTTTTTTGCCTTCTGTCCGCTAGCTCCCTTAATTTACATTCTTCAGAATCCTCTAACTGGCCTTTTACTGATACTTCTGCAGGTTGGGTCCATTGCTTTTCTTACCTTGACAGGATTGCTTGTATTTATGCTTTTCTTTCTAGCTGCAACTGTCAATGCCGTCATCATCTCTTCCCTCATTGCTTTGGCTGCTGCAGGAGGCTTCTTGGCTCTTTTCTTTGCCTGTGTAACAGTTTTTTACATTGGGGCCATATCGGTTGCTGCTTTTGTTATTTCAACTGCAATAATTTCAGCAATTATAGCTGCTCTTGTAGCTACAGGTATATCTTTTTAAGCATCTATTTTAGTTTTTACTTTGTTTCATTCTTATAGTTTTAAGATTATACTTGGTTGGAAACTACAAGATGAAGTCTTTTTGTTTTTATCTTTTTATAGGGTTGAACTTTTTTATCTTTATAATTTTTTGCTGGAAACCATGTCCCCGAATGAATTTCAGTCCTTATGGTTTATTTTAGGTGGTAATCTGAATGAAGTTGCAACAAGTCGATGTATGCAGTATGTTGGGCTAAATCCATGATTTTCTCCTTGGAGTGTATCTGTGGGGTGGTCCTTTGGTGTCCCAAAGTTTTTATTTAGATATGTCACGGCCTATAAGTGGGGAACAGAATTTAGTTTTTATTTACATATCTGTGGGGTGGCCTTCCGTGTCCCAGAGTAGAAAAAAGATATGTCACAGCCTATAAGTGGGGAACTGAATTTAGATTTTTACTCTGCACTTTCTATCATCACCATGAGTATGTTCGATAATTGGTTTCTCTCTCTCACTTTGCCTAGCTTCTAGCACAAAATAATGACCCATATTCCTTTTACTGAAAGTGGGGAACTGAATTTAGATTTTTACTCTGCACTTTCTATCATCACCATGAGTATGTTCGTTAATTGGTTTCTCTCTCTCACTCTCTCTCTTGCCGTATGGCTTTGCCTAGCTTCTAGCACAAAATAATGACCTATATTCCCTTTACTGACTACGTTTGCTAAACCATGTGAGTGGTTTTTTGTGTGCCAGTTTGCATACCCACATGCACAGTGGTTGCTGTATTTTTTCTTCTTTTTCCATTTCAGATTCATGCAATTATGCTGTTTCATGCCCTCCAAATTGGAGGGAATGGGATAAGATGTTTCAATGCCTAAGTTGATATACTTCCTACTGCACATTAAGTAGTTTTGTTATTGAGTGTATCTGCACTGTTTTCTCTCTTTTATTCGAATTGCTGTCTTTCTGTGGCACTGTTATCATTTTCATACTACTGCGGTAACCGTAAGTAATTATGTGTTTCATGTCTTTAGAATTGCTATATCAAACTATCTCAACCTGAAGCTTGAAATTCTTCACATTGAAAATCGATTTATGCTTTTTATTAAGCAACTTAATTTTTCTGGAGTACTGCTTCTCATCTGATACGTCAATATGAATCAGGTTGGGTTGGATTCTTTTGGGTTTTATGGTTGGGTACTAAGAGAAGTATGGACCTTGCAAAGCACTCCCTCAGCATTACTGGATCTGCTTTCTCAGCTTATTCTTCTGCTCAGCATGCTCATCGCCACCAGGAACTGCACAAAGTTTCAGACTGAAACACTTGCTTGCTCATCATGTATATATTGTCAGATGCAGTTGATTAATCATAGATAAAAAGCATGTCAATGTGTTTGACAATTTAGTCGGCTAGGCCGACTTGCAGTATATAGGATGCTTGGTTTTCTTGTTTATGTTCACTTCTATTTTAGTTAGCCTGTCTCGGGGTAAACAGAACCTTGGTATCGGAAGTGTCTGTCGGTGTTTGGAGTTCATTCGTTTTATGGATGAATGGTGTTGTATTTCTGTTCCTCTAGAACTTAAGATAGATGGTTGAGTTTTATGTATAAAGACCATAAAAATAGTTGTGCAATAACTTGTTTGAAAATAAGGTTATCTCCTTTTTTATTTGTACCCATTGTGCATCAACTTCACAGGAAATATAATCCTACTTTTTACATGAAAATATTTCATCAACACGTGTGTGCAAAAGATAGGGAATGCCAATGGTAAGATAACGTATGAGAAGGGGAAACCATCTCCTTTAACGTAGCTAGAGCATGTCCACGGAAATCAATGCATTAATTAATTACTACACATGGGCTAGGAATTCTTCTTTAATATAAAAAACAGTACAAAGTTTGTTAAAGTTGAATACCTTTTTATACTAATAGTTATAATTTATAATTAAGTTAAATGTTTTTTTATTATTTAAATTTAATTCGAATGATATACCTTAAAACCCCCAACAATCGGAAATTGATTCAAATCATATTATTTGGTTCAATTTTATTTAATTTGGTTTGATTATTATTTAAATATATTTGATTTGATAATTGAACCGTATCAAATTTATAATATAGAATAAATAAAATATATTTAAATTAGCTAAAAATCTTTAACATGCTATAAATAACAATTTTTAAATAATCTTAAAAACCATAATATTACACGATAATCTTAATTTTTTTCCCAAAAGCATCATCACCGAGCGTAATTTTTTGGTGCTACTGCTAATATGAATATTGACCGTAATAACTAAGATTTGAAATGGAAGTTAAGTTCGATTTCATTGTTGCAGTGATCCCATTCATTAATTTAATTCCTCGCGAATCAAACATGGCGGAAGAGGTAGAAAAAAAAAATCAAATGTGCCTAAAAATTCCGAACAACTACCGGTTGGGCGGTCAATTTCGTTGGTTCGGTTACCCACGGAAGGTGCGGACCGTGGAGTGCTTCTCACTCTTCATGTTATCGTCTTTTTACTTTTACTAGCCTATTTCGAGTCTATTATTTAACACTATCACCAAATAAATCTCTCTTTTTCTCTATATAACATATCTCAAAAAATACAAGATTTAAACCGGTTTCCGATCTCATTCAAATCCTTAATATACCGGCGATCGAAATGGATAGAATAAGGGCGTTTTTGGTAGCCGTGGCGGTTGTCGCCATATGCGGCGTACCTCAGGTCAGATCCACCGCTTCCGATCATCGTTACAAAGCTGGTGATGAAGTTCCTCTTTATGCTAATAAAGTAGGTCCTTATCACAATCCCAGGTATTCTTTCATCCTTTTTTGCTTTCCGATCTCAACTCAACTTTCGTTTTCCGTTAACTTTTTTGTTTAATTCACAGTGAGACCTATCGTTACTTCGATTTTCCGTTCTGTTCCTCAGGTTTGATTTTACTTCGTGTCGATTTCTATTTTATGATTTTTTTTAACCTTAAATTGAGTGATTTGAGGGTTTGCTGTGTACTTTCAGCTCCCGTGAAGGAGAAGAAGGAAGCTTTGGGTGAAGTATTGAATGGAGATCGACTAGTGAGTGCGCCTTATAAACTTGAGTTTTTGACGGAGAAAGAGGCTGAAATTGCTTGTAAAAGGAAGCTTACGAAGGAAGAAGTGGTCAAGTTCAGAAAAGCTGTCTCGAAAGACTATTACTTCCAGATGTACTACGATGACCTTCCCATTTGGGGTTTCTTGGGGAAAGTTGAAAAGGAAGGGAAGACCGATCCAGCTGATTACAAATATTACCTCTTTAAGCATCTCGTTTTTGAGATCCATTATAACAAGGATCGTGTCATTGAGATCACTGTTCGATCTGATCCCAACGCCCTTGTGGATCTCACTGAAGATGTACCAGTTGATGTGGATTTTATGTACACTGTTAAATGGAAGGAAACCAACACTCCTTTTGAGAAACGGATGGACAAGTACTCGCTATCTTCTTCCTTGCCACACCATTTGGAAATCCACTGGTTCTCAATCATCAACTCATGTGTCATCGTTTTGTTATTGACTGGTTTCCTGGCCACCATTCTTATGCGAGTCCTGAAGAATGATTTCATCAAGTATGAATGGTTTCCATCTGTTTTTCATGCATGGAAAATTCCATATCTAATTCGATGTATACTGGGTTTTGTTTCTCAATTCCTGTATTCCTTATTTAATAGGTATGCACATGATGAGGAATCGGCAGATGACCAGGAGGAGTCTGGGTGGAAGTATATTCATGGTGATGTGTTCAGATACCCCAAGCACAAGTCCTTGTTTGCCGCCGCCCTTGGTTCTGGCACCCAACTCTTCACTCTGTGAGTATCATCTTACATTGTTAATTGGCTCTTAGTTTCCAAGCAATCTGCAATCTGTTGACTGTTATTCATTTGCATCCTTTTCCAGTACAAGTTTCATTTTTATCCTTGCTCTAGTTGGGGTCTTTTATCCATATAACCGAGGAGCTCTTTTCACTGCTCTGGTCGTCATTTATGCCCTTACATCTGGCATTGCTGGGTACACTGCAGCTTCTTTCTATTGCCAGCTAGAAGGAACAAATTGGGTATGTAATTCCTGTCTTTCTTACTGTTTCCTGTATGTGATATTGTATTGCTTAAATACGAATATCTTGTTAGTCAAAATTCTGATGACTATTCCCACTTCCCACCCTTTTTCATGACAGGTGAGAAACTTATTACTAACCGGAAGCTTGTTTTGCGGACCTCTTTTTGTCACATTTTGCTTTCTTAATACTGTCGCAATTGCTTATAAAGCCACAGCAGCATTGCCATTTGGAACCATTGTGGTGATTTTTCTCATATGGGCTCTAGTCACTTCACCTTTATTAGTATTAGGAGGTATTGCTGGGAAGAATAGTAAGGCGGAGTTTCAAGCCCCTTGTCGCACCACAAAATATCCTAGAGAGATCCCACCATTGCCTTGGTACCGGAAAACTATTCCTCAGATGGCAATGGCAGGTTTCTTGCCATTCAGTGCTATCTATATTGAACTTTACTACATATTTGCCAGCGTGTGGGGACATAGGATCTACACCATATACAGCATCCTGTTTATTGTCTTTATCATTCTCTTGATTGTCACTGCTTTTATCACTGTGGCTTTGACTTATTTTCAACTTGCTGCTGAAGACCATGAGTGGTGGTGGAGGTATGTCGTTTTTAGCTTTCTGATATGTATATACTAAGCAAACACATGCATTTGGAAATCACGCCCAAACAACATATATTGACATGTAGATGCATGGCTGCTTGAAGAACATTTTTAAAATTTCTCATATTATTCTTCTGGTGAGCTCAAGTATTTTGTGTTTGTTTGTTTGTTCATTGGTTGTTGTCTACGTGGCATGTTTATCTTTGACTTATAATATGCACAACTTTTTCTAATATTGATGGATTGCCAATATTCATGCTGTAATATTCTTCTCTAATCTAGAATTTTGAATCATGATCTCCGTTTTTACAATTCCAAACAAAATATGAGAATCCTGACTAGTTTATCTGTCAGTCTTGGATCATTTGTTGAATTATTAATATGAATCATTTTATGAGTAACCGACATGCAGATACCATGTGAGGCATGTCTCATTTCCGATAATCAGCTGGTCTTAATTGATGTTGTCTTTGGTCTATCAGGTCCTTCCTTTGTGGTGGGTCTACCGGGCTGTTCATATACACCTACTGTTTGTATTATTACAATGCACGGTCAGACATGTCAGGCTTCATGCAAACTTCGTTCTTCTTTGGGTACATGGCCTGCATTTGCTATGGCTTCTTCCTCATGCTTGGGGCTATTGGCTTCCGTGCATCTCTGCTCTTTGTTCGACACATTTACCGTTCAATCAAGTGTGAGTAGGAAGTTGGATGGTCTTCCCTGTTCACAAGAAGTAAGCATACTTTTGCTTTATCAGAACCAGTTGATAGGTAGTTTATCAAAAGATTCTACGATGATGATTACGAAAAGAGCAGACCGGAAGCGCGTGGGTGCTTTGGGCTGCTTTGGCAGTGTTGTATGAAATATGAACCATTCTAAACCTTAGTTGATGCCAACAAAAACTTTGCATTCCTCACTTCACCATTCCCATTTTGTTTACAATTATTATTATTTTTGTTGGAGTGAAAACATGTTGAATATTGAGATGCATACTTCTAGGACGAACTTTTGTTATTACGCAGTCATTTTCATGTTGTTAGCTCTAAAAACAATAACATATGTCTACATTTTGCAATCAATTCGTCGCATTTTGTGTTGGGTCCCGATTTGGTAGTGTTCTAAAATTTCAGTTTCAACTTTTGTGAAAGAAAAAACAAGTGTTGAAAGTGAATTTATCTTAGCCTGATCTGTTTTGATTTCGAAATAATTGAACTAAATGCGAAAATCGAATATCAAATATCTTATAATAATAATAATAATAATAATAATAATTCTAGTGAATGGAGTTCACATTTTAGTAAATTGCACATGAAAGCAATGCAACTTTTTGAGTACCATCTTCCCAACAAGAAGTGACTTGGATGTCATAGATCAAAAGTTTGAATCTCATCAAGGGTGATACGTTCAAATCGTCTTGGTAGGTGATTGTACACCCACGTATAGTCAAGGTGTTTATGGCATGTTGACTCTTGACAGAGCACGTCAGGCAAAATACTATTCAGGAGACAATATCTTTAATTGTTTGGGATTCGATTGGTTACCCAACATATGGCACTTTAGAAACTTCTCTCAAAAGAGTTAATTCCAGCTCAATTGTGCATTCTCACGAACCATGCAACTAGGTCAAGCTTGTTGGGTTGATTTGGTAAAAGAGTTTGGTGTTCCTAAGTAAAATTTCAATTTCAACTTTTGAGAATGAAAAAGTAAATGTTGAAAGTAAATTTTCTCTCACTTTAATTTATCTTGATTTTGAAATAATTGAATCCAATGTTAAAATCAAATATCAAATGTCTTAATAATAATAATTTTAGTGAATGGAATTCACATTTTGGCAAATTGTACATGAAATCAATGCAATTTTTTTGCAAAATTGAAATCCAAATTAAGATTGAAAATGGTAAAGTTTTTCAATATACAAATTACTATACAAATAACTCACAACAATAACACAATCAATGGCCCATTTCCCTGGCAGGATTAAGAATTTTGTGGCCTTTTTTTAAGTACCATCTTCTTCAACAAGTGATATATATGCTATAGGTTAGGGGTGCGAACCCACCATGAGCGAGATGCTCATATCGTTTTGGTGTGTGACTATATATCCACGTAGGTCGAGGCATTCTCAACCTTGTAAACTAAGCCCTTAGGGCAACTGCTCATGGTACACTAGTTTTTGGTAGAGTACGAGAGGTAAAATTCTCTTCGAAGATGATTTTTAAAAATTTATTTGATTGTTTAATGGACAACACTTTAAAAATTTATTCCGAAAGAACTCATCCCCTCAACAAGCTCAATTATGCATTCTCATGAACCAAGCTGCTTGCCTTCATCAGCTTCAAATCGGCAACATCTATGTATACAAACAAAAATCTCTAACACCACCATTATAGTATATTCCACTTTGTTTACAATCGATTTTTACGGTTCTCCAATAAAAAAATATTTAATTTATACATTAATTAATTTTGTGTCTATCATTTAATTTAGGTTATGTCACTAAACTGGTTCCACTAACACGATAAATTAGTTTGAAGTTTTACATGGTGGGAGAATCTTATACAACAATATAAAAGATTTCAGATTTGCTTAGCACGATACTAACAACTGGAAAAAGATAATTATAAAACTTATGCAATGCACAAGTTAGCTATGTGTATTAATTTTATATTTTAAAATAATTATAATAGGATTATGAAAAGGAAATTTAAAAAATAAAATGTAAAAATATAATTAATAATTGATAATCTTATAATATAGATTATCTGATAGTAAAGTTTTGATGATAAACATGATGAAATAAATAAATTTGTCAAATATATAATCCATTTGAGAGACAAGAAAGTAATTATAAAAATTAAGAGTAAACCTGAAAAAAATAATAAATTCAAGAAAATTGTTTCCTTTCGACACCTTCAAACTTCAAATTTAAAATAATTAGGTAAAATTACTAAATGTGATGGTTTTATAGGGCAACAAAATTAGTATTTATTTAGCTATATAAAATTCTCTAATACCATTATTATAATATATTCCTATTTGTTTACATCAATTGACTATCATTTAATTTAGTGGAACACAATAAATTACCTTAAAATTTTACGTGGTGATACAACTTTATCCAACAACATAATAAATCCCAAATTTGCATGTGCGATTAATTTTATGTTTTAAAATAATTTATAATTTATGGTAAAAAAATAAAATAAGATTATGAGAAGGAAATTTTAAAAAATAAAACTGTGATCAATTGTGAATATATAAATAATGATTGATAATTTATAATGTAAATATTCTCAAGTTCTGGTGAAATACTTAAATTTGAGAGAAAATTAGCCGAAAAAGAAGAAAACAATTTTCAAAATTCAAGAAAATTCTTTATATTCAATTTTAAAAAAATGGTTAAAACAGTCATGTAAAATAATATAATAAAGCTCCTACACCACATCTCACAATAAAATTAGTATTGAAGTTTCCGAATATATACACCACCACTATCTATAAATTTATAAATATTCTTTTAAAATCCAATGACTGTTATGTGCCAAAATCTAATGAATCTATTTAATTAAAGCAGAATTTGAAACTATCAATGCACTATCTTGAATGCCTTTAACCACCTACAAACTATCAGAATGAATCATTATTTTGCTGTAATTATACCATTGAAGGACTAACTCACTCAAAATACCCCATAATTCATTATAAAAAAATTGAATATTTCCCCAAATGCCTGTTATACCCAAGGATCTATTCCCATTTCCATTTCGTAACACTCCACCACCCCCATTGAATCTTGAATCCAATTTTACCGTTCCATTGATATTTTAATGAACCCAATTTTCTGACTGGAGCTATCCTCGTACTGCCTAATTTGAAATACCTTATAATTGACCTGTATTGTTTCGCCCAACTATACTATATGCTTTATCAATACCAAAGGCGTTCCAAGATGCCACTTAGAAAATAATTTTTGTTCTATCTTTAAACTTAGTTTATGGCAATAAACTCATGCCATTAACGCAATAAATTACCTTAAAATTGGAAAATATTATCCAAATTTTAGATTTGTTTAACGCAACACTAACAGTTGTTTCCTCTTTAAGGTGTTTAATATCTTCCTTGAAAAATCAATTGTAAAAATGGTTAAAATAATATAAAAGAATTACCATAACTGGTGAATCCTTCAATTTAGTTGATATCACTAAAGTAATGCCATTAATACTGCAATTTACCTTGAATTTTTACACAGCTGAGGATCCAGATTTGTAATATTAACAACTGTAATATTTTATAAGAAGAAAATAAAGCCAAGCTTATTGTTGTACGGTTGCTTTCAGGTGTAGTAGTCTTTATTCCCAAGGCAATTAAAGAGAAAAAGAAAGGCCATTTCACCGGTAATGTTTACTGTAGTATCGTGAAATACCGAGATCTGTTATCGAGGAAAAACCAAACAAAAAAATATGATGAAAATTAGAGTATGTTGATGATGATGTTAGGGGCGGTGCAATTAGGAGCTGCGGCGGCGTGCGTGGTGGTTTTAGTTCCAATGGGAATGGCTGGTTGGCACTTGAGTCGTAACAAGATGCTCTTTTTCAGTGGTGCCCTTTTCATTTCTCTCGCCATTTGTGTTCATTTAACTCCTTATTTCCCTTCGGTTCCCGATTTCGTCACATCCGTCTCTTCCGCCGTTGTTTTCGATCACCGTTCTTCTTGTATCAATTTAGTCAACGAGATTTCTTGGGAAGTCAAGCCCAACGCTTCTTTTCATCATTTCAACAACACCCAGAATTCCTCTTCCATTGCTGATTTTTACGATAAGCGTTGGGATTGGTCCGATTCTTATAAGCTTAAAGCTTGTGAGTTTACGAAATTGTCTAAATCTGATGCTTCTGACTTGCTGAACGGCTCTTGGGTGGTCATCGCCGGTGATTCACAAGCACGATTGTTCACCCTCTCTTTGCTAAATCTGATTTTGGGTCCTCAATCTCAACGCATGGATTCAGTTCGAGCTGATTTGTTCAAAAGGCATAGCGATTACAGCGTTTTAGTTAACGAAACCGGTATGAAATTGGATTTCATTTGGGCACCTTATGTTATGAATTTGACCAATTTGGTGATGAATTTCAAGACCCAAAAGAATTGCCCTGATGTTATGATCATGGGTGCTGGTCTTTGGCACATGCTTCATTTCACCAATGCATCAGATTATGATCTGCACTTGCATATATTAAAAACTCAAGTAGTTTCCTTGTTGCCATTTTCAACTGAGTTAGCCATGAATGAACCGGTGACTGGCTCAGTCCCCATCAAGTCATCCCACCTGTTTTGGCTCGGGATGCCGGTGATGATCAATGGGATGTTGAACACAGAGGAGAAGAGGGCGAAGATGAATGATGCAATGTGGCATGCCTATGATAAAGCACTCGGTGATAGTAAGCTTTTACGCCAAACCGGTGGCCCTCTGTTTTTGTTGGATTTTCAGTCATTAACTTGGAATTGTGGCCCGCATTGTACATCTGATGGCATGCATTATGATGGAGCTATCTATGAAGCTGCTGTTCAGATTATGCTAAATACATTGCTTATTGAATCTCATCAAACTCTTTGATTACTCTTAAATCCTGTTCTTAGCTGTTTTTTTATTATACCTATTATTTTACAGCAACCTTGAGAAAGAAAGAAGAGGCTTGATTCTTGCCAGTTTTTTCCTTTGATTTGGATTAACACACAAGTATGCTTTTTTGTATGACAATTTTTTTTTACATGTTTGAAAACCAAATATTCATTTGTTTGTATACTATAGCTTCATCACACTTTGATTGATTCAAATCTAAAGTTTTGTGAACAAATTTTATTTTTTGTACATTATTAGTTGCATCTTCTAGTGTCTTTCTTTTTTGCAATGTATAACTGCAATTGAGTATAGATTGAAAATCGAGTCTATAGCTGTGTACATTTATTTGAAGAAGCAATTTGATTGTCAAGAGTTGTTCTAAGTATCTAGGGGCAGTATAATTAAGAAAGATAGGAGAGATTAATGGAGATGTTAACTATAGGATTAAAGGTGGAGACTTGTGACAAAAGAGCCCTGCTTTGCTATAGGACAGTTCTAAGAGACCTGCTTTGCTATACGGTAGGGAATGTTGGGGTAACAAGAAGCAATATATACAAAACACTAGTCTAGCCGAGACACAAATGTTAAGATAGATGTATGATAAGACTAAGGGTGAGTTTGGATGGGCGGTGCGTTTACCTGCGGTTAGTGTAAAAATAAGGGTGGCGGTGAGATTAGATACTGTAGCGATACTATAGCGTGAGACAAAAAGTAAGCTAAACGCACTGCACCGCACCCAATCGCCCATCCAAACCCACCCTAAGGATGTAGTTAGATATGATGATATTCATCTCAAAGTTGAGCAAGGTGATAGAAAACCATTTACATTGGTTTGGCGATATAAGGCACGGATCGACGGATGCATGTGTTTGAAAGATCGAGTAAATTGACATTACACAAGATCGATTATAGGTAAGAAGATGGTGGTGGATAAGAATGATTGGAGTAGCAGGATTCATTTGTCATGTACCTGACATAAAAAGCTTTTTATGCGTGATTTTTTATTTAATGTCATAGGTTTCCTAAATTGTGTTATGTTATTTGTATAACATTTTTAGAAGGAAGGTTCATGGATGTGTAGATAGTGTGTTATCTTGTATTTGTTTCGTCTGACTATACTTGAAATCCCCTTTTATGTGTTAGTTATGCAGACATGTATTGCAGGACACTCCAGCATTCTTTTCTGTTGTAATAAATGCTTGCATGTGTTAGGAAGAAGTGATTCCCATTCACCTAAGTATCCAAAATAGTAAAAAGAATAACAGCTGCAGTGAATTGTGCATGTTTGGAAACTTGTCTGAGATGTACAATCTCCAGTCATCGTAGTGTTGTCATATTGCAGTTTATTGACTAAAGAGCTTTGAAGGCAATTTGTGAAGCTAAGTTTGCATATCACCATGGTTGACATGGTCTTCATTAAGTCAAATACAATTTCTTGTTAATCATCCAATATGTCTATTTTTTTACATTAAATTAGTTCATTAGTTCAACCAGAAGGATCTATTTTGTGAAACCTCATCGAACTACGAAAAAATGGAAATTTTGGGCAAAATTGATATATCCTGCTATTTTAAGTCCTTACACACAATAAAAAAAGTCGCCAATTCTACCCTTCCATTTCCATCCCCAATCAGTACAAAACAACAGATAAACAAAAAGAAAGAAAAGAATAGGACAGTCTTGTCTCTCTATATATAATAAATAATAACCAACATTACATTGTTGTTGATGATGATGCTTTTCTTTCATCTTAGGCCTCGAATTGCTTTCCTTCAAAAGTTTGGCCAAAGTTCCAATTTTTAGGAGCAACATTGTAAGATGTAAGTGTAAGACCATCACTATTAGTGACCTCAAATGAAAGTGGTTGATTCCTTAGATCAGAATTTATATGCCAATTTTGTCCCCAATTCCGACCCATCGGTAACCACCCCGTTCTTGAACCTTTAATCTTAACTGCAGCTATGTCACCAGCGCCTCCAACATTGCTGATGAGAACTGACACGAAGATCCCTGAGCCATCAATGGTGAATCGTACACCTCCTTCTTTTCTGCACTTTATCCTGTTTTAAGACAAATGAGACAGAATTTAAGATGTTTTGTCCCAACAAATCCAACAATGTAAGAAACCCAGATTTGTATACCTTCGATACTGGACAGGCATGTTGCCAGCTTTCCAAATAGCAATCTTTTCAAAAGCTTCAATGGGAAGTACAAAGTGTTTGTTAGGAGGATTACAACGCCCACCGCCTTCCGCCGTGAACCCATAATTTGGAGCACAGAAATTTGTGGCGGTGACAATGATAGATGTCCCAGGTATACACCACCGCAGGTCGTCCACACACCTTAATTCGAAACAAGCACCGCAGATCTGTCCACGCTGAAACAAAGCTTCACTTAAACCCACAGTCGCCATACCGTACCCAGCCTTGACTAGGTCTCCATACCCACAAGCACCGCCGACGGCGTCACGAGGATCCGAAGCGGCGTAGTAAGTGGCGCGTGCGGAGTGCCAGACGGTGGACTGTGGCGCCGGTGGGGAAGAAGAGAAGGTGGAGGAAGAGTAATGGGAAGTGACAGTAGAGATGAGTGAGAGAAGAAGAGCTGCAGTTGCAGTTATAGAAGATGGGTTCGACATTTTGTTGAGAGACAAAACAAAGGAAAGAGACAGTAAACTAAATAAAAGAGGAAAGTTAAAGAGCTTAATTAGATTGGTGTCTGAAAAATAAGATGTAGCGGAATCGATTAGATCTTTTTCATCAAAATGTGAACTTGCCATTGCATTCTTCACTGTGCAAATAAATAGTCATTATTGCTCTACTTTTCTCCGGCTCTTCTTTTCTTGTTTTTGGGCCCTCTCTTTTTTTTTACTCAAAAAGCGTTAGGGTTGTGCATTATGATTCGGCCATTTTACTAAAAAAAAACCCTTTTTAATTAAAATTTATCGAAATGGGTCACTTTTTTAATTATTTATCGGAATGGGTCATTTTTCGCGAAATCGCTGTCACGTAAGCGCGATGTCAGGGTACGGACAGATCATCGCGTCCACGTCAGCAGGTCACGCTGACGTGGACGCGATGATCTGTCGTAGCGCGTTTCTAGGGACGCGATTTTGATGTTAATTTTATGTTTGGGTTTTTTGGATTTTAGGGTTTAGGGTGCAGGCTTTTTAGGGTTTAGAGGTCTCGGGAAAAATTATTTCGAGTTGATGTTTCTGGTCAAATAGTATAAAATTGCTTCTACCAGGATGCTATCAGAGAAGAAATTGTGAAATCGTGCCCTCGTGGACGCGATTTCGCTACAGTTGGTCATGTAAGAAATAATTTTTTTGACGTTTTCTGAGCAAATAGTATAAAATCGCTAATACCAGGATGCTATATGAGAAGAAATTGTGAAATCGCGCCCTCGTGGACGCGATTTCGCTACAGTTGGTCATGTAGGAAATAATTATTTTTTGATGTTTCTGAGCAAATAGTGTCAAATCACACCCTCGTGGACGCGATTTTGCTACAGTAGCAAGTTTGGACTGAGGCTATAAATTAGGTAGAAAATGTTCTTAGAATGCATAAGTCATAGCAGAAACATTTTAGAGAGGCTAAGAAAGTTAGAGTTTCAAAATGAGTAAACGCATTAGTGCTGTTATTTACTACGATGGTGAGGTTTGCCACATCGAGAATGATGTTGTTTTTTTGTCGGAGAATATGGTGCGACTGTCATTTAGCCAAAACATAGATTTGACAGAACTTTGTAAAAGAATTAGGCGTAAAATCTTCGGAACGACGCCAATGAAAGTTCTGTCAATCACGTATCGATTTTGTTCTTCTGTTGATCCGGTGACATATGACTCGTTCGACATAAAAGGTGCTCGTAGCTTGGAGGCAATGGTGCAGACTCATCTTGCTAGCGGAGCAACTTATATTGAGTTATATGTACAATTTACGTCGCCAACTGATGTACTTCCGTCCAGTGTTCGAGATGTATACACGACCTCTGGCCGACACTCGGTTAGCGGGTTACAAAATACGGAACAGCTCATGTTCGGTAGCGGTGTCGAATACACATCCCCACCAAGATACTCTGTCGGTGGATGGGACATGTACGTCGGTGGCTCGACGTTTGACGCTAGAAATACGAGCTGGGGAACTGCATCAAGTTCTAGTGGATGGCAATCTACATCCAATTGGGGACGTTATCAAATGCCCAAAAGAAGGGATGACGTACTTCCTACGACATCAACCGGTGAGGGGACGTCGTACGCTGCAGATGATTGTGGGTTAGAAGACGAGTCCGATGTGGATCCACCTCGAGAGCCCGGGCCGGATGGTGCAAAGGTGTGATTATTTTCTAAACCGGAGCCTATTCCAACAGAAGGTGAAAATGGTGATAGGAGTTCAAATGATGAAGAAAATCCATGATTCAGAGCATACTCACCTCCAGCCCACATGCATAATGTCGATCTGTCAGCAGATGATGCATTAGAGTTTCTAGATCTACCACACCGGTTGCGCGATCATACAAGTTTGGGGGTAGATCTCGGTGAACTTGAAGCTGGTAATCAGTTTACCAATAAGGATAGTTTTATTGGTGCTTTAAAACAGCATAGCATCAAAAACGGCGTTAACTACCACGTCGTTAAATCAAAATCTGATAAGTTTGAGGCGAAGTGTGCGGTGCAAGACGGCACATGTTCATGGAAAATCGTCGCCTCGTTAAGGAAAAGGACAGGGTTGTGGGAGATCAAAAAGTACAAAGGTCCACATACATGTGCTGCAGGTACAGTGTTGAATGTGTCTGAATAATATTTTTATTTTCCAATGTTGCATTATTTAATGTACTCCCTCTCTCTGTAGGTGTTTCAGAAGATCATCCGAAAATGGATTCAGCTATGTTGGCTAGCTTGATACTGCCCACGATAAAAGCAGATCCTAGGACTTCAGTGCCGGTGATAATTGCCAATATCCGTAGCTAAATGGGGTACACGCCCTCTTACCGTAAGGCTTGGATAGCTAAGCAAAGGACATTGGAGAAGATGCATAGTGGGTGGGACGCCTCATATAATAAAATATGGAAATGGTGTCAGGTGCTAGAGAGATACGTCCCAGGTGCCATCACAGACCTTGAAACGGAACATGCGTACTACAACGGCTGATTGCTACGTGGATGCCAAGTGTTCAAACGCCTATTTTGGACCTTTAAGCAATGCCAAGACGCATTTCCATACTGCAAACCGTTGGTACAAATTGACGGTACCTTCATGTTCGATAGGTACACTCATCGGCTATTGGTTACAGTGACATAGGATGGCGGTGGGAGAATTCTTCCAATTGCATTTGCAATAACACCGGGGGAGTCGTCTGATGACTGGGATTTCTTTCTCTCTAGGTTAAGGAGGCATGTGTGCCCCCAACCTGATATCTGTGTTATTTCAGATCGGGGCGCCGATATACTAGCTGCATTTGATCGAGAGGAAAGCTTGTGGCAGCGTACACACCATAGATATTGCCTGAGACACGTTGCTTCGAACTACTACAGGCAATTTTCATCTAAGACCGAATGACGACAAGTGACCAACATGGGTATTTACTATATAACTGTATTATTTCGTTTGTTATTTTGAATTAGTTTAATTGGTCGAAGTGGTATAAAATATTCGTTATGTTCTTATATTGGTAGGGTATGAAATGAATAAAGATCGTTTTCACAAGATGTTGGCAATCTTACGATTCCAAAACGGAGAAGGGGCGGACTACCTTTGCAACATACGTTTCGAACAGTGGGCACAAGCATACGACGGAGGCCTACGATATGGCCATATGACGTCGAACCTGGCAGAATGCATAAATTCTGTTCTTAAAGGAACGCGCCATCTACCGATAACAGAGATTGTGCGAGAGACATTTCCGTTTGGCGGCGCTATTTCCAAAGCGAGCGACAACTTATGCAGGCCAGATGCAGGGTGGGCATGTATGGTGCAGTAAAGTAGTTCAAGAAATTAACAAGGCGAACGTGAGGGCAAACATCATGCACACAGTGTGTCACGATCAAGACAATTTATGGTTTCGCGTGACGGAGTTTGACAGACCGCACCAAGGTGTTGTTGGCGGGCAATATCGTGTACACTTGCGGAACATGACTTGTGACTGTGGGAAGTTCGATGCACTTCGTTATCCATGCGCTCATGCTATTGCAGCCTGTCAGAAACTCCGCCTAGATGACTGGGATTTCTTTCTCTCTAGGTTAAGGAGGCATGTGTGCCCCCAACCTGATATCTGTGTTATTTCAGATCGGGGCGCCGGTATACTAGCTGCATTTGATCGAGAGGAAAGCTTGTGGCAGCGTACACACCATAGATATTGCCTGAGACACGTTGCTTCGAACTACTACAGGAAATTTTCATCTAAGACCGAACGACGACAAGTGACCAACATGGGTATTTACTATATAACTGTATTATTTCGTTTGTCATTTTGAATTAGTTTAATTGGTAGAAGTGGTATAAAATATTCGTTATGTTCTTATATTGGTAGGGTATGAAATGAATAAAGATCGTTTTCACAAGATGTTGGCAATCTTACGATTCCAAAACGGAGAAGGGGCGGACTACCTTTGCAACATACGTTTCGAACAGTGGGCACAAGCATACGACGGAGGCCTACGATATGGCCATATGACGTCGAACCTGGCAGAATGCATAAATTCTGTTCTTAAAGGAACGCGTCATCTACCGATAACAGAGATTGTGCGAGAGACATATTTCCGTTTGGCGGCGCTATTTCCAAAGCGAGCGGCAACTTATACAGGCCAGATGCAGGGTGGGCATGTATGGTGCAGTAAGGTAGTTAAAGAAATTAACAAGGCGAACATGAGGCCAAACATCATGCACGCAGTGTGCCACGATCAAGACAATTTATGGTTTCGCGTGACGGAGTTTGACAGACTGCACCAAGGTGTTGTTGGCGGGGAATATCGCGTACACTTGCGGAACATGACTTGTGACTGTGGGAAGTTCGATGCACTTCGTTATCCATGCGCTCATGCTATTGCAGCCTGTCAAAAACTCCGCCTGGATGACTGGGATTTTTTTCTCTCTAGGTTAAGGAGGCATGTGTGCCCCCAACCTGATATCTGTGTTATTTCAGATCGGGGCGCCGGTATACTAGCTGCATTTGATCGAGAGGAAAGCTTGTGGCAGCGTACACACCATAGATATTGCCTGAGACACGTTACTTCGAACTACTACATGTAATTTTCATCTAATACCGAATGACGACAAGTGACCAACATGGGTATTTACTATATAACTGTATTATTTCGTTTGTCATTTTGAATTAGTTTAATTGGTCGAAGTGGTATAAAATATTCGTTATGTTCTTATATTGGTAGGGTATGAAATGAATAAAGATCGTTTTCACGAGATGTTGACAATCTTACGATTCCAAAACGGAGAAGGGGCGGACTACCTTTGCAACATACGTTTCGAACAGTGGGCACAAGCATACGACGGAGGCCTACGATATGGCCATATGACGTCGAACCTGACAGAATGCATAAATTCTGTTCTGAAAGGAACGCGCCATCTACCGATAACAAAGATTGTGCGAGAGGCATATTTCCGTTTGGCGGCGCTATTTCCAAAGCGAGCGGCAACTTATACAGGCCAGATGCAGGGTGGGCATGTATGGTGCAGTAAGGTAGTTCAAGAAATTAACAAGGCGAACGTGAGGGCAAACATCATGCACGCAGTGTGTCAAGATCAAGACAATTTATGGTTTCGCGTGACGGAGTTTGACAGACCGCACCAAGGTGTTGTTGGCGGGCAATATCGTGTACACTTGCAGAACATGACTTGTGACTGTGGGAAGTTCGATGCACTTCGTTATCCATGCGCTCATGCTATTGCAGCCTGTCAGAAACTCCGCCTGGATCCGCTGAGTTATGTGGACGAAGTGAACAAATTAGAAAACATGTACCACGTATGGAGACACGTTTTCCCACCGGTCCCAGATGAACGTAAGTGGTCGCCCGTATCTCTTGCTCCTTTTAAGCTGTTACCGGATAGAGAATTGCGTCGCAAGCCGAAGGGTCGACCTTGCTCCACTAGAATACGGAACAATATGAATATCCGAGAAAGAACCAATCAACAGAATTTGTGCGGTTGGTGTAGGAACCCAGGCCATACAAGTCGATCATGCCCTAATTGCAATAGTTGAATGTAATTTTAGATGCAATTACATTTTATTCAATTACTATTTGATAATTGTATTGATTGTTAGTAAAATTATCAAATTACTACAATTTTTTAAATGTTAGTACTAATCAAAATATTTTACGAAATTAGGTTAGGGTTTAGGGTTCTTAGTTAAATTAAATTAGGGTTAGGGTTTTTAATTAAATTAGAGTTAGGGTTTTTAATTAAATTAAATTAGGGTTAGGGTTTTTAATTTAATTAGGTTAGGTTTTAGGGTTCTTAATTAAATTAAATTAGGGTTAGGGTTTTTAATTAAATTAGGTTAGGGTTTAGGGTTCTTAATTAAATTAGGTTAGAGTTTAGGGTTCTTAATTAAATTAAATTAGGGTTAGGGTTTTTAATTAAATTAGGTTAGGGTTTAGGGTTCTTAATTAAAGTAAATTAGGGTTAGGGTTTTTAATTAAATTAGGTCAGGGTTTAGGGTTCTTAATTAAATTAAATTAGGGTTAGGGTTTTCAATTAAATTAAATTAGGGTTAGGGTTTTTAATTTAATTAGGTTAGGGTTGGGTTTTTAAACAAATTATATCAAAATAACTTGGAAAAATTTCTATGTGTATTACATCGTCATAAACTTGTATTTCATTACATC
Source organism: Gossypium hirsutum (assembly GCF_007990345.1). Lineage (NCBI taxonomy): Eukaryota > Viridiplantae > Streptophyta > Magnoliopsida > Malvales > Malvaceae > Gossypium > Gossypium hirsutum. The sequence goes on from NC_053443.1 coordinate 9,370,395, forward strand.
AAATGATAAATTTTAATACAGTAATCAATGTCTATGACCGGGGGATTCGGTTCCACATGGCGGCCGTCGACGGTTACGCGCTGGATTCCTCCTTCCTCTAGCTTCCGGCGGCGGTTGTTCTTCCTCCGGTGGTGATTGTTGTTCTTCCGGTTCGGCATCTGGTTGTCGGACTTGGGACGATGATCCACCTTCAAAGAATAGTGTATGTGGAGGTGTTTGCATCATGAATGGCGACGGTGTTTGCATCATGAACGGCGACGGAGTTTGAAAGCCATGCGTTGCTGGCGATTGGTAAAAAGGAGAGCTCCCCGACGGCCCCCCTTGCGACCCCTCCTGCGCCACTGACCTAGTTATCGGTGGTCCGCTCGGCATTACAAGAAATGGAGCTGATCTGGGGATTTGGCTCCAACCTGCCATAGGATTCGGAAAAGGATACATGTACGGGTTAGGGTACATATAAGGGCTAGGAAACATACCTGGCATCATAGGGAAAGGCGAATGCGTGGGTATCATCTGTTGAATTGCTGCGTCAAGTGACTGCGTCGGTGCTCTCGTTGGGGACGGTGATTGCATGGCCGCTGATGATGAACCGGGTGAATGTCTGGGCCTCGTTGAGGAGCTGCCCTCGTAGTCTTGTCCCCTTGGATTTAGAGGCCCGCGCCTTTCCCTTCCGACACGTATTTCCCGCTGCCTCTCCTCTGGCGTAAGTAAATACGGCTTTCCATGGATCCTAAACCATGGCATGTATTCTGGAACGCACGCTAACTCAGGAACGATGATTTGTTTCCGAGTTGGTAGATATTCATGCCGATTTTCCCACATTTCTATGTACTCTGACCAGTATCTAGTAGAGGTGCTCATGGGCCGAGCCGGGCCCAAAAAAATTTTCGGCCTGCTTACTAGGCCCAGGCCCAGGCCCGGCCCGAAATATGGGCCTGAGATGTAGCCCAGGCCCGGCCCGTGAAAAAAATATGAAGCCCGGGCCCGGCCCGGCCCGGCCCTTTTTTTTTTTTGCTTTTTGCTTTTTTTGCTTAAAAGTTTAAATTAATTGTTATTAAAGTTAAATCAAATATCAAATTATACTTTTTTTGTATATAATGAAAATAAATTTAAAATAATAGCTTTCATCATGTTATCTATAAAGTATAAACTTTATGTTAGAATTGATGTAGTATTACAGTAATACACTCTTAAGTTTAAAAAATTACCAACTAATTGAATTTAGGTGTTATTTAATTGTATATAATTACACATTTGTGACATTTAGGTAACAATCAATTCTTAAAAAAAGAGAATAAAAGTAAAAATGATTATACAAGTAATAAGAACTAGCAGCATATTATCAATGGGCAATAAGCAATTAAGCACTGCTATTGCTTTTAAGTTTTAACTTTTAAGCTACAAAAAAACTGTCAAATAATACCAAAACTGTCAAAAAATGTCACAAATATTCTATGCATATTGCATAATAACATAATGACTTTGGAATATATAAATGACTTTGGAAAATTAAGCAACAAACCATAATATTCATACATTAATCCATCAACATATTTAATTTCATAACAAGATATAAATTGTCCATCAACATATTTAATTTCATAACAAAATATAAATTGTCCATCAACATATTTAGAAGGAAAGCATCTTAAAAAGCTACCGAAGAAACATCATCATCCTCATCGTCCTCATCGTTGTCATCGTCCTCATTGTCCTTTTGCAACCAATTTCTAACATGAAATAAGAATAAATAATTAGATAATCAAATTGATGAAAAAATAATATAAAATTCGAACAATAAAACGAGAATAATAATTACCTGCTGAAAATCCCTTAACTTGCATCCAATCATCCAAGCAAACAACGGCTTGAACCGTTTTTGGCTTAAGTGAACTCCTCAAAGGTGTGATAACTTTTTTACCCATGCTAAAAGCCGATTTGGAAGCTACAGTCGATATTGGAATTGCCAAAAGATCACGAGCCAATAATGAAAGCTCATTGTATTGAATTAAACTTTTGCTCCAATAATCTAAAACATCTATTTGACTATTCAACTCAAGCTCCGGTTCTTCCAAATAAATGTCCAACTGTGACTTCTCACTCCTAGTGCTAGATTCATTTAAATACCGTTTATAATCATCACTCTCATCAAAATATCCCCCAAAATCAGCACTATTATCATTGTGTTCATCCAAACCAGAATCAACAGGATTTTTATTCGAAACATTACAACTCCCACCCAAAGAGGAAGACGTGGATTTAGATTTCTTGACATACTCATCAAATAAGAGTCTAAGATTGCTAAGAATGGTCTCAACAAAATCTGAAGCATGAACACCATAGATTGTATTAAAGCAATACTGCACATAATTCAACTTGTAACGAGGATCTAAAATTGCAGCACATGACAATATCAACGAATACTCAGCCCAATACTTATTAAATTTCTCTTGCATTTGCTTAACCATTGGAGTTAAAAACGAATAAGAACCTTTAACTGTATCAAGCAAGATCTTGTGAACCTTCCAAACCCCTCTAAAATAAAGATTAGCCGTCGGATAATTAGAACCAGAAAAAATACAAGTCACATCATAAAAGACTTTCAAAAATTTGCAAAGAATAACAACATTTCTCCACTCCTCATTAGAAAGTGCAAATATTTGATAATCTTTATCTCGTTGACCCCAATAATCTAGCACATCTTTATAGTAAAGAGAAGATTCAAGCATCAAATAAGTATAATTCCATATCACACACACATCTTGACACAACTTTTTGGTCACATTCAAATGAAAACTTTTGTCAGCCACATCATAAAATCTTTTCCTACGAATTCCCGACTTTTTTATGTACCTAATTCCATTTCGAATCTTACCAACAACATCATCAGCAAGTTCCAAACCAGCTTTAACTATAAGATTCAATATATGTGCACAACATCTAACTTGAAAAAAAGCACCATCACACAAAATAGCTCAGTTTGCACGAAAACGATTTTTAAGACAAGAAACCATAACATCATTATAAGAAGCATTATCCAAAGTAATGCTAAAAATTTTCTTATCTATTCCCCATTGAGATAAACATAAAACAAGTTCATCCGCTATGTTCAAACCATCATACGAAGGAAATAAAGCTCTAAACCTTATGATTCTCTTTTGTAGCTTCCAATCTTTGTCAACCCAATGAGCAGTAATGCAAATATATTCATCATTAGTATGCTCCGAATTCCAATTATCAGAAGTTAGACAAATTAAACCAGGTGCTTTAGCCAACTCTTCTTTAACACGATCTCTCTCTTTTGCATAATACATTAGGACATCCCTAGCAGCTGTATGTCTACTTATATTCTTAAAATTAAGACTAGCAATTCTCATCATGTATCTAAATGCAGGTTCTTCAACTGTTCTAAATGAATGCTTGCCACACACAAGAAAAGTAGAAATAGCTTTACGACACTCATCAGCATTAAACTTGTAGTTTTTTATAGATGGAACACCTTCGGGTGATGGCTGAATGGCTATGGTGTATTGAGTGATGTCCTTATTAACTTTTTTCAAACAGCTATTTAGATGACGTCTTAAATGAGAGGTTCCACTAGAAGACTTAGCAGAGAAGATAGTCTTACAGTGATTACATTGTGCCTTCAATTCATTTTATTTCTCGCAGTCAAGCTTTGTCATTTCATCCCACACCTTTGAAGTGGTAGACTTTTGACGTTTGACAGCACTTTCGTACTCATTAAACCCATCGTCCACAGGTATAGGAGTGTTCGAACTAGCCATAGTCATAAAAATTGAAGTCCTGAAATCCAAAAATAATCTTACTTATAAATCGGTTACTGAATATATATACAAATATTTTATTAAATATACAAATAGGTTAAAACAAATAGGATGATGTAGCTTAGATGCATACTTTGAAGTTTGAACTCTTTAAATGCTTACTTTTATAATAGAATTTTAAATTAATAACTCTTTAAACTACTAATTAACTTGCTGTTATATTAACCAAAAAAAAAAACTACTCATCCACTTAGATTGGATGCATACTTTTATAATATATAGAATTTTAATTTAGTAACTCTTTAAACTACTAAATACTAATTAACTTGCTGTTATATTAACAAAAAAACACTACTCATCCATATAATTTGTTATTAAATATTTTAAATTAATAACTCTTTAATTTGTTATAAATATATAGAATTTTAAATTAATTTGTTATTAATTTGTTATAAATATATAGAATTTTAAATTAATAACTCTTTAATTTGTTATAAATAATAAAAATTGTACTTTGAACTCTTTAAAACAATAAAAATTTAATTTAATCTTTTAAAAATTATAAATATATAATTTGTTATTAAATATTTTTTTAATAAAATTCATCTAACATTTGAAACAATTTTAAGATACAATCAGTTATCTTTAAAATTATCTTGTATAAAAAAATTTTGAAATAATTTTAAAAAATATCATGGTCTACAAATGAAAACTAGATAAAATAGTTTAACTTTGAAAGTTCGTTACCGTTATGTAGAGGAAAACGCAAACAAAATTAAAATGCAAATAAAAAGGAATAAGAATTGAATGGAACAAAAACATTTATTAGATTTCAAATTTATATATAAACAATAGGCAAATTATTAAATATATAATATAAACCTAACCTAGAAAACATCCTTTGCGTTTAAACAATTGAGATAGTCATACTTATTCTATAAGCTAAATTACATATGTACCAAAAAAGAAATTAATGAAATTCAAACTGCATAAATCCAATCCAAAATCTTAAATAGAAGTATCTGTATTTCTCAATCCCATTATTTTCCTACTAGTAGATACTAGATAAGCAAGTTTAGCTTACGGGGAAATCTGCTAATCTGCAAAATGTTGTACAAAGTAAAATAAAGGAAAATCAAATTAAACCAAATTGTAAAAAGAAAATGTAAATGAAAGCTTACGGGAAAGGAAGCTAATGTAAGCCAAATTCTATTTCAATGTCGATTGTTTCTGCAATATAACAAAGCAAAGAAAAAAAGATGAGATTAAATGGAGAAACTAAGCGTGTGATCTTAGTAAACATTATAATAAATTCATTAAGCTCGAATCCCATGCAATTTCAAAATTCCGAGAGCTTTATTTCCAGATATAAACATATAAACAAACATATAAATATATAAACATATAAACAAACATTTAGCACTTTAAATGGAAGGGAATATATATATTGCAACAACACTTTTATTATACACTTTTATAAACTTAGATTAACCAGAAACAAACAGACATAAAATAAGACCCTCATAATGGAAAATTTTTCATAATGGAACTAAACCCAAAAGCTGGGGCATGATCTGTGAATGTAACCATTTTTAATGTCAACCAGAATATTGTACACAAAATACATGTAGAGCATTGGCACATGTTTTCTGCATATGCTACCCTATTTAAAGGAATAAACTAAACCCAATTCGCAATTCAAGAGGCCAAAAAGTTAACCTCTAACGTGAATTCAATCTGTAATTAATTTCTCAAAACCTGCTTTATCTAATTTAACATTCTTATATGTCGATGAGAAATTTTAACTTTGAATGTGAAATTGTGAATTAGTCAACCATATAAAATATACAAACAGACAGAAAACAAAGCACTTAAATGACATCATTTCAAACCCTGTCTTCCCCTAACCCTCTCCCGATATTATATCCATAAAACAAAATAAGACCCTCCTCAAGCCTATACATGTACTCTCAGAGAAGATTAGTCATTTGGTTCTTATAAAAGCAAATAAATTAGACATAAAACAAAATTCCCAAAGAACATAAAAATAATACAGCATCAAACATAGTGAAAACAGGGGCTTAAAAGATAACATTTTTCAACAGTGAACATAAAAAGAATCGAAGTGAAGAAACTTTGGGGCTTCATAATAACAAAAAGATAACATTTTTCAACAGTTCATAACATAAAAATAATACCTTCGAAGTTCGAACATTACATAACATTTAAAAAGAAAACAAAAACAAATCTTTGGACAGCATAAAACATAAAGCATAAAAAAGAATACCTTCGGAAGTTGCAGAAGAATCAAAGTGAAGAGAAGTAGAGAACAACAACAACGCTAGCGTCGTGGAACTGGAGCCTGGAGGTGGAGTTGTCGAGGACCGTACACCGGAGGTGGGATGGTGGATCGGTGGAGGTGGAGGTGGGGTTTTCGATTTGGGGGAAAAAAAAAGGAAGAGGGAAGGGAAGGGGTTAGGGATTCTGAAGTTTGAACGGGTGGGGGAAATGGGAAAGGTAAGTACTGTAGGTAACTAAAAGTCTAAAATGTAAAATTGTAAATGTAATAAATAATAATAATAAATATATATTAATTATAACCGGGCCGGGCCGGGCCTCGGGCCAAAAAAATTTTACCCGAGGCCCGGCCCGTTTTCTAAACGGGCCTCTTTTTCTGCCCGAGCCCATATTTCGGGCTTATTTTTTTACCCGAACCCTCTCAAATTTTGGGCAGGCCTTCGGGCCGGGCCGGGCCGCCCAACCCATGAGCACCTCTAGTATCTAGTCCAATCCGTACCTAATAGCCGAAGGTCGATTTTGTGGTGCTCGTCAAACACCTCAGGGTCCGCAGGGATCGATTGTCTACATCCAAACTGTCGTAGGACTCTGTCTGTCTGGTGGGGCTCCACGGTTGCATAGTTGATCAACACCACTTTCACGTGCCAAGCGTTCGGATTTTGTAAAAACTCTTCCGGGATTACTGCCTGGACTGTCGGATCCTCGTATGGTGTCCATTGAAACTACATGAACATGATAGAAATATTACTTATATACATAATACTAAATACTAAATACTAAACATCAATCCACTAGCGAATGTATAGATGTAATAGCCCGATTTTAGGCTTAGTCGGAACAGTGGTTTCGGGACCACAAATCCGACGAAAAAAAAAATGTAATGGCTTGAATTTTCAGAGGTGTCGGAACGGTGATTCGAGATCACTAAATTCGACAAATGGGTAGAAAATATTATTAATTTAGTAAGTATAAGTTAAATATGAAGTTAGGAAAATTTTTGAAATAGTGAATAGTGCAATAGAAATAAATATTAAAATAATTAGAATCGAAATAAGGTATCAAGACCTCGGAGATTTTAAACTGAGCCATAAATATTTTTATAAATATTCATGGAGTGTTAAAAAGTTAGTATTAAAGTTTCGTTAAGAAATTTTAAAGTTCCGATAATTAATTGAACAAAAAGGACTAAATTGTAACAAATGCAAAATTTTGGGAAATGATTAAATAGCTTAAATGATAAAAGGAAGAGGGCTTTAAAGGCAAATAGACCCAAGGTCTATTTGGGCTGGACGGCAGAGGCATGAAATCAGCAAGAAAGTAAGGAGAATTAAGGGCAAAATTGGAAAATTGCAAAATTTGCTTAATAAAGTTAGGACCCAAGTGGAATTATCTAGATTTCTCTTCATTTTTCTGAATTCTGATCAGCTAAAACACCATGGAAGGGCTTCTTCAAGCTGGTTCTTCATATTTTTATTACAAGTAAGTTCAATTCTTGACTATTTCTTGAAATTTTTGTATTTTTATGACTTTTACAACTAGGCCCACTTGTTAAATCCATTAGTTTTTGATTTTATGAAAGAAGTTGAAAGTTGATATGAATATGTGCTGGAAGTATATGATGATTTAGCATGAAATTAGAGCTTTAAATTGTTCATATGCTGATTTTATTGAAAGAATTGAATAGAAAGTGAATGTTTGGGACCTAATAGTAAAAGAGTTTGAAGATAGAGTTATATGTGGAAATTCTGAATTTCAATAGTTGTGTAACAACTTATAATGTCTAGTAAAGTACTAATTGAGAAAATTAGATTAATTGAGGGGTTAATTGAGAAAGGACCGAATTGTATAAACTGTGAAATTTGGGGCAAAATGGAAATCAATATTTTGCACTAAAGCAGTTTTAGACAGCAGCAGTAGTGTAACTTTGAAAAATCACCAAAAATTGTAGAGATTGAATTAGAGGATGAATAAAATATGAAACTAAAGCTTATTGAGTCTAGTTTCTTATAAAAGAAATGATGGGAGCAATGGAATTGTAAATCATGAGATATAATAGATTTTGTGAGACAAGGTCAGAATGAATTCGGGTTCCCCTGTTCTGACTTTGGAAAATCATTAAAAATTGTACAAAAATGATTATGAGTTATAGTTTATATGGTTAGAATCCTTAATGAGTCTATTTTTAGAAGAAACAAGCTAAAACATCATCTGAATTCTGTACAATGAGATAATTAATTTTTAGTGAAGAGTGGTCGGAACTGTCAGACAGCGAAACATGGGAAACTTTAAAGAATAAACTGTACTATTTGGCTGAACCAAAAATTATGAAAATTTTATGGTATGAAGATATGTGAGTCTAGTTTCAGGGAAAATTAACGGATCTTAATTTGGAGCTCTGTAGGTCCGGATAAAAATAATTTAGTGACTCTGACTCGGATAAACAGCTTTGAATATACATGTTAGTGAATATTGAAATTATGGTTAATGTTGTTTAAGTGTGTTATACACATTAAGGATGTGGAATGGAGAGGAGGAGGAGGAAAATTGGGAAATATATGAATGATTCGTGTATAAATGGTCATATGTTTGATTATAACTCATAAACGATGAAATATGAATGATGCTTATTTTTGTGCATTATTGGTCATGGTTTAAGCTCATGTGTGAAAATAAAGTTTCATAGTATGTGTGTATGGTATATTCAGTATATGATTTGGCATGAAATAATACCATGAATGGTTTATGAATTAACACATGTTGGTAAGCCTGATATATGAATAAATGATCAAATTGAGCGGAACGCCGGATTTGAGTACTTCTGATCAAGTGACAAAGTGATAAGTGGTAGCTTTAGCTACACTTATCTGATCAAGTGACAAGTGGAAAGTGATAAGTAATAGCTTCGGCTATACTTATCTGATCAAGTGACAAGTGGAAAGTGATAAGTAATAGCTTCGGCTATACTTATCTGATCAAGTGACAAAGTGATAAGTGGTAGCTTTAGCTACACTTATCTGATCAAGTGACAAGTGGAAAGTGATAAGTAATAGCTTCGGCTATACTTATCTGATCAAGTGACAAAGTGATAAGTGATAGCTTCGGCTACACTTATCTGATCAAGTGACAAGTGAAAAGTGATAAGTGATAGCTTTAGCTACACTTATCTGATCAAGAGACAAAGTGATAAGTGGCTACACTTATCTGATCAAGAAACAAAGTGATAAGTGGCTACACTTATCTGATCAAGAAACAAAGTGATAGGTGGCTACACTTATCTGATCAAGAAACAAAGTGATAGGTGGCTACACTTATCTGATCAGGGACAAGTGATAAGTGATCATACGTAAGACCATAGTTATACTATGGCAAAGTGAAAGTGAAGTACTCAATTTTCCGTGACCGTTCCCTAATTTGATTAAGGATGGTAAGTGACAAATGGGCCCAAAAGAATTAAAGTAAATGGATAAGTGGTAGTGTATTTATATCAGGACGATATTGTTATTCAAACTAAAGTGATATTTTCATTGCTAAATTGAGAATTTCATAAATGTGTTATTGAATGGTATAATCAATAAACATTGAGTTAAATGGTAAATACGTATTAGTTTTGAATTTGATGTCATTGAATTGCACGTGAATTAAATGGAAATTGCTAGTGATATGATTTAAATTATGAGCATGAGAAATTGCGAATTGAATGAAATGGAAATGAAGCATTAAATTGCATAGTATGTATCGGGTCTCGCAGGCCCTAATTATTATGATTATAATATTTTGAGGATATATTGGGAAAAGTTATAGAAACATGTTAATTATTTTGAAAGTTTTAATTTTGATGAAATTTTATAACTCGGTTAAATACGTTTACAAGTGTATGTGTTTTGGTAATGCCTCGTACCCTATTCCGGTGTTGGATACGGGTAAGGGGTGTTACAATAGAAATATCTATTTGCAATAATACTTACTTCTGCTTCCGACCGTTGCTCCAATAGAAGCCGTATATCTTCAAGTTCAGACGGTAATCCACGATAACTTGCCGGATGGTTCCACCTAATTAAATAAATTTTTAGCATACTTTTATTCTTACAAAATTTACATAACAATTTCAAAATGTAATATAAAATTTACCTCGTTACGAGTGGGAATGTATATGGGTGGTTCACTCGAGGACGTAGAAATGGAAAGCGAAACCGTGCCCATGATTGCAGTAGTGATAGGCAACCTCCGATTTTTGCTCTCCTCGATTTGGTCGCCCCGCACATCTCCCGATATAATGTTGCCAAGACGGCAGACCCCCAACTTAATTCACCGGCTGCTCTAAAATCAACGAGTTTTAGCAGCCACCTTAGATGTACACGGCTCCGTGACGTGTCGGCCATCAGATAGCCTCCAATTATTTGAAGAATGTATGCTCGAGCATATCGGATTCTTTCAATTTTGGTTGAATCTACATTCAGATCGGGGAATGTGGCACGTAACCAGCCCATCTCCACCTTACCTCCATCCATTTTATTCGAAACAGCGCCCAAAAGCTCGTAGCACACCGCCTCCCAATTGCTAGATTGGGCAAACCCGGTGACTGGGTGCCCGTCCACCGGCAATCCCAAATGCAGATGGACATCTTCTAGAGTGATAGTGCACTCTCCACATGGAAGATGAAATGTGTGCGTCTCGGGTCTCCACCTCTCGATTAACCCACTTATCAGTTTCGGCTCCAACTTGCATCCCCGGCCTACCGTTGCCACGTGCCAAAATCCCGTTTCCCGCAGGTAGTTCTCTACTAACGGTGATGGAGGATCATGCATATTCCGAATATTGCATTCCAATACCTGATCTTTAGACTTTTATAACAAAAAATAAATTAATAATTATCTACAAATACATAAATAAAAATATCTTAAATAAAATTTAAAATTTAAATTTAATACTTACCATTTTCATTTGCTCCACCGATATGTGATTCCTATCAAGACGTATTAATGATCCGGCCATTGTTGAAAATATTAAAAATTTTAAAATTATTTTAAAAAAGTAAAAATATTTAAAATTTTCTTTAAAAAAATGAAATTGAATGGAAAAAGAAATTTAATATGGATTTGAGAGATTTTTTGAAGGAAATTGAGAGGATTTTGGAAGGAATTTGAGAGTTTAAGAGAATTTTGGAAGGAAATTGAGAGAATATTTGTTTGTGAAAAAATAAGGGGTAGGAGGGTTTTATAGTAAAAAAAAATTGACCGTTGGGGGGGGCAACGGTCAAATTTTTGACCGTTGGGGTACTGTTCACGCGCGCGTGTCATCGCATCCACGTACCCTGACATCGCGCTTACGTGGCAACGATTTCGCGGAATTGGCTCATTCCGGTAAATAATTAAAAAAGTGGCCCATTTCGATAAATTTTAATTAAAAATGGATTTTTTTGGTAAAATGGCCTTATGATTCATTAATAAAATTTTTTGGTTTTATTGTATGATTTATGAAGTTCCTGATTCCTCCTCACATTTCTTACCTTTAAATTTAAATATTAATTATCCAACTATTAGTAATTTTTTCAGTCCAATTATAAAAAGTTATAAAATACCACTCAATTATTTAACTTTTTCTTTTTTCATTGTTCGCCGTTAAATTGGTAGCTTTTAAAATTGATATAATAGTAATTTTAACCTTTAATATTTATACATTATGTTAATTTAGTATTTGATTCTAAACAATTTAATCCTTAAATTTTACACATTATGTAATTTGGTCTTTTTTGTAGTTTTACTTTTTTTCGTGATATTAAAGATTAATTTTAAAAGAATAAAAAAGATAAATATTATTATCTAGGATTTTTTTGGTATTTTTATTTTTGGTATATTTTAGATAAAATTTAGCTACTAAATTTGTTTTTTAGCTTTTTAAGTAAAATGTCACAAATAAAAAAGCAAAACTACAAAAAAGACTAAATTACATTATATATGAATTTTAAGAGTTAATTTATTTAGAATTAAGATTAAATTGATAGGTATAAATATTATTGTATGTCAAATTTAAAAGCTATCACATTATCTTCCTATTAACCATTTAGTCAAGTGACCAAAAAAAAACAAAATCAAATAATTGAGTAATCACTTTACAACTTTTTCATAATTAAATAAAAAACTAATCATCAATTGCGTAATTAGCAATGAAGTTTACCTTTAATCTTTTGAGATCACCTTCAAATAAATCCTATTGGAAACCAAAGGCACACAAATAATTAAAGATAATGAAATATATTATTTGACTCAGTCAAATCAATGATAAAAAACCTGAAGCTCATTTGCCGAAAGCTCAACATTGCTAAAACTTGTAGCAAATCCATTGAAGTTATAATAAAATCAGTGGCCTCAAAGTACTTTTTTTTTTCATCTTATTTTGAAACAAATTATTACATGATTAATAATGTAACAATAATCTCCAAATGAAACAAATAAACATCCACCATTGCAGATCAGTGTTGATCAATATACAGCTGTGTTGACTAAGCTCCGAACAACCTGGAGACCATCGTTAAATGCTTTCAGTGAGTTTTCATACATTGCAGAATATGGAAACATAAATAAAACATCATTTCTACCTTTGAAGTCGTGACTGCGATCGCTTGGTGCTGCATAAATGGAACATGTAGATTTGTTAATGGTTGGTTTTTTTTCCCAGAAATCTTTAATAGTAGAAATTATATTACTCAGACTCGGATTTTAAAGAAAGGGTTTTTAATGGAAGTTAGACATGCCTCGGTGTAGGCTGTGGTTTGCCTGCTGGCTTTGAGTCTGGTTGCTGAGTTTCATCACTTGCTAAAGGAACATTTTTTACCTGTAAAATGTTTTTTTAATATTAATAAACAGATATAAAATCAAAGCAATGAAAGGTGAACCAGTAATAGAGAAAGATATATATATATACCAGATTCCTGAACATTAGATTATAAAATGCTTGAATGTATCTCTGTTTAGCTTGTTTCTGATCTTTGTTCAATTGTTTCCAAAACCCATACATGCATCCCATATTTAATACCTTGTTTGCATATATTTTCCAGGTATAGCTACAAGCCCCCCAAAAAAATACCCAAGTCAGCGCTTTAATATTGCAAAAGAAATGAGCAGCCATGGTTGTAACTTGTTTTATTACCATTCATTTATGCGTTTCAATCCATCAGCTGAGAACTGATTCCAATATGCAGGATTGGTTTTGCATTTCTCAAAGAAATCAGCAATTTTGTTGCTTGATTCATCTCCATTTGTGGGATTAATATGGAAACCGGAAACTCCGTCCACAATGATCTCAGCAGGGCCTCCTTGATTGGTTGCGAAGGTCGGCAAACCGCAGTTCATTGCTTCGATCACTGTAAGACCGAATGCTTCATATAAAGCTGGCTGAACAAATGCACCCTTTGTATCGGCAATGCAACGGTAGAGTTCGCCGTTTCGGTTACGGTCTGTCTGCGCGGCTATCCATCGGATTTGGCCCTTGAGTTGGTATTTCTCTATGAGTGCGTGCATCTTTTTTATTTCAGCCATTTCTTCTCTATCTTTTGATTTAGAGGGATTAAAGAAGGCTCCTACTATTACAAGGTTGACCAAGCTTCTTAGCCTTTTGTTTTTACCGTACCATTCAGTTAATCCAGTCAAGTTCTTCACTGTATCAAGTCTTGCCATTGAGAAAATTATAGGTTTCTTCCTGTCTGCTAGATAACCACTGTTTTGAAGCAAAATAATTCAATAAGATGTTGAATAATCCCAAGTGATTTGAAGCAAAATATAATTCAATAGACCTTCACTTACATGTGTTCATCATTATCCACTTTACTGTACAGAAGTTCTTCAATTGCAGGATGAAATGATGTGAATCGTTTTCCGGTCTCCGTATACGGGAAATACACAGATTGATCGGCACCGGGAGCAGCGATGTTGAACTTAGGGTCATAAACATTGATGCCTGAAACAACTCTACAGAGCCCTGGGAGTGTAAATGCAGCATGGCTCTCATATTGTCCAGGTCTCTCTTTGCTGCAAACAACATGATTGAATTCTATGTCACAAATCATGGTAAAATAAGTTACAAGTGAGCAATATTGGATCTGGTACTTCAAGAAAAATGAACAGTCAGAGTTCGATATGGCTAATTCTCTAACCTCCCTGCAATCTCCTGGTATGTGCTTGCTATAATGAAATCTGCAGCATTCATTGCAATTGTATCAGCAATGAATTGACATGAAAAATGATACTTTGGGTCAAGTTCCTTCCACTTGATGTCTGAATCCTCGTATTTCGTCTTCTCTAAAGCATGCGCAATCGTAGCCTACATAGAAATACTTGTTAGAAATTAGCATATATGTATGTGTGTGTGTGTGTGTGTGTAAGTTAAACAGACACCTGTGTTATCCCAAGTTTGCTAGCTACTAGAGATGATACTAAGTTCCCATCAGTGTAGTTTCCAATAATAAGGTCTGGTTTACCCTCCATTGCATCCAAGATCTTGGATGTAACATCCTAATGATATCCAAATAAAAGTGGGCAGTTAGTAAGACCAAAATGGAAGCAGATGGATGAGTAGAGAGATCTACACATGCCTGAGCAAACGTCTCGAGATAAGGATAAATGTCGAAACGCGAAACCCATCGGCGTAGGATACCGGTTTCAGTCCTGAAAGGCACTCGGAGGATCTGACTGTATTTGGTGCCGATGATGGACTCCCTCTCTTGGTTGCACTTAGTTCCTCGGGCATCAGGTATGAGTCTTGTGACCTATTATGCTCAAATATTACCATTCATCAAGCACCATTCAGGCTAGAAACTAACTGTAAATTGCTACTATAGGGGAGAAATTTGTATTCACCACTAAGATTTGAGGCTTAATATTGAGGCCTTGGGATTTGATTTTGAGAACCAATTCTTCCTCCATGGCCCTCACTTGGTCCAAAATATAAACAACCTGTCCACCAGTGTCTGGCAAACCAAGCACATCTGATTGTCCAAAATATCCATGAGGAGAGAAGATTACAACCTTGAATATGGTGGGAAGTTTGCTAAAAAGCTTTTCCAAATTCTGTGGATCAGGTGCTTGCAACACTTCCGAGAGTGACCGTATCGTTTCATGCACTCTTTCAACCGTATCACCCCACCCTCTCTCGAATCCCCACTCCTTGAACCTGCAACAAAATTTTATACACATATACTAAGCAATCATCAAGCATGATGGAACCATATCTTTTTCTATTCTGTTTTTACCTTAGCTCAATACTCTGGTATGGGGTATCCCTAGGAAGATCTGAGAGGGAAACTTCAGCTACTATAAGAGCCAATTGAAGCTTTGCTGCTGTGTTAAGTGTCTCGTTTATCATAAGTTTCTGCAGGTTGAGAAAACAACCATTAATTTGCATTTTATCGTACATATATGTACATATGCATATATATAGATATACCTCTCCTTGATATTCGAGTGAGAGTAAGTAATCTACAAGGGGCTGGGCATTATCCACAGATCCACTTAGCTTAGAAGTGATGTACTTTGACACAAAATTAAGTCCTTTTCCAATAGAAGAAGCCAATGTTAATTTTGGCATCGAGAAATCAAATGCTTCAAAATCCACCTCTAATGCATTTTCATCTTTCGACCTGTAGTAAACATTAAACACTTAAATACACACACAGACGTAAACACATACGCCTTTTGAAGATACAATGCCATAGCATAAATTAACATACCAATTCTCATCGGCGATCGTCTCTTTGAGTTTCAGGTACTCAGCGGAGGATATTTGTTTGACGTCGGAGAGATCGACGGAGTTCACCTTAACAAACTCCCAACATCCCGGAGTCGGTCTTACGGCAAAGGTGACATAAGGTGGAGTAACAACCGCTTCCTGAAAATTATAAAACACCTCATAATCTTTCAAAAAATGTCATTTTCCATTTCTTTTTTTGCATGTAATAAACTTACCTGAGCTGAAGAAAACATGGTACCCAAGGTCTCATTTTTATCATCCATTACTTTTTCAAATTCATCCCTCAATTCATGGGCTTTCAAAACCCTTTTTCCTTTCTCCATGTACTTAGAAAAGCAACGTTTCATGTAAGACTGGCTCTGCTTCAAGGCATTGCGTATGTTGTCAGCTATGGAGTCACTAAGCTTCCCGGTCGATGTAGACGTCATTTTTTGTTTCTTCTTTAATATGCAATACTAAGTAGTTCATACATATATATATGGGGTTGGGGTTGGGGTTATGGTATATGATAAAGTGCAGATGGGGGATAGGAATAATGAAATATATGCAAATGCATGAAGAGAAGAAAAAGAAGATTCGGATGCAATGCTAGTCTTAATCAAATCAAGGAAAGAATTTGTGTACGTAAGAAGAAACTTAGGCCACCCGAAGGAGAAAAAAGTTGAAGGGCATTGCTTTATTCTTTTCTTTTCGTGGATGTCAGTCTAACAACACAAACAAACGTTCAGACATGTTCCACTCCAACACAATCGTAACTTAAATTCCTTTTGTCTCAATTAATTATTGTGTTTATAATTATAACCTTAATTATAACTCAAGCGAATTCATGATGAATTAAATTGAAAATTGTATAAATTTTATAGATTATACTTTGTAGCAAAAATTAAAAGAAAAGTGTGAGGTTTACTTTTGAATAAATGATCATAACGTAGCCTTACTAATAATTTAATAAATTCAGGTGTAGTTTAATTTATACTGTTTTAAAAAATAAGCTCGAATCTTTATCCTCTTAATTTTTTGTCATTTTTAATTTAAACTTGCATGAATTAGCATTTCATAAAACTAAATATTAAAAAATTTAAAATTTTGTTATTTTTGGCAAACACAGATTGACATAACTACGCAAGCTTATGGATTAAGTTGAACTTATCCTTTCTCCTGCATTTGCCATCGAATTTGGTTTGAAATTCCTTTTCTTGGAGGCTGGGTCTCTTTGATTCATATTTTTAGTTTGAAAAATATATCAGAAATTAAACTTCATGGTTAAAAATGATACTTAAAATAACAAATCAAATTAATATAAAAATAAATAACTTGAGAAGAATGAAATAATAAGAATCATTCATATTTGCCCAAGCTTTGCAATCCCACGAATTTCGGTTATATTTATCCATATTGTATATTGGTAAATTGAATATAAGAATTCAACATCTATTATATAAAAGAGAAAGCAAGCTGAAAAACAACAATCAATGAAGGGACAGGTCTACTCTTACGCTCTCAGTCTAAATGTAACGAATATGATAATATATAAAATATCGTAAAATATTTTTTAATGTTTTTTGAATTAATATTAGCATAGATACAATTTGAAATCCAGCCTAACACAATAAAATTTATATTAATACCATAATCAAACCATTGGAATTGAATCCGAATCATCAAAAAGAAAAAAAAGATGTCATTCTAAATTATGAAAAGGAAGAACCTTAGATCAAATTGCCAGTCGATATTAAATCTAATTAAATTTTCTCATATAAAAAATATTCATAAAAAGAAGAACAAGAAATTCATGCACTACGAGCCAACCTCTCTCGAAATTCCTCTTCGGATTTTTGTCTTTCAAGCCTCCAAATTTCCTTGCACCGATTGATAAATTCCTCTGCTTTCACATCAACTTCCTTTGACAGTGGGATGCCCTCTTCGTCACTTGGATCCTCCCATATTTCATTCTTCTTGTTAAAAAACTCCGTCTCTTCGACATAAGCTGTATGGTTTATGATTGGAAATTATTATTAATTTTGGGATTTTGTAAGACGTTTGATTTTTACTTTGGGTTGAAATAGTAAAACTAAGTTCTTCCACAATTTCCTGGGCACCATTTTCTTCTTCAAGAGATTAAACATGGCTTTTGCAATCAAATTTTGGCTAATTAGCTAACATACATGTCCATATATTCATTTCTAATCCATGTTAATGTTATAAACTGGAAAGATTTCACATCAAAATTAGAAAGATTTTATTTCTTCATTTTTAGTTTTGTTTCCATATTACTATATTTAAATATTATGAAATTATAAAAAGAGGAAAGATTTCACATCAAAATTAGAAGCTTTTCTTTCTTACCTTCGTTTATGTTTCTTTATTATTTTCACAACTATTTTAAATTGGAAATAAAAATGGGTAACTTCAATTCCTTTGGCAAAATTAAACTAAAATTAAGAGGAAATTTTTTTTTTAATTTTTTTCCCATTCATGAATTTATAATTTTAATCATTAAACCCAACTTAAATGGAGAAATTAAATATTTGCATTAAAACAAGGTCTGTTAAAAAAAATCCACTTAATTAAAAATTCCGCATCAATTTCACCTGTCAACTGTAAAATTGGAAATAAAATATAAATAATCTCTGATAAAGGCAGTTTAGTGTCAAAAAGAGAAACACTATTCCTTTATTTATATATTGTGAATTAATTCAAAATTAATAATAATATGTTAAGATTTTTTTTAATTATTCTGAAATAGAAAAAACAAAACAAAACAAGGACTAAATTTAATGTTTGTAAGGAAATTTAAGGAAAATGGAAGAGGATGATTGCTTATGAGATAGACTGACGAGTAAAGAAATGGTTAATTCTGCTATTAGTCTTTATACTTTACAAAAGTTGTGGATTTAACCCATGTACTTTTATTTGGTCATTTTTAGTCCCTATACTTTTTAAATTTTAAAATTTTGGTCCTCACCAAATGACAACTATTAAAGTTTTATTAAGTTAAGTTATTTTCAAAATCCAATGCGATAAACATACTATAATATATGTAATGCGATATCAGCTCGTTATTTCCACATATTACTCACTTAAAATTCAATTAATAGATTAACGGTAGTCATCTGTGTCAAGACTAAAATTTTAAAATTCAAAAAATACAAGGACTTAGAATGATCTAATTGTAGAATATGAACTTAATATACACTTGTATGCATAATACAGAACTAGTAATTAAATTTAACCAAACGGATTTAATTGTTACCGTTTGAGTCGAGATTAAAATTAATAAAATTAAAGTAAGACTAAATATACAATTTTCACAAAGTATAGGGACTGATAATAAAATTTAAGTGAAAGAAATAGAATTGGGGAAGGCTCAAATACTGTATGGAATGTGGAGGGTAGCATAATATTGAATATTAGCACGTGACAACCCCCACAAAGAAACAATATGATGGTGGGTGAGTAGCATTGCCCCATTCCCACTCCCCCAATCTTATATATATCTTAGCAAAATTATAATTAAAACCAAAATCAAAATCCATCAGTTTGTTCATAATAATAATAAAATTTAAGAATGGTAGTGAAAGTGTACGGTCCAATCAAGGCAGCTTGCCCTCAAAGGGTATTGGCATGCCTTCTTGAGAAAGAGGTTGAATTTCAGATCGTCCATGTCGATCTCGAAGCCGGCGATCATAAAAAACCCGATTTCCTCCTTCGTCAAGTACTGCACTGCATGTCTCTTTGCTTTGTTATTCATTGTTATATTATAATATTTACTATTTTTGGTTCTTAGTATTTTGACGTTTTCTTTTTTTGCAGCCGTTTGGACAAGTCCCAGCTATAGAGGATGGTGACTTCAAACTTTTTGGTAAGGTTCTTGGGATGCGTTCCTGTAAGGTTTTAAGGATAAATTATAGTGTTATTAAACTATTAATAATTATTAAATTATTTAAAATTTTTATTTAAGTCAATAAATTATTCTAATGTTTTTTTTATTTAAGTCACTGGGTTGTTAATTTTTTTTTAAATTTGGCTAACGAACTTTATACGACGATTCGGTAATTAGTACAGTAGATCATGGACGAAGATAAAGGGGGCAAGCAGTGACCTTGCTCCTAAGAATAACAATGAAGTGGGGCGAGAGCGAATATTGCTAAATCCATCACAACTCCACAGTTGGCACATTCTACTCCACCATCCACCTTACTCTATTATAGATGTATAATTTTGAAAACTACTATCATCTCCATGGATATTAGATATATCCATCCCCGCTCCGCTTCAATTCAAATTTTGCTACTCATCTTTTATATTTTCGATCTTTTTAAAATCAAGTAAATATTTAAACACAATTCTTCAAAAAAAATATTTAAACATGAAATATATGAGCTTTTTTTAGTATTACATTATTATATTTTTACCTTTTTAATAACTTATATATACAAGGATTAAAATGGCAATCTAGAGCAGGTCAGGATGGGACAAGTAATTACCATAATCACTCCACTCCCACTCCAAAAGAAAAAAGTCCACCTCGCCCCGTCCCGCATCCACTTTTCAAAAGAAAAGGTTCGTTGCATTTGGAGCGGATTGGTTTAGAATCCGTTGAGTGGCTTGGATTCTGCCATCCCTACTTGCTCCCCCAAATGGTAGATTTGCCATTTAATCCCTTAACTTTTATGAAAGTATAGGTTTGTATAATGATAAAATTACACTTTAGCTTCCAATAATTTAAGATTCATCTTTGGCCCCTTCTAAAGCAATTTTCTAGCTTCGTCCCTAGGTGATCAGTACCTATTGACGAGTAGAAGAACATACCAAATATCCAAATTGATCTGATAGCCAATGTCGAAGATCGGAGAAGAAAGTTGTTTAGATTTTGGTTTGTAGATTTGTGATGTTTCGATTGGTGCAAGTGTTGTAAATAGAGAAGGCGGCCATGCATCAACCATTTAAATAGCCAATGACTTAAATAAAAACTTTCAAATAGTTAAATAACCATTTTGTAACTTACTTTTTCAAGTTAAGTGATTAAAACGTAAACTTAGTTTAGTGACCTTGGGTGTAATTTACCCTTTTCATATTTATATTCAAATGTGTAAATATTTTGCTTTTGGCAGAGTCTAGGGCAATCATAAGGTACTATGCAGCCAAATATGAAAAGCAAGGTACAAACCTACTTGGAAACTCATTGGAAGAACGAGCAATGGTGGATCAATGGCTAGAAGTAGAAGCCCACAACTTCAACGATTTGGTCTACACTTTGGTGTTTCAACTGTTGATCCTCCCACGAATGGGCAAGCAGGGTGATACGGTCTTAGTGCTCAGCTGCCAACAAAAGCTGGAAAAAGTGTTGGACATCTACGAGCAACGCTTGTCCACCACCGCCTATCTTGCTGGAGATTCATTCACCTTGGCCGACCTTAGCCATCTACCCGCTCTTCGATACTTGGTCGACGATGTTGGGATGTGGCACATGGTGTCTCAACGGAAGCATGTGAATGCATGGTGGGAGACCATTTCTAACCGAGCTGCTTGGAAGAAACTCATGAAGCTCGCTAATTATTGATCACCTTATATTACTATTTTCATTTATCAAAGAATAAAATTTTAATGTCTTTTGATTAAACTAATCTAGCTTAAATATAGTACTTTTAGTTTAACTTCGAATTAAAAGTTACCATGTAGCTTTATATTATGGTGAGAAAATAAAATAAATAAAAATATGGATAAACTACATTAGTAGTCATCCAATTATTAGTATTTGTTTTTTGGTCACTCAACTATTTAATTTTTGTTGTTTTTGTTCACAAGTACAAGTAGGCTAATGATGGTAGCTTTTAAAATTGACATAATAGTAATTTTAACCCTCAAATTTTATATATTGTATCAGTTTAGTTTTTATTCTAAAATTTCTAACCCTCAACATTTACACATTGTGTAATTTGATTTTTTTTATGACCTTTTCACCTAAAAAGCTGAAAAAAAATTTATCAGCCAATTTTGATTGAAATATATAAAAAAAATGAAAACACCAAAAAATCTCAGGATAATAATTTTTATCTTTTCTCATTCTTTTAAAATTAACCCTCAATGTTACAAAGAAAAGCAAAATTGCAAAAAGAAAAAGGGTAAACTACATCAGTAGTCATCCAACTATATATGGTTTTTTCTTTTTTTGGTCACCTATCTATAAAAAGTTACAAAATGATCACCCAACTATTAGTAAATTTCTTTTTTGGTCACCTAACTATGAAAAGTTATAAAATGGACACGCAACTATCCAATTTTGTCTGTTTTTATCACCAACAGGTGACGTAAAAATGGAAACACCCAAAAATCTAAGATAGTTGAGTGACCGAAAAAGACAAAATTGAATAGTTGAATGACCATTTTGTAACTTTTCATAGTTGGGTGACCAAAAAAGAAAATCACTAATAGTTGGTTGACCATTTTGTAACTTTTCATAGCTAGGTGACCAAAACAGGAAAATAGTTGGAATACTACTAATGTAGTTTACCCAAAAAGAGACCAAATTACTCGATGTGTAAATGTTGAGGGTTAACCTTCTTTAGAATTAAGACTAAATTAACAAAATTTATAAATGTTAAGGGTTAAAATTGCTAATATGCTAATTTTAAAAGCCGTCACCATTAGTCAATTAGTGATCAAAAAGACAAAATTAAATAGTTCGATAATCATCTTGTAGCTTTTTATAGTTAAGAGACAAAAAAATTCAGATAGATGTTACTATTGATACGATGATAAACACCCGTCATAAGTAAAATTTTCTAAAAAACTAAATGTAAGCAACAAATGTAAATCTAACTAGTTTGGTGATTAGAATATTTTAGTCGTATAAATGATTTTAGTATATATACACATATGCTCCCACCAAGCTTCAAATCATTCCCAAAAAATTAATGCTAATATACATGGATCCAAATACTATACAATGAACCATTAAGCTTTATTTGGATGGACAGTGAAATTAATTCCGATGAGAAGAACGAATTGTTGATGGAGCCACGAGAGATCTAACATATGCAACAGGGAGGGCAATTAATTTCTTTGCTTTGCTTACATAAGCTCTCTTTGTAAAGTTGTTATAATCATTGGCCTCTATCTCATCTAATATTTGCTTATATAGCATCAATGATGCCGATACCTGCATTTTAACAATTTAAACACTGATTACTGGTTATTATGTTCCGTGTTACGTCGAAAGACGAGTTTATTGATTACTTACCGGCCATCGACTCGATGCATTTAGCTCTTTAACTCCTTTTTCTGCTTCATGAAACAACATTCTGGCCCTCTTTATTTGTTTCTTCATGAAGTTCCTCCACTTATCTGTTACTTTTCCACTAAAAATGTCCTCATCTGATAGTCCTTCCTGTGCTAACTCATCTTGTGGTAGATAAATCCTTCCCCTTTGTGCACTGCAGGTACCAAGTTCAAGTACAAAATGTAGTATGAGACTTAAAAAATGTACATTTTAATGCATAGAGCACCATGCAACTTACTCTTCTCCAACATCTCTGAGTATGTTAGTGAGTTGATTAGCTATCCCTAATGCCAATGCAGCATTATACACACTCTCTGTGCTAGCTAAAGATTCAGGTGCAATGCCCATCACAGGCACACTCATCAACCCGACAGTGCCGGCTACATAATAGCAATAGAGATATAGTTCGTCGAAGTTTTTGTATCTCGATTTCCTTAAGTCCATCCTCATTCCTTCTATCATGTCTTTGAAAGGCTGCAAACAGAGTGGAAAATGATCTATGGGTAGCAATATAAGTTGGATGCCAACTAGAAGCTGTTCTCTAGCTCAGTTTAAGGTAAGCACAAGCCAGTCTAATGCAAGTAACCTGAATATTGACTGGAAATTTATTAACCGTGTTGGCTAAAGCGGCATCGAGCATATCAAACGGACGACCGTTGAATAGATCTTCCAACCTTGCTTCCCACCTATCTAAAGCAGTGGGAGTTATATGCGGTGCATTTGGTCCGTCAACGAGCTCATCGGTCCTCCGACACCAGACTGTATAAATGCATATAACATCATAAGAAAGTGATCAAATAATTACTGTCATACATCATACACTTAAAAGACTCACCATAGATAGCCCATATAGCCCTACGTCTTTCAGGGGTCATCAGCAAAGTTCCTAGACAAGGCAAAATTAAGCATAATTGTTTTTTTTTTCTAGTATTTGATCGAAACTCTAATTCAAAGCTACTGTATAACAAGAATTAGAAAAGGCTAACCCAAATAAAAGGTTTTTGCATACTCGGCACAAATTTCACCACAACGATCATATGCTTCATTTAACAAGCTCAAATCACCAGGTACAACAACATCCCCACGAGGTGATCTCAATTGCTTCTTAACCAAAGCTGCCTGTTTCAACACCACATTGTAAACCTTCTCCTCTGATGACATAGCTATTTCACCTGCTGAGCTAGTGGCTGCCATGGTTGACATCACAGTGACCTTCACCTTGCTTCTTCTTAACCCTTCTGAACCAGGAACATGAGTCCTTAAAGAACAAAAATGGGGTTTCCATCTCTGATTCTTACCTTTACCTGCTCTGTGTTGGAACAACAAATTAGGACATGGCAAGGACCGGTTCCCATGATGAAGGAACCCCAAGTTTGATTGGGAAGATACAAACCAAAGCAACTTTAAAGACATGTTGAAACCAAATGGGATCTAAACCAAAGAAAGAACCGTGAGAGAGGTTGATTTAAAAGTTGGTTGTATGTATCTAGCTTCCATTGGATTGCTTCTTCTTCTTTTTGTGTGTGTGTGTGTGTTATTAATGTTATTTCTGTGAAGGCAAAACAATTACCTATTGTTATTATTTTGATGGATGGCTACAAATATTATTAAATGGGGGAGGAGGATAGTGATTTATGAATAATATAATCAAAATGAAACAAATGGTTGTCGGGATTAGGTGTTGGGATCCTAAGACCAAACCCGGTTCTGCTCTTAAATTATTTCTTAATCTTTAATCTTAAAATGTGGGGGCGGATAAACCCAAATGAGATGAAGGATAAAAGCATGAAGGTGAAATCCAGGTAGAGAATGATGTCGACCAATTAAAAAATAGTGAGATCGGGTTTATTCGATAAGGTTATCTAAGTAAGGCATGGCGATTGGCGACACTGTCTGTGAGTATGCGGCAAGTGAAATATAAACACACCATACGGGACTTTTTTTGGTGTTGAAAGCGACTTCGACATATTCAAATTATTGCAATAATAAATATATTAATCGAATTAAAATTCAGTAAATAAAATATACATTTGTTAATTTTTTATTGTCTTCAACGATGGGACATCCGTTCCCTCCAATTGATCCAATTTTAGATAAGTAGATTTTAAATTTGAATTGGAAAAATGTCATGCACATTTTTTCTTTTAATCTTCTAATTATAAATTTTTTATATATCAAATTACTATTTTGAGAATTTTTTTTGCCACAATGATTTCACCCTTTAACTTTATAAAAAACATCATTTTAGTCCTCCACTTATTTTTTTGCATTTTTTAGCATTTAAACTTGTATTATTTGTCAATTCATCGGATGAAAAAATTAACTGACATGGCATCAACGTGGGCCATTAGATATTAATTATTTTTTAAAATTTAAAATATATTTTTAATACTTTTTAATTTTTCAAAATTATTTTTAAAAAATTTTTAAAAATTAATTAATTGTTGGCGTGGCATCCACGTGTATGCCACGTCAGTAAAGTTAAAAGAACATTAACTTTTCCATCAATTTTAAGGGTAATTTGACAAACAGTGCAAGTTTAAGAGCTAAAAGAGACGAAAAATAAATGGAGGGCTAAAATGATTTTTTTTTGTAAAATTGGAGGATCAAATAAGTCATTGTGCCTTTTTTTGGCATTATCTATGTTCATGTTACTGTTCATGTTCGATGTTTGGGATGCCTCTCCTAACAATCTGGTCCCCAAGGTTTGAACTCGCATTCTCTTCTTAGGAGTGCAATGTGTTTTTATCACAACACCAAACACTTGTTGGTAATTTAGATTTTTTTTTTACAAAATATAACACATTCGGTGAGTCAAAAAATGTTAAAATATGTTCCAAATGTTTTACTTTTCGCATGTTTAGAATTTAGTTCTTATAGTTTTATTTTTTAAAATTTTAATCTTTTTATTTTTAGATTTCAACATTAAAATTCATTTGTCTATGGCACAAGGGAATAGTGGTTAAGTCTCTTGTTAGCACCTCAAATAATAAGGTTCAAACTTTGTTGTTGCTCATTTCCCTCCTCAATTTGTATTATGGATAAAAGAATTCAGGTCTATTTATTAGAACTATTAATTTTTTTATTGAATTTGTTAATGTAACATTTTAATGGGGTTAACAATTAAATTTTTATTTTTTCAAAATTTTAAAAAAATAAATTAACTAAATGTACGAAGACTACATGAATTTAGAACATATTTAAACTCCTAAAAACTTAAGGACACTTGAATTGTTGAAGTGGAAAATGCTATGCATCAAAAGCATATCTCCTATGCATGAATTGCGTTCTCCTATACTATTTTGGAAACTTAAGTGCCTTACATCAAAGTAGTTCTTTCACTCACGAAAAGTTTTCTTTGACGCCGATTCAAATTATGCTACTTTACCTTTAATACTGTATAAAAATTTTATTATATCTCAAGCGTTCAATGAAAAAAAATAATCATTGCCAATAAGAAAGGAGTATCTTCAGAATGTCATTAATAACAACCATCATATTCACATAGATCAAATCTTATTAATGTTTTCAATTTTTCAAAGTCAATAATTCTAAAGATGATTACATGGAGTGTATCCAAGCCATACTCTAACTTCAATCTATATTCAAGCTTACGAATGAGGCAATCATGATATAATGGACCAGTTCCAAGCCAATATCTTCTCTTCTAAAACAAAGAAGAGAGACCTCATATAGTGAATACTCTACTTAAACACCATTTCTAAACCTCCATCATCAATAACTTTCCACATAACCTACAATATGAACCATTATTATTTATCCTAACATTTTTTATAACTTAATTGTTATAACAAATATAACAGAAAATATTCTATTATTCTTAATATAAAATAAATATTTATATTTTTTATGATTAATAAATGTATCGTCTATATGCAAACAATAAATATAGATGTGATAAAATAATAATAAACGAGATATATATATATATAGGATCCTAAATTTTTTGAATTAATTATAACCTAAGTGAATGATCTTTGTTTTTGTTAGGTGGAATTCTATTTTATTTTATTTTTTTGACATGAAAAGTCCAAGCATTTCTTTTTTTGACTGAAATTTCAAGCATCTCATTAAAACATCAAACAGTACATAATATAAAGGCTCAAAGTCCAAAAAAATAGGACACTTAGCACAAGACCAAAAAAGCCCAGCCCAAATCCACGAGAAGCAAACCCTAGGCACCTCAAGCGAAGAAGGAGGGGTTTTTTTTTATAAAAATAATATTAAAAAATAAATTAATTACGAAAATAATACGAAAAACAAATTAATTACGGAAATGAGATGTTTTTTTTATAGAGAATATAGGTGTCATTTGAATGGTTGGGGTACCACTTTTTTTAAAATTATTTTTTTATTGGTGTTGCCTGACACACTGACGACATTGAATTGAAGTGTGATAAAAAATCATGAGAGACCCGATAAGAAACATTTCCCTTTAAATTGGCTGTTGAAAAAAAAAAAACTTAAGGACGCATCAAACATGACACAAGGGATAATTGCTTCATAAACCCTTTCTTATTTATTGTTTTCTTTTTAAAACCATGTAACAAATGATATTTTTATCAGTAAATGTTGAACTTATTTGATTGTTTTTAACAATAAGGATTAAATTGATTTAATAATTGAGAGGATTAATTTGATCTGACCATTATAATAGAAGGACCTATAAACCCATTTTCGTAATTAAATAATTTTTTAATATTATTTTTATAAAACAAGCCAAAGAAAGAGTGTAATGAGAGAAGTGAGGTGGAAATTTTAAAGAAAGGGTAGAAAGCGTGAAGAAACAACAACCACAGCTATTGGATTTTGTTTGTGTGATGGAAATATACCAACTATATCACATTCTAAATATACGATTTGACGTATAAAGAGTGCTATGGTCTGTCTGTTTAAGAATGATGGAAACATGGTGTCCACGTTTGTCTTTAAATTATCGAATTTTTATAAAAAACTATTATATATTTGTAATAGGTCAATTTAGTCCGAACTCATAAAAAATAATAAACCTAAAATAATAAAACAAAGTCTAAAATTATATCATTTTGCCCAATCGGGATGACTCATTACATGAAAAGGTTGAAGGTCTATCTACAAGCTTGATGCATATGAAAACATAATCTTCAAGGATATGCAATCATAGATATGATATGTAATCTTAGATATGATATGCAACCTTAGAAGATATGATTTTGTAATCTTAGAGATTTAATTTGTAGATACCTTTTAATCTTAGCCGTTGATGTAATTAATCTGTACCGTTGGATTTGGGAAGGCTCAACTATAAATAGATGCCTCTCACTTCATTGTAAAGGAGGGAAATGGGGAGTAATAATAATTTTTAAGAGTATTTACTCAAATTTCTCTCTCTCTTGCGTTCTTATTTTGTTGATTTGTGTATAATTTATTTATTGATTTGTATATTGTTGATTTCAAATCTCTTTTTCCCTTACTATTAATTTTCAAATTCATTATTTTTAAATTTGTTTACATTTTATTTGGCTTTATATTTTTTTATTTTATACTCTTTGTTTTAAATTCATTGGTATTTGATTATTGATACTATTTAATCCTCTATTTGTTATTTTAATTTTTTTATTAAATTAATTATTTTAATATTATTAATACTATTATGTGACATCATTAATCTTGTATCATTATTATTTTTTTTTATTTTTATATTCATGCGAATGCATCGTTTTTATGTAATATATATTGTTTTATATATAGTATACATATGCTTATATATATTTTATACATATGTTTTTGTTTTTATTTTACTTCCTAACTTTTATATACATATATATACACTTCTATATTTAGTTTCAATTTTTTTTTTACTTTTGTATATATGTACATGTATGTATTTATATATTTTTCTAATGAATATTTATATATATATATACGCACATGTCTATGTTTTTTATTTACTTAAATACAAACTTATATTTTCAACACATATGTTATAATATATATATATGTATATTTATATATTTTTCTTTATTTTCATAAATGCATTATATATATTTTGTTATAAATTCTATTGTCCAAAATTTTATATGTAAACCCATGTGTATGTCTTTTATTCTTTATAATTTCATGTATATATTTTGTACCTTTTTTCTCTTTATATATTTTTTATTTCCTTCATTTGCTTATTGATTTATGTTTTCATTTAAATTTTGTTAATTTAATACTTTACATGTCGTTTTTTTATGTACATTAATTTCGTTTATTTCTATGCCATTGTTGTATTTATTATTGTATTTTACACTTAATGTAGCATTACATCATTTTTTTACTCGCTTTTAAAATTTTCAAAATTGAGATAATACTCGTATTTAGGATTTTCAAGGAAATTGAGCCCCAATGTATTGGGTTCCATTTTTCTTCGTTAAATCTAACAATCGAGAATTACTCATTAATCAAAAAATAAAATGAAAAGCTTGTTGTCGGGAATTTAATATGTTGTATCCTAACGTATTGGATGTGACATATTGATTTCTCGAGACAAAGAGTTTTTTAAAAAAATAATAACAAAGGAAATATTCCAAGTTTAGGATTTTGAGAAATTGTGCCCTAACGTATTGGGCTGCGATTTCTTTATAAATATTAAACAAATGAATATTCTTTTAAATTTTATTACACGAGTATTTTGGACTAATTCATTTTTGAGGAATTAGAATGTCGTGCCCTAACGCATTGGGTGTGACATTTTCTTTCTCCGAAATGATAAGAGTCTTAATAAACAACGTTTTTTAAGTTTTTATTAAGGATCATATTTTTTAATTTTCGACATTAAGAAACTAATTAATTAACTAGGTACCAATTTTAGGCGTTACGAGGGTGCTAATCCTTCCTCGTACGTAACCGACTCCCGGATCCATTTTTCTAAAACTCGTAGACCAAAGCTATTTTTTAGGTGATCCAATCACACCTCAATAAAAAATTGGTGGCGACTCCCAATTTTTGTTTTTTTAAAGTCGACAACTAATTTTTATTTTTTTCCAAAATAGAAATGGTTTCGACAGCTTGGCGACTCCACTGGGGACAAACACGAGAGTCGAGCCAAAAATTGATTAATTTCTGTCTTATGTCGAAAATTTTTAAAAATTCATGAGATCCTTTTGCATTCATTATTTTCTTGCTAAATTGATCTTTGCATTATACATTGCCTGAGTTGAATGATTTTACCCCTCTAAGTGGGAGTGAGAAACTAGTCATTCGTGAGGTTTTCACCTCTGTGCAGGATAGTGGATCACTTTCGGGATACATCCGTACCTATGTCTTCGTAAGATTTTCATCTCCGTTTAGCCATAGGGAAATGTATCCCCCTGAACTAAACTCAGTCTGTATGAGCCTATAATAGGTGAGGATCGAGGAATCTGCTGGTTCAGGTACCCTTACTTCAGAACCGAACCGCATATAGAAGACCTTAGGAGCTCACCCTAGGTAGAGCCACTTCAAACCCCTAGTGGTCACCCGAATAGACGTTCTATTTATTCTTGCTTGCTTTTGCTTTGTACTAACTTGTTTCTTTTTTGTTATGATTACATTACATTTTCATCATAAAAAAGAGATGTTGATTCACGTTCAATTGTGAAATATAGAACTTGTCATAAGAAAATGAGTTTCTTGATAAAATGGAAGACAATATGGTTGTCCGAATATGGTCCAAGAAAACGTGATAAGAGAAGGATGATAGTTTAATGGAGGACTACACGACTATGGATTTAAGATGACAAAGATTATTCAAGAGCCACTGAACTTTCTTAAAGAGAAGCCAACGAGTATCACGAGCATGAGTGAGCAACGAGTTGCGGCCCGGATCGAGCAAAAAAGAGATAGAAGAGACGTCTTTTTGAAGAGTTCGTGAGATTTATCTTAACGCTCGAATGAAGAAGAGGATCGAATGTCTCCGCCTATGAGGGCAAGGCCATATAAATATTCATTTTATGTAAAGAGATTTGTTTTTTAGTAAAGTTTTCTAAATGGAATTGAATCAGAATCAACGTCTCTTTATGCATTCATTGCATGCATTCGCATTACATGACATTATACGCGTTAAAGTCCACTAAAAGAGCCTAATCGATTAAAATCATTCCTCAGTTAACCTGGAAACCAACCAATCAACTAAACACCGTTACGGTACTCGGGCGAAATCAAGAAGTATGGACCAAAGATTAGAAAAGCTCGAACAATTCCAAAAATAAATGCAGGATCAGCTTCAGCAGCAAATGAAGGAGCAGCTCGAGAAGATTTAGCAGAATTTGATGGACAAATTGATGGAACCTTAGAAGAATATGATGGCTAAGTTGACTCAGTTACTGACTGGAGGAATTGATAAAGGAAAGAGCTCTGTGCTTAATGTTGAAGAATGAGACAGTGAGGGACCTGTCTATCCTCCAGGCTTTACCCCTCAGCAAGTTGAGGAATGTCCGCGCAAATCCTCTGTCACCATTAGGCCTCAGCAGTTTCAGGCCAGTGCTTCAATGCCAATGAATTTCAAGTTGGATCAGGCTCTAACCCCTAAGACAACCTTGTCAATATGGCTATTCCTGACTTCGATGATACAGCGGGAAAAGAAAAAGTGAATGATGAGTTACCAAAACAGCTAGAGGAAAAGTATAAATGGCTGGAAGAGAAATTTAGAGCAATGGAAAGTGCTGAGAGCTACTATGGGATTGATGCTAAAGAATTAAGCTTGGTTCTGGATTTAGTACTCCCTTACAAATTCAAAATGCCCGAGTTTGAGAAGGATAATGGAACTAGTAGTCCCGAAGCCCATATTACTATGTTTTGTAGGCGGATGACTGGGCATGTTATTAATGACCAGTTGCTAATACATTGTTTCTAGGATAGCCTCACAGAGGCAGCGCCCAAGTGGTACAATCAATTGAATTGTGCCAAGATTAATTCATGGAAAGATTTAGCACAGGCATCCATAAAGCAGTACAATCATGTAACTGACATGGTACCTGATGGAATCACTCTACAAAATATGGAAAAGAAGTCTGGTGAAAGTTTTAGGCAATACGCACAGAGGTGGAGAGAGGTTGCCGTCCAAGTTCAGCCACCGCTCCAGGAAAGGGAAATGACAATGCTATTCATAAATACATTGAAAGCTCCGTTCATCACACATATGTTAGGGAGTGCCACAAAAAGATTTTCTGACATAATCATGAATGGTGAAATGATTGAAAGCGCCATAAGAAGCGGAAGGATTGATGCTAGAGGAAATAATAGAAGGCAAGCCTCAAAAGAAAAAGGAAATGAGGTGAACAGCGTGAATACGTACAGCAAATCGATTGCTAATCAGCAGGGTTCATCAAGACAAGAATCATGTGTGAAACAAGGTACTGAAAAACTCCAGTTCACGTCAATTCCAATGTCGTGCAAAGAGTTGTATCAAAGCTTATTCGATGCGCATGTTGTTTCTCCTTTACATGTGAAGCCTTCACAGCCTCCGTATCCCAAATGGTACGACGCAAGTGCACAATGCAATTGTCATGCGGGAATTACGAGACACTCAATAGAGAATTGCATTACCTTCAAAAAGCTAGTTGAAAAATTCATCAACATGGGTATTGTCAAGTTGGGTGGCTCATTTAATGCAGAAAATTCGTTACCCAATCATGATTGACAATGGGGTGAATGTAATATATGAGGAGATGTTGGGAAGTGTTCACATCAATGACATATAGGGAGACACAAATGAAATGGGGACCTTGTTAGATATCCTCCCTTATAAATCTGGGAGTGTTCTAAGTAATTGAACTGCGGAAGAAATCCCTGTAATTTTTAGAGCTTATTTAGAGTAATGTTCAGAACATTTTTTTTGTTTTTAGCCTAAAAATGATAGAAATTCCTTTGTGAAATAGGCTCATGTCTGAACGTCATTATTCTAATAAAATACATATTTGCATTCATTTTTGAGCCAATATTTTTTCATTCTTTTTGAAATAATTATTATTTCATTCTTTTGGATTTTCTTCCACATCATTCTTTTATTCATAATTATATTGTACAAATAGTTATTCATAAATACATTCTTTTGTATATTCTTTTATATTCGGTCTCCAGATATCAATAACATGAGTGACGCTGCTACAGGCTTAGAATTTCTTTTTGATCGAGGCATGTGTTTAGAGGGATTTCATAACTTTGAAGATGACATAGATTGTAGCCTATTTTCGGACTTGTTAAGGATGGTAGAACAAACCGAGAAACAGATCTTACCCTACAAAGAACCATTGGGATACATGACTTCTCCTTATATGAGGCATGAAGGTCATTTGGTCGATCTTGCCAAAAGAGTCTGACGGTCATTGATTCATCTTTGTGATAGTCAGTTACTTTACTAAATGAATGAAAGCTGCTTTATATGCCAATGTCACAAAGTCGACAGTTAGCAAATTTGTGAAAAATTATATGTCAGTATGGAATGCCAAAAGGATCATATCTGACAATGTACTAAATTTGAACAACAGCATAATATCAAAATTTTGCATTCTGTTCACGATTAATGCCATATCGCCCAAAAAAAAACTCTGCCGGGGCAATGTCTTTCTCTTGGGCCCATCGCGGTTTTGCCTATTGAAGACAAAATTCTTTCTGAGTTTTTGAATCCAATTTCGATATAAAAGGGATGTTCAAAGTTGTCCATCATGGTTAAATGCGTCAAAAGCAAATGATGCAAATTTTGCACCCCAATGGATTAAACTTTGAGGGTTACAATGGGGGCAACCTGACTAAATGTTTCTTCAGAAAAGCCAGCCAAGCAAGAAGGCGTTGTAGCACATCAGTGTTAAAGCCTTAATAAACTTCGAGCAATGATAACCTAGGTGGGATCATTCTCAGGAAAAAAATTATTAAAAAATTATGCATTCGTACAAACACCATCACACATGTCTAGTTAGGAGCATTTGATTCATTTTATGCCATCCTAATCATTAGGCATAATTAGGTTCATTATATAGGTCATGTTCCCCATAGAGCAGATTAGTGAAGATAACAAATCTTGCCTTCCTGCACCAACAGCGAAGCAGATCGAAGACACCAACCTTGCCTCCTTGGGTTGTAGCGGAGCAGGTTAAAAATAGCAAATCTTGCTTTCCTGCACCAACAGCAAAGCAGATCGAAGACACTAGCCTTTCCTCCCTGGGGTGCAGCGGAGCAGGTTAAAAATAGCAGATCTTACCTTCTTGCACCGACAGCGAAGCAGATCGAAGACACCAGCCTTGCCTCCCTGGGTTGTAGCGGAGCAAGTTAAAAATTACAGATCTTGCCTTCATGCACCGACAGCGAAGCAGATCGAAGACACCAGCCTTGCCTCCCTGGATTGCAGCGGAGCAGGTTAAAAATAGCAGATCTTGCCTTCCTGCACCAACAGCGAAGCAAATCGAAGACACCAACCTTGCCTCATGGGTTGTAGCGAAGCAGGTTAAAAATAGCAGATCTTGCCTTCCTGCACCGACAGCGAAGCAGATCGAAGACACCAGTCTTGCCTCCCTGGGTTACAGCAGAGCAGGTTAAAAATAGCAGATCTTACCTTCCTGTACCGACAACGAAGCAGATCGAAGACACCAGCCTTGCCTCTCTGGGTTGCAGCGAAGCAGGTTAAAAATAGCAGATCTTGCCTTTCTGCACCGACAGCGAAGCAGATCGATGACCCCAACCCTATCTTTCTGGACAGCAGTGGAATAGGTTGAAGATTGTAAGTCCTATCTCCCTGGTCAGAGTGGAATAGGTTGAAGATTGTGAATCCTATCTCCCTGAGCAACAGTGGAGTAGGTTGAAAATAGTAGATCTTGCCTTCCTGTACTGGCAGTGAAGCAGATCGAAGACATCAGTCTTATCGCCTTGATGGTGCAATGGAAAAGATTGTAACCACAATGGCGAATCTTATTTTCCTGGCGTTGTAGCGGAGCAGATTGAAGCCACGACGGCGAATCTTATCTCCCTGGTGTTAAGGCTTGGATTAGCTGAAGTGGAGCAGATTGAAGCTGTGGGCAGTGAATCCTATCTCTTTGGCATTACAGTGGAGCAAATTGAAACCACGACGGTGAATCTTACTCCCCTGGTGGTGTAGTGGAACAGATTGAAGCTACGACGGTGAATCTTATTTCCCCAACATTACAATTTAAAAGACTGAAGATGACGAATCTTATCTCCCTGAAGTTGCAGTGGAGCAGAATAAAGCCAATAATCCTATCTCCCTGAAGTCGCAGTGAGCGATTAAAATCTCAGATCATATCTCTCTGAAGTTGCAAAGAGCAGATCGCATCTAGTCTTATCTCCCTGAAGTTGCAGTGGAGCAGACTAAGTAAGCAAGCCTTCTTCCTGAAGTTGTAGTGAGGTAGACTGAAGATGGTGAATCTTATCTCCCTGAAGTTGCAGTGGAACAGATTAAAGCCAATAATCTTATCTTCCTGAAGTTACAGTGGAGTGGATTAAAATCACAAATCTTATCTATCTGAAGTTGCAGAGAGTAGATCGCATTGGGTCTTATCTCCCTGAAGTTACAGTTGAGCAGACCCAAGAAAGCGAGTCTTATCTCCCTGAAGTTGCAGTGGAGCACACTCAAGAAATCAAGTCTTATCCCCTTGAAATTGCAGTGGGGCAGACTAAATAAACAAATCTCATCTCCCTAAAGTTGTAGTGGAGTGGATTTGAATCTCTCTAAAATTACAGTAAAGCAGATCGCATCAAATTCATCTTTAAAGTTGCAGCAGATCAAGTTGAAGATATAAGTCTTATCTCCCTAGAGTTGTAGTGGAGCAGATTAAAGATAGCAAATTTTGAAAAACTACAACGTGCAAATCTCATCTCCCAGGCATTGCAGTGGAGTAGGTTGAAGCACCAGTTCCTATACCTCTGAATATGCAGTAGGAAGGAATGAAGCTATTTGAAGAAGAAGAAGAGCGCTAAAGTCTAGCACGGCCAGGCAAAATTGGTCATTTCTAAAGTCTTTGCTCCGTTCTCATTACACGATAATGAGCAAATAGGGGCAACTATAATAGGCTAATTTAGCCCGGGCTCATAAAAAATAATAAACCCAAAATAATAAAACAAAGTCCAAAATTATATCATTTGGCCCGATCGGGATGGCCCATTACTTGAAAAGGTTGAAGGTCTATCTACAAGCTTGATGCATATGGAAACATAATCTTCAAGGATATGCAATCTTAGATATGATATGTAATCTTAGATATGATATGTAATCTTAGATATGATATGCAATCTTAGATATGATATGTAATCTTAGATATGATATGCAACCTTAGAAGATATGATTTTGTAATCTTAGAGATTTAATTTGTAGATACCTTTTAATCTTAGCCGTTGATGTAATTAATCTGTACTGTTGGATTTGGGGAGGCTCAACTATAAATAGATGTCTTTCCCTTCATTGTAAAGGAGGGAAATGGGGAGTAATAATAATTTTTAAGAGTATTTACTCAAATTTCTCTCTCTTGCGTTCTTATTTTGTTGATTTGTGTATAATTTATTTATTGATTTGTATATTGTTGATTTCAAATCTCTTTTTCCCTTACTATTAATTTTCAAATTCATTATTTTTAAATTTGTTTACATTTTATTTGGCCTTATATTTTTTTATTTTATACTCTTTGTTTTAAATTCATTGGTCTTTGATTATTAATACTATTTAATCCTCTATTTGTTATTTTAATTTTTTTATTATTAAATTAATTATTTTAATATTATTAATACTATTATGTGACATCATTAATCTTGTATCATTATTATTATTTTTATTTTTATATTCATGCGCATGCATCGTTTTTATGTAATATATATATTATTTTATATATAGTATACGTATGCTTATATATATTTTATACATATGTTTTTGTTTTTATTTTACTTCCTAACTTTTATATACATATATATACACTTCTATATTTAGTTTCAATTTTTTTTTACTTTTGTATATATGTACATGTATGTATTTATATATTTTTCTAATGAATATTTATATATATATGCACATGTCTATGTTTTTTATTTCCTTAAATACAAACTTATATTTTCAACACATATGTTATAATATATATATGTATATTTATATATTTTTCTTTATTTTCATAAATGCATTATATATATTTTGTTATAAATTCTATAGTCCAAAATTTTATATGTAAACCCATGTGTATGTCTTTTATTCTTTATAATTTCATGTATATATTTTGTACCTTTTTTCTCTTTCTATTTGTCGAAACCATTTTTATGTTTAAAAAACAAAAATTTAGTTGTCGACTTAAAAATGAAAATTGGAGTCGCCACCGATCTTTTATTGTGGTGTGATCAGATCACCTTAAAAATAATTTTAGGTCTGCGAATTTTGAGAAAATAGGTTCGGAAGTCGGTTACGCACGAGGAAAGGTTAGCACCCTCGTAACGCCCAAAATTGGTACCGAATTGATTGTTTAATGTCTTAGTGTCGAAACTTTGAAAAGATTTTGAAATACGATCCTTTTATCTTGAATAAAATGAATTGGATAATAAGGCTCACTTACTTAAAGGAAATAAATTGTCCCACTCAATGAGTTAGAGTGTAACGTTTCAAATCCTCAAACTTAAGTTTGACTTTTAAAACCTGTACATTTTGAGAAGGATATTCGATTCTTTAGGTCAGATGAGAAAATCGAAACCCAATAAGTTAGGGTTCGATCTCACAAAATCCTAAATATCGAATATTGCCTTTATTTTCATTAGTTAAAAAAATCCTCATTTCGAGAAAACAATATGTCATATCCAATGCGTTAGGACACCACATATCGAATTCCCAAAAATGAGCTTTTATTTGGAAATCATAGGTTTTATTACAATAGAGATACTCGGCTATCTAAATTCATCGGAGAAATTGAGGCCCAGTAAGTTAGGGCACAATTCTCTCGAGAATCATGAATAACGTGTATTTTGACAAATTGTGAAATAAGATGATTCTAATACTTTTATTGAAACACGGTAAAAACCGCATTGATTAAATGAACAATGAATCATGCAAAATTTGGATAGTAAATATACACCAATGAGTGATGAACGATAAATCAATAAATACAATGACAATAATTTCAATCATGCATTATGTCACTATCAACATCAACATTCAAAAGTTATTAATTTAAAAGGAAGATGCAATGTAACTAATTTAAAAAGAGAAAACAAGTGAGAAAAGAAATTTGAATTTAGCAAAGTATTTACACAAAATTGTACATTTTAAAAAATGGGTAATTTACGAAGATTTGAAATAATTTTATAATAAAAAAATG
Source organism: Gossypium hirsutum (assembly GCF_007990345.1). NCBI lineage: Eukaryota > Viridiplantae > Streptophyta > Magnoliopsida > Malvales > Malvaceae > Gossypium > Gossypium hirsutum. The sequence goes on from NC_053443.1 coordinate 9,408,818, forward strand.
AATAAAAATGTTTAAATGAATTCTAAAGAAAGAATTATAAGGAAATAAAATAAATAAAAAAATGAATAAATCACAAAATTAGTATATGTTTTAAATTAAATAAGGAATATATGAAATGAAGTATTTAATATAAATAATATATGTATTTATATAACAATATATGTAAAAGAGGTTGAAATAAGTAAAATAATAATAAAATATTTATATAGAGAAAATAGGTAAAAATTTACAATTTGAAATTAGTGGTATATTATATACATACGTAAAAAAAATTAGTATAAATTGTATATACACATATAAAATAGAATTAGAATTATGAAATATTATTGTATAAAATTTTTAAAGTTAAAAATATACACATTTAAAAAAAATAATTATAAAATGTGTACAAATTATACTAGTCAAACATAAAATCTATAAAATAATATATTACAAAAATTAAATAATAATATAGGGAAAACACAAAATAATACTATATAAAAAAATAAAATAGATGTATATAACGATTAAGTAAATTGATGAATAATAAAAATAATTAATAGTAATAATGATAATAAAGAATAACAATGGATTAATTTAGAAATAAAACAAAACCCTGGGAGCGAATTTGAAACAAATAAATAAACGACTGAAATGAGAAACGCTAAACATTAAAGGGACCATTAAAGCAATTTAACACAAAAATATTCTCTAGCATATGATTTGAATATTCAAAACGGTGCCGTTCGAACATGGATCTATATGAAACTAGAATTAAATGCGAGGTAACAATTAAAAAAGAGAAAACTGAATCGAAATGAAAACCAACGCTGAAGGGTTTGTTGTGCAAATAGACCCTTAAACCAAATTGCGCGGATCCTTCCCTGGGTCGGGTTATCGCGCGGGTTGCAGGCCTTTAACGACGCCATTTTGAAACCATAGCCTTGGCGTCAAACGACGTCGTCTTATGTTGCTTAAAAACCAAAAAAACCTAAAGTATCAGCAGCCCTCTTTTATTTTGAAAGAAAACCTAAGGCAGAGAGGCCCTCCCCCATGCGCCATTCTGTACGGAGGGCATTTGAACGGTTTCTGAACCTAGCCCATGCTCCGATGACGACGGAGAGGGCCAGGATCTCATCACCAGGTGCGCTCCTCACCCTTCTCTCTTCTTTTTCTTTTTCGAACAACGATTGATGAACATAAAACTTGAAAGAAAAAAAAAGGAATCCAACAACAAGCGAAATAGAAAGGAATAAAAACCCAGAAAAAATCACCTTTCTCTCTGTTTTTGATTTTTGTATTCTCGATTTTTTGTATATTGAATGCATAAAAAAACTACATAGTTCAATCGGTCCTTTTTATAGCCGATCTGAGGAAAGAAATAAATTTTTCTAAATTTTACATTTTCTTCATATTTTTCCTAGTATTTTGCTGTCAATCTGCTATATGCTCTCCTTTTTTGCTGTTGTTGTCTGTTTTTGCTGCTCGTTAGTTCGTCTCTTACAGGTACAGAGTGCAGCGTCAGGGGATGTGGCACGTACGGGAGCCAGCTGGGGGCGTGCATGGAGGGGAGCCTGCTGGGAGTCACTGTTGCGGCGCTTGTGTTATTTTCGGAACCCTAGGGTTTCTGACTACTGGTTTAGGCCAGTCGGGATTGGGTCTATTTCGGGTCTGGGTTAAAATTTCGGGTGTTTTGAAATTGGGCCTGTAGTGGGTTTATTTTATTGTATTTTGGTTTTGTTTGATTATTTATTTATTTATTTGTTTGGATTTGGGCATGCTTCGGGGCCTGGCCAAAATAGGCCTACTACAATATTTTTTTTATTTCCTTCATTTGCTTATTGATTTATGTTTTCATTTATATTTTGTTCATTTGATACTTTACATGTCGTTGTTTTTTATGTACATTAATTTCGTTTATTTCTATGTCATTGTTGTATTTATTATTGTATTTTACACTTAATGTAGCATTACATCATTTTTTTACTCGCTTTTAAAATTTTCAAAATTGAGATAATACTCGTATTTAGGATTTTCAAGGAAATTGAGCCCTAACGTATTGGGTTCCAATTTTCTTCGTTAAATCTAACAATCGAGAATTACTCATTAATCAAAAAATAAAATGAAAAGCTTGTTGTCGGGAATTTAATATGCTGTATCCTAACGTATTGGATGTGACGTATTGATTTCTCGAGACAAGCATTTTTTTAAAAAAAATAATAACAAAGGAAATATTCCAAGTTTAGGATTTTTTTATAAATCTTAAACAAATAAATATTCTTTTAAATTTTATTACACGAGTATTTTGGACTAGTTCATTTTTGAGGAATTAGAATGTCGTGCCCTAACGCATTGGGTGTGACATTTTCTTTCTCTGAAATGATAAGAGTTTTAATAAGTAACGTTTTTTAAGTTTTTATTAAGGATCATATTTTTATATTTTCGACATTAAGACACTAATTAATTAACTAGGTACCAATTTTGGGCGTTACGAGAGTGCTAATCCTTCCTCGTACGTAACCGACTCTCGGATCCATTTTTCTAAAACTCGTAGACCAAAACTATTTTTTAGGTGATCCAATCACACCTCAATAAAAGATTGGTGGCGACTCCCAATTTTTGTTTTTTTTAAAGTCGACAACTAATTTTTGTTTTTTTTCCAAAATAGAAATGGTTTCAACAATATTCACTAACATATTTAATTTATTACACTATAGTTGTTATTCGAGAAAATAACTTAAAAATGCCGAAAATTAAAAATAAATATCAAATTAGATCATTTTTTCGAAAAATGACGGGACTAGGTTCGATGAGGATTTGATTGAAGTCCAAAGAGAACAACATGTTCGGGCATACATCCTTATGATTATCGAGGGTCTCCTGATGCCCAATAAGTCACGAAATCTCGTCCATTTAAGGTGACTTCTAAAACTCGTCGACTTTAAAGAAGCAAGCGAACTCAGTTGGGGCAGTCGTGTTGACGATGTTGTACTGGGAGATGTGTTGGGCGACCAAACCGCATAAAATCAAAATTGGTGGTTGCATGCTTCAACTACAATAATGGGCGTGATACCGATTGCCAATTTTACATCCTCAAGCGGATTACCCTTATACATTCTCACTCATAACAATGTAAAATTCAATGGATAATATATTTACTATAATAAAATATTTAAATTTTAAATTATTGTGTTAACATATTATCTCAATAGGTGGAACCATGGATCGAGTTACGTGGGGCTACCTAATGTGCTTCGAGATATGCGGCTTCTGTTAAACCAACTGTCAAAAGCGGAGGTATGTATTTTTTAAATTTGAATTATATAATATTAACGTAGCTCATTTAAAAATTAGTAGTATATAAATAACTATTTTTTTTATTATTTTAATATTGTTTGAATGGACGCATTACTCTGATCCGACAATTCAAGAATGCATCTCGTCGGAATTCTTGGTCAACCCCAATATCTGGCTCATAAATGTGTCATTAGTAGTGTACACTACTGTGGAGATGCACGAGTCAGATAGAGTGTTGTGGCAATTCAGGTTCAGGCAATCGATTTCACCGACACCCCAAGACATCGAAGATCTGTATCATATTGACTTGCGAGGAAGAACGAATGGGAATTGGACTAAATTCCACGCACAGTATCAACATATAGAGCAATAGGTACGAGTTTTTACATACTCGCAACGCCATTGTCACTCTTGAATTGGCCTGCTATCCGGAGTACATGCCATGGTTTAATGTCTATGGCAAGTCATATCTACTAGGTGAAGAGGCAAGGGGTAAGCAACCGCATACGAGAAGACCACGACAGGCACTTAGGAACCAAGGCGAGGAGGCCACGACGGAGCTGCAGAGGCGGGTCCATTGGCTACACCTACGCAAGAGCCAACACTAATGGCCACACCACTCCCCGGTCAATATGACTCGACTTATTCTGGTGCTTATACTAACCTTGTCTTTTTTACACAAACACCACATATTGTACCACATTTCTCTACTTCTACTTCGATGTTAGGTTTTGCTTATGAACCTCCGCCCCCAGCATATTCCACGTTGATGCCATTGACGTTTCCAACGATGATGATGACGATGACGACATATAGGTCATCTATGTTTGGGGCATTGACCGGGAGTTCGATCGTTATGCCATCAGTTTATGGGACACAATATAGTTATACCCCTTACGCCAATGGTGTTGCAAACACCTTCGAGATCAATGTTCTACCAAGGTGACCATATTTGCAACCACCTATTCCTAGATTGGATGACACACGATGGCTATCAGTCGCAATCAACTATGGGCAAAGGCGAAGAAGATGAGAGGCCAAGACTACAACCTGTACTGGAGGTTGAACCAATAAGGAATCCGACTCGCAACCATCGACCATCCCGATATGGCACACATTATGACTGGGGATTTGATTGATTTATTTTATTTTTGTACTTGTCATGTAATTTTTTAAATAAATATGAAATGTTTTTATTGTATCGATATTGTACATCCTTATATTTTTAATTAATTATCGTTTTTACATCAAAATTGGTTGTCATTGTCTTTTCATATTATTAAATAGCTTTTTCCTCTAGCAATTTCAACTACAAATTTTTCCTCACTCAACCATCAGATATCTAGAGATTCTTGGGATATATTTTCTCAACAAATCTCAATGTTTGAAAATAATGCACTATAAATAACGATCAAAACTCAATTGCATTCAAAAAATTAAAAAAATAAAAATTAAGATTTAATCAAATCGAGTAGTTCGAGTTTTGATTTTGATGAATTGAATTTTGCAATTCGAATATTATTAACTTTACATCCAAAAAATTATAAATATATATATAAAAACTTAAAAAATATTTTTAAAAAAATCTAAACTTTAAACTTTAGAAATATAAAAATAATAATTACAAAACATAAACCCTAAAATCTATAAAACCCTAATCTTACTTTTTTTTAAAAAATTAAACCCTAACTCTAAAAGAACAGATAAAGAAAACACTTCCAGTTGAACGCGTTTTTTCTGCAAATTAGCTGAAAACACTTCTAGTTAGAAAATACGCTTCCAGCTGAAAGCGTTTTCGTAAAATCGACTTAGTCCCGTGATTTTTCGGAAAAAATGGCTTAATCTGATAAAAAAATCAATTTGAAATTCAACCTTATTATTCACTCATTAATTCTTATAAAAGATGTAAATGTAAGCAGATGTGATTGATTAATTCATTTATGCTTTTACATATGGATGTCACATAAATTCCACATAGGATTGATTGATTTTGTTTTTGTTATTTTATTTTTAAAGCACTAAATATAAAACTTTTCTGTGAGTTTTATTAAAAAATGGATTTGCACATTTAATGGGACTTAAAAGATAAAGTGATGAGCATATAATAATATTTTAATATTTGATGATCAAAAGTATAAGTGATCAAACTTGTACTTTACCCTTTTATTTTACTTTTCTTCTTTCCATAAAAAAACTCAAATGAAGTCAAATGAGAGATTTTGTCCTGTTCATGATTTCATGTCCATGTACAAAATGACGAAACTGCTCCAATCAAGTGGTGGACAAATCTTTTTTGATATGATTGAGTTAATATTTTTTTGATAAAAGAAATTAAAAATCACTACTTTTAAAATTTTAAAAATACGAGTATTTTTATTTTTTTAAATCTGTAAAATAATTAAATTCAAAATAAATTATAACAAAATTTCACTCCTAATAATATTTATTATTTTATTTTAAAGATTTCAATATTTTGACAAAAGACTATCCTAAAGATAGATAGGGTGCTCATTGAGATCAATTATTTACATAAATATATTTTTTGGATAACTAAATATTTCTTTTATATTTGTTTTATACTTTTATTATTCATAAAGGCTTTTTTAGGATTCACCATTATCCTTCCCAATAATATTATATCTAGTATTTAAAAATAACTCTTTTTTATTTTTATTAATGAGCAAATTTTTATATTTATTTATCAAACATATTTTTAATTTTAAAAAATAAAAATATTTTCTAAAAGTAAAAAAGGGTAAATTCCGTCAAATGTCACTAGACTATTAATAAGTTTACATTTTGGTCAATAAAATTTAAAAAGTTACAAATGGTCACTAAATTATTAGTAAGTTTATATTTTGGTCACTTAACTTCAAAAAGTTACAAAATGGTCATTAAACTATTTGAAAGTTTTCATTTAAGTCACTAAACTACTAAAATATTTGTTGTATGACATTCTCTGTTTGCACCACCTACATCAGTCGAAGGCCCTCATTTTCCTTCTCTTCTATATATTTTTTTTTTCATGAAATAGTTTTGAATGTCACGAATCTTAAACTAAAATCCAAGCAGCTTTCGTTTTCGATTTTCGATACTGACTGTCAGATCGACTTTAATCTAAGGTACGTTCTTCTACTTGCTGATGAGTACTAATTCATCATACCATTTGACAAATCTTCACTTGGAGCTTACTAGTCGGATTTAAAAAAAAAAGTTTAATAGTCCAATGACTTAAAAAAAAGCTTCCATATAATTCAATGACTTAAATTAAAATTTTCGAATAGTTCAGTAACCATTTTGTAACTTTTTGAAGTTGAGTGACCAAAGTGTAAGCTTACAAATATTTTAGTGACCTTGGTTGTAATTTACCCTAAAAATAAAAATATTTTCGCAAACCAAAGATCCAGAAAGTTTCCAATTTCACAGATCAAATCAGCCCGAAAAATCTGGATGAGGAAGTTTCAGAACCCTCAAGTATAAGGAATCATTGGGCCGGCATCTAGAATTCTCGTTATTTGCAACAACTAAGCGAAGCGAGACAAAAATGGCGACTTCAGCCATGTCGGAAAAACGGGTCGTCCTGCTCTGCGGCGACTATGCCGAGGACTATGAGGTTATGGTCCCTTTCCAGGCTCTGTTGGCTTATGGTATATCAGTGGACGCTGTTTGTCCCGGCAAGAAGGCCGGCGAAACTTGCCGCACCGCTATTCATCAACTTTCCGGCCATCAGGTTACTTACCCTTTACTTTACGTTTCATTGTTGGGATTTCTTATTGCATTTTTAAAGCAATTTTCTTTTATCTTTCTGGGTTTGATTTTCACCAGACCTATACCGAGATCCGTGGTCACAATTTCACACTAAATGCATCATTTGAAGATATAGACCATACTAAATATGATGGTTTAGTTATAGCCGGAGGACGAGCTCCTGAATATCTTGCTATGGATGCATTTGTATTGAACATGGTTCGCAATTTTGTTAATTCTGGAAAGCCTGTTGCTTCAATTTGTCATGGTCAATTGATATTAGCTGCTGCCGGGGCAGTTGGTGGTCTAAAATGTACTGGTTTCCCTGCTGTTGGACCTACACTTATTGCTGCTGGTGCATTGTGGATTGAACCTGATACTTTGGCAGCTTGTGTTGTTGATGGTAATATCATTACTGCTGCTACTTATATTGGTCATCCCGAGTTTATCAGGCTGTTTGTGAAAGCATTAGGGGGCACCATATCCAAATCGAACAAAAGGATCCTATTTCTTTGTGGGGTAACTTCTCATTCAATGAATTCTAGGAAAATTATTTTTGTTTATCATGACTTTTAGTGAATTGAGTAATATTCTGAACAATGGGATTAATGATATATATATGTGTATATATATGTAAATGCATGTGTGTGTGTACATACACATGCACGTCTTTATGCTTATGTTACCTGTTAGAGGTGGTACAAATGTTTGTAAAAATATCATGGAAGCCCTTGTACTAGGAGTCGGATTGCGTTTTGCCTCTCCTACTCAAAAAAAGGGCAATTTAGTCCTTGTACTTTTAACAGAAAGGACCAGATTGCTCTTTGATCTAAAGTATAGGGACTAATTTGCTCATTTTTTTAGTAGAGAGGGCAACATGCAATATGACTCCTAGTATAGGAGTCTCCTGGTACTTTTACCTAGCGGTTAACATTCTCCTTTTGGCTGTTTGAAGTTAGATTGGTTGTTTAGCTATCTCACCTTTCGTGTATGCAGTCTTGAAGTGCTTACATGTAGTCTGATTTTTAGTTCATATGGAAGCATGCATATTAAGGTGGTTGATTATTGTCATAATTGTCTATACACATTGGTAAATGATAAATGTAAGGTCCACCTTTCATCATTTGAGTCCCAGCTTCTGTAATCCCTTCCCCTTCCCGTAGACACCACTGTACGAATAATGATATCGATAAATGAAGTTTTAGAAAGAAACATGCTTGGTCATTGATATCTTAAAAACGTTGCTTCTCTTGTTTGCAGGATTATATGGAAGATTATGAAGTAACTGTGCCTTTCCAATCACTTCAAGCTCTAGGCTGCCATGTAGATGCAGTTTGTCCTAAGAAGAAGGCTGGCGATTTGTGTCCAACTGCTGTCCATGATTTCGAAGGTGACCAAACTTACAGCGAGAAGCCAGGTCATGATTTTACTCTAACAGCCAACTTTGAGGACATAGATGCCTCAAGTTATGATGCTCTTGTCATCCCTGGGGGTCGAGCACCAGAATATTTAGCGTTAGATGGGAAAGTGATTGATATAGCGAAGCATTTTATGGAGTCCGAGAAACCGGTTGCATCCATTTGCCATGGACAGCAGATTTTAGCTGCTGCTGGTGTTCTCAAGGTAGTATTCCTGAGTGACATTGATTGATTGCTAGTTTTGCCAATTCATTTACATGCATACGCAGTTACATATATTACAGGGATGCTACATTTTATACGGGTCATTCTAAGTTTGCATACATACATACTACATAAATTACATAAATACATTGTTTCTTATCCGATTTTGATGGCATACATCACATCTTCAAGATTTAATTGTTCAAAACCATAAATTTTTTATATGATGACTGCAAAATTATGTTGTTCACGGGTAAAAGTACCATGGAGGCCCTTGTATTAGGAGCCACATTTCTTTTTTCCTCATTACTCAGAAAATGGGCAAATTAATCCCTGTATGCTAGAGTAAACGGGTCCTATTTCATCCTTTTTACTGTTAAAATTTGGACCCTGTGTGTCAGCATGAGGTACACGTACGTCATTTGTTAGTTATGCTGGTTTTTAACAATAAAATGGATGAAATTTTTAACAAAAAGGATTAGTTTGCTTTTTTATCTAACTTTAAGGGTTAATTTGCCCATTGTTTGAGTAAAAAGGGCAATAGTATAAGGGCCTTCTTGGTACTTTTCCTGTTGTTCAGAATTTTGTTGACACAAACTTATGTTTTGAGCATTCCATGATTGTTGTTTTTTGTCCGTCTTGTGATTAAGGGGAAGAAATGTACCGCATACCCAGCTGTGAAACTGAACGTGGTGTTGGCCGGAGCAACTTGGTTAGAACCTGAGCCTATAGATCGATGCTTCACTCATGGAAATTTGGTTACCGGAGCAGCTTGGCCAGGACACCCTGAGTTCATTTCTCAATTAATGGATTTGCTGGGTATTAAGGTTTCCTTCTAGTTGATCTGCTTTACAAGCTCTGTGCATGTGCAACGTGGCAAATACTGTAAAATCTATATGAATGTGTGCAACTGGTATCTTCCCTCGTTTGTAACAGGTTTTTCTGTGTGCCGAAGAGATGGTTATGGTTATGGATGTTTCTAGCTTTGTGGAATAAAAATGAAAAAAACATCTTGATTTGCTATTTTGTTCATAAGATGAATCTATCATGTCAATGATTTGCGTAGTAGGGTTGAAAACATTTTGTGAAGAAATCTCGTGATAGGATTATAGTGATACAGCAGCACTCAATTAAAAAATATATGGTCAAAATTTGTTATTAAACTTTTACTTCATGGATTTCAAATTTTACAATTTTAATCTTGATTCAGTAATAAATAAATATATTTGATTAAATTATACAATTAGTTTTATATTATGCAAAAAGTTGTAAATTTAACTCATATTTTAGTTGTTATATTTTGTTTTTTAATAATATACAATAATATATTGTATCAAACTTTGAAAATATCAAAACTTGGTTAAAAATTAATAGCTACCAATTGGTCATAAAATTTAATCAAAACATATACAACAGAAAGCAAAAGAAAGCAGACTTAAAGCTCACCAACTTCTTGAATTTGCCTGACGCAAAAATTGGCTGTTGTCCAGTGATAATAAAATTTACACTTCTCTATCCATTTGCAATTGAATTACAGTGAAAAAAAAATTAAACACGTCAAAATATAATTTTACTAGAAGTAGCTACATTAAATTCATTGGTCTATGAGACTCAAAATCCAGATATTCCCCATTTGCCTGGCTACCATATCCATATATATCAAACATCCTATCATCTGAAGACATGTTCATGCCTTCTCGTCCTCTGAAGGCTTCCATCGGTGAAGCCCAAGCAGCAGGAGTTGATGGGTTTGAGCTTGACCCTTCTTGATTTAGACCAAGGACGGTTGGGTTCTGGGGTGAATTTCCAGCAGGTCTTCTGTTGGCGGAATTGGACGTTAGAGAAATAGATGTTGATTGCTGTTGTTGCATCTGCTGCTGGTTCTTGACCGGCGACTTGGGACGCAGTGCTTCTATATCTGGGGTTGTCTTCACTAAATGAGGTGCATCTGGGGGTGGATTTCGTCCTCCCCCACCTTGCCACACTTTACCATCCTTGTCCGCAAAGTTTCTAACATATGCCTGGAGAGCAACAAAATTCTCAGCATAGGACACGAAGCTTATAACTTTATGTTCCACAGTTTTATAGCTATGTCAATGAGAATGGTTTTACAAATCAAAATATATTTGATAAATGCTATGTTACTCTGACTCTTCTATTTTGTTTAAGCATCCGTGTCTAGCACTCATGTCAGACATATGGATACAAGGAATTGACCTCCAAAGATCCCCAAACAAATGAAAAACCTTCAAAAAAATTCTGAGTAACATAGCTTATAATATGCCCATCAAGATACTATTTTCCTCAGTACAATGCAAAAAAAAAATTTTCCTTTATTTACTGCCTAAAATACTTAATTTCTTATATAGCAACTGTGCTTTTTGAAATGATCAGCCAATTTCTCTAAAACACAGCAGCCAAGATGAAAACAATTCAATCATCGTTGTAAATTCTCTTTCGAAAGGTTAACATACCTCTGCATTAAAATTCGATGAAGACAGTCCTTTACCAACAGTAAGCCAACCTGATCGAATATTGTGGTCTTCACCAAATAGCTCAAGCCTTCTGCGGCCAAGAGCAAAATGCTCAATGATTCGATACATATCTTCGGGCTTTTGAGTTGATCCTACAGTAAAGTTGGCATGAAATTTTTAATTATTGCTTTTCCACACAATCACGGAAGAAGTAAAATAAAGCATCAGATAGAGGAAAGGGATGCCTACATCAATTTCAATTTGAAAAAAAAAAAGAAATAGCATGCCTATATCAAATGGTTGGGTGCAAAAAATCAATAAACTAAAATATATACATGAGTACTAACCATAAGAAGGTTCCTCCGCAATAATTACATCAGTGTCGATGTTGGCATGAATTATGTGACCGTCAGTACTACGACGAACTGTTCCTTTTATACCCATCAGGCAGTGTTCCTTCAGTGAAATGGTAACATGCGGGAAAGTTTAGGAAAGAGTACAAGGATTGCAGATTGCCCAAGGAAAGTCTATGATAACAGACTATAAAAGCTTTAAAATGTAGGGGGGAGAAACAACATTACAAACCTTTGAGTGCTGAAATATAGAATGAGAATCATGTCGTAGACCTAGAGTAGCATTTGTTTTGTTGGTCTTCACCCAGCATATATCCTCACACCTCCGGAAACCCCACTGTTACACAGAACAACAGCCAAAATATACACAGAATAAATACTATTACAACTATCAATTTTGTTAGTGCTAAAGAAGAAAAGCCAAATCATATTCTAACAAAATTTTGATCATGTACCTTCTTTAAGCATTGACGACCCTGCTCGAGGCCCACACCATCACCCACCCAAAGGAAGATAAAGGATGGTGTATCAGCTATTGCCTATATACACAAAGTACAAACAAAAGGTACATTTCTGGTCAGTAAAAAACAAAAACTCTGATATACATAAACCATGTAGAGAGAGTCTTCGCGGTTGCTAATATATAAGAACCAGCAACACTAGAGATGTTAGCATTAGATCATCAACTGCAAGACAATCTAACTGCTATTTTTTTGGGGGGGGGGGCGGGGTGAGGGGTAATAGGTAAAAACAAAATCATTTGATTACCTCAATCTTTAGATTCATGATCTCTTCAAATGTCCAGTATTCAATATGGTCAGCAACTCCAGGAGCCCGGTGAACATATTCTTCCCAAGGGGGATCTACAAGAATAACATCGAACTTTGTCCCAAAGAAATCCGGAGACAATTCAAATTCACGGAGGTCAGACTTCATATACATGGGAGGAGAAGCAGATTTAGCTACAATCTCATCCTTTTTCTGTATAAGCTCCCTTAGCTTTGGATAGTCCTCCACAACATTGGTAAGCTCTAGCTCCCTGATGAAGTTCTGCGGTCGCATACCAGTATCAACAAAATTTTGAGAATAATCATTTTGTTCTCCTCTGGAAGGTGCTTTACCAGGAGGACCACCAGTTCTAGGAGGAATCCAACCCCCAGATGTTCTTTCAGGGGGTGTTCCTCGTGCCATTGGCCCTGCCCCATTAAAGTTAGACAATGAAACATTTGAAGGTCCTCTTCCAGGACCTGACTGATTAAAGTCCATACCAGGGTTTGGCAGACCTCCCATATTTGGAGGAAACCTAGGGCCAGGAGGGACGGGAGAGAGACCAGGTGGAACACCAAGCATATTCATATCAACAGCTCGAGGTCCAGGCCAGACCACAGGCGGGGAAAATGGTGGAATGAAGACACCTGGAGATATTGGAGGGCCAGGAGCAGGTGACATACTAGGGTTAATTTGTTGCATGGGTCCAGGTGGTGGCATCCCGAGATGAGCAAAAGGAGATCCCATCATAGGCATTGGGAGGCCCATCTGTTGATTGTCCCTCCCTGAAGGCCTCCCCCTTCCTCCTCTGCCCATCCTACTCCCTTTCATGCCTTGAGGAGGAACACGGCCAAAACTCCCTACATCTTGGTTCCCATAAGGTGGTTGAGATCCAGCACTAGAATTTTGGCCAACAAAGCCCCGCCCAGATGCAGTAAGTTTCTGGCCTCTCCCTTTCCCTCCGTTGTAATCAAGTTCATCATTTGGTACATTTGGATCTCGTGTTGAGTTACTTTCCTCGGTATATTTGTCCCTTGAATCTTCATCCAAGGGACCAGAACCATACGCATCACTCCTCCTTCCTCTATTTTCTTGCATATATGCCCACTCTTCCTCATTTGGGGTTGACTTCATGTCAGACTGCTGACCACTTTCAGATCTCCGGGGAAAGTTGGATCCAGACTCTGCCCTTCCATAATCAAGAGGCTTGGTTTGGATCTCTATGACATCATAATTATAATTTGAGATTCCAAAATTTGATGATGTCTTGACAGCTTCACCTCGGTTTCCATCTTTTCTATTGCCTGGCCGACCATGAGGCCTTTCATTTTCATTCCTCTCCCGGCCATGCCTTGGCAAATCCCATTCCCTACCACGGTCATATGCACTGTCCCCATCTTTGGACTCTTTCTCATTATTACTCAATTGCCTCCTTTTCCAGTTTTCCTTTGAACCTTCTCGGTCCCTAGTCCTGTCGCTCCAATTATCACCCCTGCTTTTGGATCTGTCATCCCTTTCGATTTCTTTTGTTTTGCGTTCTGAGCTTCTTTCAAAATCCATCTCAGTGGGATCTGAGTCTTGATAACGCCTACTACTTCTCTCAGGGGTCCTAGACCTGTTTGTTTGCCCTACTTCTCTTGAACTTTTATCCCTTGTCCATGTTATTCCATCATCATCGACATTGGATGCCCTTTCTCGACTATCAACATCTCGACCAGAGGGAGTTCTCTGCTGTCTGTGCTTCTCAATTTTCTCCCTACCTGATCTGTCTTCACGAGTCAATGGACTAGACCTATTGTCTTCTTCTAAGGCATCTGATCGACCTTTGCTCTTACTCTTCTCAGCATCAACTCTTCTCTCTTCCCTACTGCTGGATTTGGCACCCTTCTCATTGTTTGAATCAGCAGCAATGCTTTTACTCTCACTAGGCTCATTTCTAGCAGAAGCACTATTCTCTCTAGCACTGTCATACTTCAGATCGGAAGCTTTCCCACTGATCAAATCAGGCTTTTCATAAGTATTTTCTTCAGCTTTCCTACAAGCATCTGATTCATCCCATCTTCTTCTGGAGTTCCTTGATAATTCAGAAGAGCTATGACCCTTATCGCGGCTGCTTTCCCTCCTTTCTGAATACCTAGAATCTCTATCGAGTGACTTCTCTAGTTCTCCATCATGGGACCTTTCTTCTTTGCTTTTACTTAGTTTAGAGGCCACCTTCTTTCTGTCAGTCTCATCGGCCCAAGCATGTCCTTTACCACCGGATTTCTCAGTGCCATCTTGTCTGCTTTCAATTTCTCCGTCCTGGTACCAACTACTCAATTTCTCCAAGGAACTTTCCTCTTGTTTTCTCCTGATCTGCTTGGGACGGGACGATTTAGGGGTATCGCAATCATCTTCATCAGTATCAGCTCTAGTGGAAGCACTTGACCTTTTACGGCTCTCACTTCTATCCCCAGAACTCCTCCTCCTTCCACTACTACCGCTTTCAACTCCCTCACCTTCTTCGACATTGCTACTCTTTCTAGACTTACTACACTTATGCTTCCTCCTACTATCAATTGCCTCACATTCTTCTTCATCCCCAACGGCCCTATCACTTTTCAAGTCTGAACTATCCTCTCTATCACGTCGTACGTGACTACGACTGCTACGCTCAGGAGAATCCATTGAAACGGAGATTTATTTATTTACTTTCCCCTAGAAAAAGGTCGAATTCACTATAAGTAGTGCCTAACGAGATACATACGAATTACATAAATTCAACAACGATTTCGGTCCTAAGATTTCAAATTAGCAAAATAATGAAGGCAAAGACAGGATTTAAAGGTGAAATTACCTGTACACATACAAGAGGCATATGAGACCCGTAGCGACTGAGAAATTCGGAAGAAACTGAAGCAAAAATAATAATAAAAAAGGAGAGTGCCTACTTCTATTTAGGGTTTCAGATACAGGGATTGTATGTTTTTGGAAGAAACTTGGGGTGAGGGAATAAATTAAATAAAATGAGAGAAAGAAGGAGTTGAAGGGGGTGAGGAACTGAGCTTGGACGCCGGCGATTGATGGCGGAGATATAGGAATAGGGTTTTAACAATATGAGAATGCGGCGGCCGATTCAATCGAAGAAACAATGGAGGGAGAGGTGTTTTTCTTATAAAGAGCAATTGTTTGTATTTGCACCGACACGCTACGTTTTAGGGAAGTTCACCGATTTCATAATAATAATAATAGGGATAATTTAACTTTTGGCTCTTCAAGTGGATACGGAGGCCCACATTGGCTCTTGAATTTTTTTTATTCATTTTGATTCTTGAATTTGAAAGTTATTACTGATTTAAACCCATTCTGTTAACGATAGTGAAAAAAAGTATAATGTATTTTTTGGCCTTTTAACTTGGCAAATGGGTCTACATTTACCGTTGAACTTGACAAATAAATTCATTTTAGTAGTTGTACTTTTTCTGTTCACTTTGGCACTTGGATTTAAGAACTAAGTCTATTTTGATCTTTAAACTTAAAAAATCTAAAAATTTGATAATGTGACACTCTTAGTTTGAAAAAAATAGATGATGATGTGATACAATCTTAAAGTGTCATTTTCAATGTTTTAATAATCAAGCTAATGGTTGAACAGGTTATATCACCAGTTCGATAGGTGTGATCGTTGGACCAACAATAATTAAATAAATAATTCAAAATTCATAAAATCTAAAAAATATATATATTAATCAGTTTTACTTGGTTTTTTAGATTTTTATGAAATTTTAATTAATTATTTAAGTATTGTTGGTCTGATGGTCTATAAGAGCCTGTATTTCACTGATATTGGAAACGACGATTTTTGAACCCTATTTTTCGATGATTGATTCAATAAATATTATTTATTAATATTTACGAATCCATATTAGTGTCATATTAAATCTCGATCCAATAATTTTATTGATTGAATGGTTAATTAGGGTACAATGGCTAAATCGTAAAAACAATAAAAGTTAAATTACTATAAATTTGTACATTGGAATTCTAGTGGACTATTTGGTTAAATTTTATATGTCTATTATTATAATTTATAATTAAAATAACATAAAAATATTATAATTAAAAGAAACAAACAGGTATAGTGGAAGGAGAGAGAATACATTTGTTCACCTTCCTCCCTTCCACCGAATTCTCCATCAAAGAGAAGCTATTTAGGGCTTTGAAGCTTTCAACAATATTTTAGTTATCCCAATTTAGGTTTTTTTTTATATTTTTTGAAATCTTGGGAGCTTGATTTAGCTCACTCAATGATTAATTTGTGAAACGGTTAAAGTTTAAAAAAGTTATCCTTTAAGTATTCTTGAAGTTTTTGATGTTATTTGGTTATATTTGAAACTTAGATATGAAAAATGACTAATTTGTAAAGTGAAATTTGCTAGTTTTGAGTATAGGACTAAAGTGTAATAATTAAAATTTGGCATAAAATTTCTATAAATGTAGGTTTTGATGGACTGTAAAAGGATGTAATTGAGATCGATTTCAAAATCGAAGATCAAAATTGAAAGTTATGGCATTTTCGATTTTAGGGACTAAATTTAATTAAATTTAAAACATGAGGGATTATTTTATAGATGAAATTAAATGGTCATATAACTTTAGTATGTTGTTAAATGACGTTTGGAATTGATAATTGAATTAAATTATGGTTTAGATCGAGATTTACAACAACCAGAGGATACACACGGACAAGGAAAAATTGTTGAATAGTCCCTAACGCCTTATCTGTTGTTGTTTTTACAGGTAAGTTCACATAACATAAATGTGATTAAGTTTTTTTGTGTTAAATTTTAGTTTTATACATATAAGAATGTTTAACTAAAAACTTTGATTAACTACAAAAGGTGATAATGGACTAAATTGCAAAGAAATGATGATGGAATTAAATGTTAAAATTGTCTCGATGAACTTGGTAAATGTCTCATACACATGGTTACATGTGATTTTTGATGATTCTGAGATCTAACATTTGTTGCGGACTCGAAAGTATATGTGACACATGTTTAGCTTGGACGAGTAATATGATGTTGTTTTATAGGTTTAGCCTAGACAGGTAACCTTACATGTATATACAACCCTGGCCAGGCTATTTAATGTGTTAATAAAATGTTTAGCCAGGACAGGTAACCCGACACCAAGGTATATGATTAGCCTAGACGAGCATCAGATGTGATTTATACCTGTGTATTGAGTTCTTTTATGATGTTTCATCGAGCAATTTAAAATAGGTGAAATGTGGAACTGATAGGTTATGAAATTAGCTTAATGTTTAAATGAGGGAGAATGAATAACAAAATTTTTAGTATACATAGATGGAAGAAATGTGGTTGAATTAGATTTTAAAACTACGAAATGTCAACCTTTGTATTTTATGTTTGATATAAGTATACCATCTCACCTTATTGGAACTGTGTTGGTATTATAGGTAAACTTATCATGCACATTATTTTAACATATGATTGTTAGTTGAGATAAGTTGGAATTCAGGTCAATTGTCTGCTTATCAACTTGGCCCTGATACCATGATAGAATAACATAACTTGAACAATGGTGAGAAGCTAAAGAAAAATTAAGCAAAGAAAAAGAAATTCTAAACATAAAATCGAGAAATTTCATTAATTGTACTCTATCTATTCTCAGAATTTCAATTTATTATTTATAAGTAGCTAGGTTGTTACAACTAAATTTGTTAAAATGTAATTGCTTTTTAGTAAGCACTCGCATGAGTGGTTGATATTGCGTGGATACATTTATGGACATTTTATAAGCATACATACTCAAATATATAAGTCTTTAATTAAGTTTGGTGTCACGAGTTAAGTGATACTAACTTACTCATTATATTGAACCTTCTCATATTTTACAAAGATAATTATGTCATTTAAATTTTAAAAATACTTCGTTTTAATAATAAAAATTTCACATATTATAAAAACTTTAAGTTTACCATTTTATGTGTATGCTATGCCATTCCATACAAAATTTATATATTTCTTTTATAAAAACAAAGTATAATATAATTTTTTTTTGTAAAAAAACTTATGATATAAAAAATCTCTGTAGGTTCATATAATTTTCTCTCTTGTTTTTGTAATCGTGAGGTAAGCTTTTGTTGTCAATCGTCGGCTTTATGGTCAATCGATGGCCATTCGATCTCATCTTGCTTCCTTCCCTGTTCCAGCCCACCAACCGTCGACCTTATGGTTGGCGCCAATCACTATTGTTTCCTTCTTTTAGTCTCCTTTTTACCTCTCATTTTCTCTCCCTCTCCTTTTTCTCTGCCTTTTCTCCTCCTTACTACCTCTCATGGCTATTTTTGGTGTGGTCCTTGATAGGGTGACCATTGTTGACCTTACCGGAAACAACCACCCTTTCATTTCATTTTTCGCCTCTCATATTTCCTCTTCCATGCCCACATTTCTCTTGCCAATTTCCTCCTATCATCCCAACAAGTTTTTATGGAATAATAAAGACTTGGGCCTTTCTTGTGTCTCCTTCCACGTGGGAGGTCTCTCAAGTCTTTGTACTTGTGTTTGGCTCCACCCTTCGATGGTAGTTTTCTTGAGCTGCCCGCGTTTAGTGGAGCAAGCTAGCTAGAAGCGGGTCCATTGCAATGAGGGCGAGTCAATAAAAAACAAACAAACATTTCAATAATCCCCATGTTTGTATTTTGAAAGTAAAAGGGATATATGATAGGTAATTTATTTAAAAAAGAATTCTTCTTAAGTTTTTTATTTTGATGAATCAACTCTTACTAGAGTTATAAATGGACAATGAGAGATAAAGAACCCCATTTTTTTTCTAGCATGACAGGGCTCTATGCATTATTGCGGCTTCACCACCTTAATGGCCAAACACCAAAGTATACCAAAGAGGGTTTTCACCTTTGCTTCCTTTGAATAGACAATGACAGCTGGGTTCATGTGAAAATGCTCTCCTCGAATTTTGGTTTGTTAACATCTGGGTCTTAGCTTGTTTTGTTTGTAAGGTGTGTATTAAACTTTATATGTATGTATTTTGCATATGGTGTCTTGCACTATTTGTACATTTGCTCAAAGCTTGGTCCTCGTTTACTTTCCTTTCTTATGCATGGTTTTACCACATCTAAAAATTTATAAAATTGATTTTGTTCATTGAAAGATATTTGATTAACTCGTATACCAATTCAAGTAGAAATCTAACTGTATTAAGATAGAATATTGATTTGAAAACATTTTTATAAAACCCTTAATTTTTCATCCCTCAAATTTTTGGTGCCCATTCCGCGTTAGAGGTGATCATGGGCCGAGCTAGGCCCGAAATATGGGCCTAAAAATTTGTCCAAGCTCGGCCGGAAAGAAAATTGCTAAGCCCGAGCCTAGCCTAGCCCATATTAAATATATATATTTAATATATATAAAAAATATATATTTGATTAAAAATAAGAAATATATATAATATATAATTCAGACCGGGTCGGCCCAAGCCCAGGCCAAAAAAGTTTTACCTGAGGCCTGACCTGTTTTCTAAACGAGCCTCTCTTTTTGCCCAAACCCATATTTCGGGTCTATATTTTTACCCGAACTCTCTCATCTTTCAGGCGAGCCGGATAGCCCAACCCATGATCACCTCTATTCCGCGTATAAAAAAAGAAAAAAGAAAAAGTCATCTACAATAAATGATATTAGAAACCCCCCCGACCAAGGTAGGACTAAACTACAAAACCTTGGTAATACGTTGTGGACATTTTCACTACCATTTATTGCGTATTAATTTGACCGTCGTCGGTTTCAAAGGCCAAAACGGTCCAATTGCTTTAAATACAACGTTCCCAATAGACTCTTTCAAATTCGAGTCCTTTCCACAACGGGAAATCAAAGATTTATAAACTCGTAAACCAAACGCGAAATATTTGATATATTGAATCGCGTAAAAAAATTAAACAAAAATGCTTAAGTGTTTTTCCTTTTTTATTCAAACCTATTAATGGGACATTTATCTAAATTTTTTAAATTTTATTTTCATTTTTTTTGTTAACATCTGAGACAGGTACAATAGATAAATCATTTTAAAAAAATAAAAAATAGGAATTATTATTAATTATATCTATTTTTCTTTTAATTTATTTTACTCGGTCGCCGTCAGCTGCAACAACCCTCCTCTGTTCTCTTTCCACTTGGATCCCAACACCCAATCATCTTTTTCACTTTTTTTATTTTCATTTATCCGAACCCTCTCCCCAATAGCTCAAAGGTAACTTCTTTCTTTATTTCAATCATTTTTTTTGTCAATCAATGGTTCGCATTTTACTATTACTGTTATCAGAATTATTGAGGACAAGAATCTTTTGCTTTTGTGTATACATTCCTTGGTGTGGGAACAGCAAACTATCACTTTAGTCTCTTTCAATTTTTGACTTTTCTTTTGCTGGGTTTTTTCTTCTGCGTTTGGCATATATACATATTGTTACTGTAAAAAGAAAACCCATTTTATTATCTGCATCTTTCTCTTTGTGTCTGTGCCTCTGTGTGTTTTTATTAGTTTATACCTCATGGCTTCTTGGAACTCAGTTTTTCTTTCATGGCTTAAGAATTTCAGTAATATTTTCAAGGTTTGTGCTATTTTATGACTCGAATTTTTTTATCTTACAGATTGAGTTTCATATCTTGATACTTTAAATATAGCTCACAGTTTAATTAGTATTTTTAACTGCTCTTATGTTATGAATGTTCTGTTTTTACTTGATCTAGTTGTTTTATTTGTATTTCCATTGTTCCTGTATAATTGGTTTATGCTTTTCGTATGGTAGAATATTGGTATGAATGAACAATTGTGATTTGGGAGAGAATCATGTTCTTTTTTCTTTTATAGTTTCTGGTAACTAAACTCTGGAATTTTGGGGATTATACTGTCTGGAGTTTGTTCTAAATGTTTGTGAGAGTATTTCATTTTGTTAGAACTTGTTAGAAGTGTTATATGTAATTAAAGTTTGATGATTTACTATTTATACATGTTATGGTAAGTTATGGTGCTTAATTATTCAATTATTGCAGTAATTTTTTTTTTCTTTTAAACCATACTAATTCCAGTTAGTTTATTTGCTCCTTTCAGCTAAGACTAAAGGAATCTAGGATTGAAATGCATATCACTATCAATTATTACTAAGATCTTATCTTAAGATCAAGTAAAGAATAGACAAGATTTTTTTCCCCAAAATTTGGATATTGTCTTTGATGCTGACATGTTACTTTGTGTCGATATATACTGGAGATTCTAGATATGAGTGATTGTTTAGTTAGTTATGTACTAATAGGATTTTGTTATTGATTATCTGATAGTATTCAAACCAAAAGAGAATCCTGAGTTTGGTTTTTGTTCAATTTGTGGCTTTCTAACATCTAACCATAAGTCTTTCATGCTTAGAAGCCATCCATTCATGAGTTTTGTGCTTCCTGTGCATGGGAAAGTATGGTTGAACTATTTGATTCAGTTAAGATAGTTCCCATGCTTTATAGTTTTCATCTATAGGGTCGATCACTGCTATTCTTCAACATGCTAAAGAGATAAAATCTCAAGGAATGTGATCTTTACCTCTTGTTTCTGCTTATTGTCTGTTCTATCTATGGACTGATCTCTTAGCTATAAGAAAAATGCTTTTTAAAAAAAAATTCATACATATATGCCGGCTATGTGCTCTGCTTATTTGTCCTCCACTATCTTCTCTCAAGCTCAAGAATCATTCAGAAGTTAGAAACAGTGGAAATTTAAACCTGAACTCAAACTTTCCTAATTCAAGGTGTAAAGGGATGGAATTTGGTGTGTTTGGGGTTGTGGGGTCAGGGGGAGGGTGGTTCATATTTAATCCCTGAAGATCGGTTGGTTGTTGACTAGGATTTATCAAGCATGAGGGTGGAGAATCCTGCAAATGCTAGTCATTGTTTGTCATCCTCTGACCTTCTTCCATTGATAGAACAAGGGAATAAAGAGGTAGCGCATTTTTTTTCTTTTACATTTGAATTACCAAAACCTTTTTACATTTGAATTACCAAAACCTTTCTTTGACCTTAACATATCGGAATATTCAAGCATGCAAATCTCGTAGGTTAAAGGTATATACCGGCATTAAATGTCTCTTTTGGAGGAGAGTGATGAATACTAGGCATCCTTGTTTTAACAGAACATAGTTGAGAATGTTGAGATGGCCAACTCTTGCTGTGTTGCTTTTGTCTTTATCTTGTTGGATATTGGAGTTGTAATTTTTAACTTACTCTCCTTGACATTCTTTTCATTAATTTTTTTTCTTGGGAGTGAAGTGTATAACTGTATATAAACGGAGAGTAATCCTGCCAATGCTGTATTCTATTCAAAGTTCTGTGATGAATCATACAAAGATGTCAAGAAACTTTTCATTCCAGTTATTTTCTTTGGCATAAGGTTGCTTATGCTGCATATCTTTCTTCCCTTGAGAAAAATGTATTACCTATGATTTCTGGTGGAATTTATTTCTGTTGTTTTTCTTGTTTACTGGTGGATTTTGCATCCTATGATGGTTGTGGTCAATTTCCTTCTTATTGTGCCTCTGGGAAGATCTTATAATACATAATATTAACAGTACTTTGACATTCATATTTTTAAACAGTATAAAATGGATGAAGTCCAGCTTGGTTCACATACTATAAGGTCCCATGGTTTCGCCATTGCAAGGACACACATGCATGATTGGCTTATTCTTGTATTGCTTGTGGTGATATGGGTTGTCATCCTTATCATTCATCCATTTTATCGCTTTGTTGGGAAGGATATGATGGATGATCTAAGATACCCCTTACAAAGTAATACGGTTCCTGTTTGGGCTGTGCCGGTAAATTCTGTTTGCCTTATTTTCTGTATAAGAGATCTTTCTCTGAAATTCTGCCTGTCTCACTCTCTCTCTTTCCTGCCCCCCAATATTTAGATGTATGCCGTTCTGTTGCCCATGCTGATTTTTATCTTTGTGTACATTCGTAGAAGGGATGTTTATGATCTTCATCATGCTGTTCTAGGTAAGTGTAACTTTCGGATATTTCTCTGTTTTATTAACAACATTTTCTTCTGCATAGTTGAAACGTATCATAACCTTAAAGCGATGACTAAAATTAGTTTGTTAATGCAGGCCTCTTGTTCTCTGTTCTAGTGACGGCTGTTATCACTGATTCGATAAAAAATGCAGTTGGAAGACCTCGGCCAGACTTCTTTTGGCGCTGTTTCCCAGATGGAAAGGATGTATGCCTCTGTAGACCTGCTATTCTCAGAATATAAACTTTTTAATGTCAACATTTTTAGCAAAGAACTCAACTTTATTACTTCTCAGGTTTATGATAAATGGGGAAATGTCATCTGTCATGGTGATAAGAGTGTCATTAGGGAAGGGCATAAAAGCTTTCCAAGTGGGCATACCTCTTGTAAGTCCTGTTATATGGGCAATTAATGTTCATATTTGTTGAGATAATGAATATTTTCAGATTGTAACCATTGGAGGATATCTGGATTCGTTCTTTAGGGTCCTTTGCCGGGTTGGGTTTTCTTTCACTTTACTTGTCCGGAAAGATCAAAGCATTTGACCGTAGAGGACATGTTGCAAAACTATGTATCGTTTTTCTCCCTTTGTTGGTTGCATCACTTGTGGGCATTTCTCGAGTGGATGACTATTGGCACCACTGGCAAGATGTCTTTGCTGGTGTCTCCTAGGTTGGTATATTGCTCATACTATGGAGTTGTTTTCATTAATGACTTCGTCTATTAACTTTCTTAAGACTATCATTTGTAGGGCTCGTAGTGGCTACATTTTGCTACTTGCAGTTCTACCCGCCACCATACGATGCAAATGGTATGCACCAAAAACTCTTTTTTTTCTTATTGCCAAGTTGATTCTACATGTTTCATACATTACAAAAAATGCTTTACTAGTGAGATTCTGCAAAGCATACAAGGAACATGGTTAGAA
Organism: Gossypium hirsutum; assembly: GCF_007990345.1. Taxonomy (NCBI): domain Eukaryota; kingdom Viridiplantae; phylum Streptophyta; class Magnoliopsida; order Malvales; family Malvaceae; genus Gossypium; species Gossypium hirsutum. The sequence goes on from NC_053443.1 coordinate 9,433,056, forward strand.
TAGCATCTTCTCCTTTAATTGTAAAATGGGAACACGATAACTTATGAATCTGAGACTACAAAATTTTCAATGCATGGTTGTCGTGAAATTTCTGTAATATTTACCTTTCTAGGAGGATATATATTTTTTATATTACGTAAATTGGTAAAAGTACCATGAAGGCCCTTGTATTACGAGTCAGATTGCATTTTGCCTCCTCAGCAAAAAATATGCGCAAATTAGTCCCTATATGTTAAATCAAAAAGAAAATTGATCTTTTTTGTTAAAAAAATTCATCCCTTTGTACTGTTAAAAATTGGTGTAGCTGACGGAATGACCAGATAGTGACACGTGACATGTCACGTATACCTCATACTAACGTACAATGGCTAGTTTTAATAGTAAAAATGGATGAAATTTTTAACAAATGACTAATTTACCCATTTTATTAGTAGAGGGGCCAAAGTACAATTTGACTTCTAGTACAGGGGCCTCCATGTTACTTTTATCCACGGAAATTCTATTATGAATTTCATTTTGAAGTTTTAATGCGTGGATGGTTGTTGTGACTATATGATTGTGCATTGGAGGAAAGCTACTTCCTTTTCACTTAAAAGCCTCCTTCCCACCTTCCCTTCCCATCTACCAACTGCTAGTTTGATTGGTTACAGAAGCTTTTTTTGCCATGCTCGTGTACTATGTTACTCGAACTCTTCATGTTCTCCTAAGTACCCTTGTGTTTGACTCATGCTGACATAATCCTCCAAATATCTGGAAAAAGAATTAAAATGTTGAGCATACGTGTGAGCCATACTTTTAGACTTGAACGTCTTATCTGAACTGTTGCACGGAATTGTTTGTAGGTTCAGGGACTTATGCTTATTTCCGAGTAATCGAGGAGTCGACTGCAAATACAACAAACACAATCAATGCCGCGAATCTTCCAAATGCAATGACCGGAGAGATTCAGATTGCGAACCAACAAGAACCAACCGATAATGGATTTATGGGAATGCATTTAGCACGCAATTCTAATTCAGTGTTGGAAGATGTGGAATCGGGGAAGAGTTAACTAGGTGAGTTTCATGTTCCAAATTCGTATGTAAATGAGGAATACGTTGTATATACGTGCATCGTCTCTTAGTTATGGATTCTATTGCTATATTATTATTGTATAGCCAATAATAACACTACTATTAAGTAGCACAGCTTTTCCTTCTGTTTCTCCTATTGGCTTAGATGTGAGGAGCGAAAAAAATGAAAATAAAAAAATCCATGCCATGACTAGTGTTTTGCTTTGTTATCAAAATCGAGGTGAGTGAAGAATACGGATATGTTCAATACGGGTATCTTCAATTATTTCAAAGCATTTTTCATATATTTTAAGGATTATATTTTTCATATATTCATGAACAATGATTATTTCGAATGTTTCTTTTTTCTTTTCTACTTTTCTTCAACCATTTTATGAACATCCATAAATCTTAATTTAAACCCCATAATATAAAATTTTGAATTCTAACTACTAAGATGTGTAAACAGTATATTTTCCTCTAACAATATATACATGTTACTCTTGTATTATAAGTTAGATTGCAGTTTTCTATTTTTCTCAAAAAAAAGAAAAGAAGGGTAAATTGGTCTCTGTATATAATATCAAAGAGTAAATTGATTTTTTTTTTTGTTAAAAATTTCATTTATATGTACTCTTAAAAATTGTTCTGCTCTTTGATTCATACAGACAGTGAATACGTGTGTTGATTTACAATGATCAAATTTTAACATTAAACATAAATACAATTTTTAATAGAAAGATTGTTCTGCTCTTTGATTCATTATATAACAATTAATTTACTTATTTCTGGAGTAAAAGCAGCAAAATGAAATTCAATTATATATTCATTTCATTGATGAAAGCTGACAAGTGACAGGTAAACTCCCAAGATTCCAGGCACCAAAAAAAGGAAGAAGGTCCCGATTCTAATTTATACAAGAATCTCTATGGTTTTCGGCCTTCATACAGATACCGTCTTACTTTATTTATACTTGTATTAAAGAATGTTTAATTAATTTTTTCTTACTAAATTGTCAATAATATGCAATTTGTAGTTGGCAACTATAAACGCAATAATTGACTAACCACCGACTTTTGTCAATAAAAAAAAATCTCATTCTTCATTAAATCAAACACCATTTGATAAGGACACCATAATTGTCAGTAATTAATTAGTAATAGTAATTGCACCAGAAACATGAATTTATCATTTGGTCATAGTTATGTAAGACAATTTGACAAAAAGTTCAAAATTTTATGTTAAAATGATTCAATTGAATTACTATTTTTCTTAATTATAAATTGAATTATATATGAATAGTATAATTAAAGAGTGTTTTATGATTTTTTATGAGTTTTTAGGGAATTATGTTTGAACTTTTTTATGATGTAGTTCACTTTTTTATAGTTTTATGGGTTTTTAGGGAATTATGTTTGAACATAGAATTCTATATTGATACATTTTATGAGTCTTTAGTGAATCAGATCATGAGACCTCATTAGTAATAAGAATAAGTGAATTCTGTTTTAATTTTTTAAAAGATGCGTCATAATTTGATTTATACACCGTTAAAGAGAAATAATATTTGATACGTAAATATATGCCGTTTTCAACCAAACAAATCATCACAGATTTTAAATTAAGGAATTAAATGGGTTAATGATTTTATTGATGAATTATTGTATAAAAGAAAACTATCAACCCAACTAACGCTTTTGTGAGTGAATGCGTTGATTACTACATTGCAATTGTCATTAGAAGAAACCCAAACCCTTTTAATTTAATTCTGCCTTTATTAAAATATAGAGCACACAATGTAGTATTGAAGAGTCAATTGCAGTAAGATATTCTCAAACTATAACCCTCATTTTAATTTAGTTCTTAGATTTCAAAATATTTTAATTGCATCCCTTAACTATTGGTGTTCTATCAATCGTGTCTTATTTATTTATTTATTAAAACCGATAAATAACACATCAAATCTTATGCAGCTAAATTTAAAATGAATACATAAAACATTGTCGTATAACTTTTAAAAGTAAAAATAGTGAAGGAAAACCTTAAAATTAAGAATTTAAAATTGTCATTTTAAATTATGTCACATGAGATCTGATGTGTCATTTAACAGTTAAACTAATGATTTTAGTAACAAAAAGATCTAATTGATATAACGTTGATAATTTAAAGATACAAATAAAATAATTTGAAGTTAGAAAACTAAAGTAAAATGAAGGTTATAAATGGAGGATGTTTGGTGCAAAATAGAATAGTGGTAGTGGTTGTCGGTTATATAAGAGGGGCATAGTTAGTTAAAGCTGTGAAATAGAAGCAACAAAAACCATAATAATTATTCCTATTATTTATCTTACTTCAAAATGACTTTGGCATAACCATATCTTTAACTTAAAAAATCATATAAAAATTAATCCATATATTTATCAAATGTTAAGAAGTTGAAACGTTTTAACGCATGGTAATATTGTATAGATGACTCCCCTAACTTTTAGTCTTTAACTCAAACAATAGTAATTAAATGTGTTCTGTTAAATTCGATTATAAATTATATATTATGCGTATAATTGTAAATTTAGTCCATCATTCTAAGCTCCTATACTTTTCAAATTTTGAAGTTTCAATTTTGATACAAATGACAATCGTTAATTCATTAACTAGATTTTTTGTAAGTAATATATGAAAATAGTAAGCTACGATGGCATTACACGTAAATGACAATAGTTAATCCATTAACTTAATGAATTTAACAATTAATGTTGGTGAGGATTGAATTTTTATAATTCTAAAAGTACATAGATTAGAAATGACCAAATTAAAGTAAAGAGACTAAATATCCAACTTTCATAAAGTAGAGGGATGAATAGTAGAATTTAACCTATAAATTTATACATTAATAATATATTGAACATAATATTACCTTCACCATTTTCTTTCTCCAACTCACATCCTTTCATACCACGCCAAAACATTCTCGCCAACCAAACACCTTTTCCCCACTCATCTCTCTGTAAGCTAAAAAATTCTCCATATAAATATTTTAATCCATTATTATTATTTGTCACCTCTAACTTCAAGTTCACAATTCTTTATATTTAAACACCATTAACGGTTTCGTAAGCTTTCTTGTGGGAGGAGACAAAATTTTCCAAGTGTTTTCATCATGGAGAAACCGACATCTCCATCTTCTAATAAACCCACCACCACCACCATCGCCAACTATGTATCACCACCGTTATCTCCGCCGCTTGAAGATCTAACGACCGACTTCTCTACAATGTACGACTTCATTTTCTCATCTACGCTCCCTGAATCACTTTCCATTACGCCTTCTACTTGTTCCTCCTCCTCCGATGATCTGAAACAGATCGTACCCGGCGATGTGTCCACTGAGGACCGGCTCAACCAGGCTCGTCTTATCCTTGAGTATCAACAATTGTGTGATCACTTCGACCTTTGTGTTTCTCGCTTACAAGCTATCAAGGGAGAGGTTGAAAAGCTTCGTAGAGAGAACAATGATCTTCGGGTAGCTAACATTGAGTTGATCAAGCTGTTGAGCCAGTCGTCTCAAGCTGCCATGATTAATAGAAACCTCCATTGCGAAAAAGTGGCGGATTTGAACGAGAAAAGATGGGAGACGGGGCTGAAGAAATCATTGCCCAAGAGCCTTTCATTTAATTCATGTAACTATATGCAAAGAGTCGTCAATCCACCGCCGGTGAGTTGCTCTCTTGTTTGTACCTACATGAACAATAAATATTTATTGTAGGTAAAAATACTATAGAGGTCATTATACTAAGAGCTGGATTGCATTTTATTTTCTCAACTCAAAAAATAGAAAAATTAATTCTGTAAATTAGATTTAGGAGCAAATCGGTCATTTGGTTAAAAATTCATCCATTTTTATCGTTAAAAGATGGTCATTGTATGTTAGCATGAGATATACGTGGATATATAACTGTTTGGTTATTCCATCGCTATATATACCGGTTTTTAATAGTAGAAATGGATGAAATTTTTAATAAAAAGGACTAATTTTCTCTTTAATCTATCATAGACTAATTTACTTATTTTTTAAGTAAAAAAATACAATCTTAGCCTCCTTAATGATTGAATTATAATATTGGAAAGGAGAGAATTTAATCATTTATTATTGAACGTACCGACTTACAACAACCATCACCAGTTCAACCTTTAATTTTATTGGCGGCAGAAATGATTTAATTTTTAATCACGTTGAAAACATTCTATTGGACCATATTGAAGCATTTTCTTTTAATGTATAGTTGGATAATTTAATCCTTAATTAATAACCTTAAAAATAATTCTAATTATAATATCATGCAGCCACGAGTACATGTAGCACCAGTGACAAGAAGAGAAGAGAAAGGCATTGAAATGGAGGTATACAACCAAGGAATGGTGAAGACAGAGCTATGCAACAAATGGCAACAGACAGGTACCTGTCCCTACGCTGACCATTGCCAGTTCGCCCATGGTATCACTGAGCTACGTCCGGTTACTAGGCATCCTAGGTATAAGACCCAGGTTTGTCGCATGATCCTTGCCGGCGAAGCCTGTCCGTACGGTCACAGGTGCCACTTCCGTCATTCTCTTACTGAACAAGAAGAACTATTAATTTCGCCTTAATTTCGGATTTATTCAAACTATAAACTTAATGTAAATATCTTATTTCGCATGCAAACAAATAACAGTGTCCAAAGTCGTAATTATAAGACAATAATATTTAGATTACATGTGTGGAAGGAAACTGTTTTATTGATTGTACGTTATGCAAGAGAATTGTTTATAGAGGAAATATTTGATGTTGTAATACATGCAAAAAAGAATAAAAAAATTATATATATATATATTTGTATCTTTGATTTTGAGTTAAATAATTGAAAATGGTTATCTTCTGTTCATAAACTTGAAACTTTATTTTTGTAACATTTAAAACAAAAACATACATTTCCATAAATTTTATGTTATCTAGAGGTGAAAATTTGATGAAGGCATTTTGTTAGTTGAAATGGATCTGTTGGTATCATTTGGCTTGATGCTTAAAATGTTGTTTTTGTACAATATTGTGTTAGCTGTGTGTCGGTTAGATTACAATATGATTGCTAGCTATAAATCCATGCATCCAATTATTCTATACAAAAAAACAACATTCATATAAAATAATTTAATAATATAAAAACATATAATTATAAAAATTATGTAGAAATTTAATATATATATTATATAACGATATTAATCAAGTTTATAAAGTTCACATACCTACATTTAATCATAAATATTACAATAATATATTTTTCATTACTCCTATTAAAATTAGATCCATATACAACTATTTATATGTATATTTGTTCAAGAATTGTATTATCTCTTAAAGTTTAAAGACCTACTCGATATTTGGGAGGATTTAAATAAAAATATTAGACTAAAAATGAGCTCGAGCAAACAATTTAAACCTGTTTAAAATACAAATTAGAATTGAGTTTTAAAATTCAAAACCCAAACTCAATCCAATCCATTTTTAGGTTTAATAACATTTTGTATGTTTTCTTTAATAAGAAAATTAAATATATTATATTATAATATAAATATAAATATATGCTAAGTTGTTATTTAAAATTTTAATTTTAAAAAATATATACTAGTAGTAAAAAATTGTATATAACTACAAAAAAATTAAAAATTTAAAAAATATATAAGAAAGCTTAAACAGGCTGAAAATAGTTGTTGATAAATATGAGAGGAGATTTGAATGAAAGTTTAGGTCAATATTTTAGGTTGAGCTGACTTTGGGTAATTATAGGTTAATTCTCTATTATTGTTGCGGTTGAAAAATATTTTTAGAAAAATATATTTTTCTAAAATAATAAAAAAGTGCATCTGTTAGTCTTTAGTGCCTTTATTGGTGTCAAATTGCAATTGAAAGTTAAAATATATTTTTTAAACATGATAGTCGAAAGTAAAATAATAGTTAAATTATATGATATTTAAATAATTTAATATAATGATACATAGAGGTGATCATGGGCTGGGCCGGGTTTGGGTTGGACCCGTCGGGCCCAAAATTTTTTGGCCCGCGTCCTAGGCCCGGGCCCAGCCCGGCCCGAAATATGGGCCTGCAATTTTGTCTAGACTTGGCCCGGGAAAAAATTTCTAAGCCCGAGTCCGGCCTGGCCCGACCCTTTTTTTTAGTAAACACCAAAATTGTATAAAAAACCTGCAAAATATAATCAACCAACCAGAATATCCATACATTAACCAATCAACATATTTAATTTTATAACAAAATATAAATTGTAAGCTAAATTAAAATTTCAACAATTATAAAGGAAGTATCACTACACCAAAATTGACCTTTAGCGGCGTTTCTCGCGGAGTTTGAATAAGAGACGCCACTATAGATGGAGCATTAGCGGCGCTACGGTAAAAACGCTGCTAAAGATCGAGCATTCGCGGCGCATTTAGAAAAACGCCACTATAGACCGGTCATTAGCGGCGCTTTCCAAAAAGCGCCGCAAATAATTAAGTAGAACACCGTCGTTTAACTTTGACCTGTACTGGCACTAGCGGCGTTTATCTGGAAATGCCGGTAAAGATCTAGCATTTGCGGCGCTTATAAAACAACGCTGCTAATGACCGGTACATTTGCGGCGCTAGGACAAAAACGCCACTAAGGCTCCGAAAATAATTAAGCAGAACGCCGTCGTTTAACTTTGACCTGTAGTGGCACTAGCGGCGTTTATCTGGAAACGCCGGTAAAGATCAAGCAGTTGCGGCGCTTATATAAAAACGCCGCTAAAGATCGGTACATTAGCGGCGCTACTATAAAAACGCCACTAATGCTCCGCAAATAATTAAGCAGAACGTCGTCGTTTAACTTTGACCTGTAGTGGTACTAGCGGCGTCTTTATACAAACGCCGCTAATTCCCCATATATAGAGGCGTTTTTTTCCAAACGCCGCAAATAAGCTTGGCTAAACGGCAACGTTTGGAGTTGATCTTTAGTGGCATTAGTGGCGCTTTATAATAAACGCCGCTGTAGGTTGAGAATTAGTGGCGCTTTTTGGTAAAATGCCACAAATAAAAACATTTTATTTTAGGGTTTAGTCTTTAGTATGTAAGGTTTAATGTCTACAGTTTAGGATTTTAGGGTTTACGATATAATGTTTATTATATTTTGATTAGTGTTTTGAATTTTGGGTTTATGGTTTAATTTACAGCTTGTGGTTTAGAGTTAATTATTTTATAGTTAAGGTCTTAGTTACTATTCATGGTTTAACAGGTTAGGCTATTATGGTTTAAGGGCTAGGGTTATTGATAAAATAATAAAAAATCAATTTATTTTAGTTTTTAGGTAAGCAATAAGATTCATTTTCAATTTACTTTAGTGTTTACGGTTTATGTTGTAGGTTTATGGTTTAGTGTTTATGGTGTACGTTTTCAATTTACATGTTGAGTGTTTAGAGGTGAGGGCTTAGGGTTTAGGGGTTATAAGCTTAGGGTCTAGGGGTTAGTGGCTTAAGGTTACGAATTTAAGGGTTTAGGGTATAAGGTATAAAAGTTTAAGGTTATGGGCTTAGGGTATAGGAGTTATTGGATCTTCTTATATAGTGTTTACGATTTAGGGTGTGCATTTACGGTTTAAAGATTAAGGTTTAGGATTTAGTTTTAAGAGTTTAGGGTTTACAGTTTAGGGTGTATGTTTATGGTTAAGTATTTAGGGTTTAGGGGTTAGAAGATTAAGGTGTAAGGGTTAAGGGCTTATGGTTTAAGGTTTAAATTTTATATTTTAGGGTTTAATGTTTAGGGTTTAGCTAAAAACATAGGAAAATATATGTTAAAGATGAAAAAATTTAAAGTACAATTATTTTAAATAATTTTAAAATAAATTTAAGGTTGAGCAATAGTGGCGTTTTTGCCCAAAACGCCGCAGAAAGTTAAACAATAATGGCGCTTTTTTGTGTAAACGCTGTAAAAATAAATTAAACTAGTGCTTAACGGTGCCGTTTTATCTGCGTTTCTTAGTGGCGTTTTTACTTAAACGCCGCAATTATGTTTTAATTTTTTTCTAAACGCTGTCGTTTATATCTGCGAATTTAACTGCATTAGTGGCGCTTTATATAAATGCCGCAAATTTTAAGTAAACTACTCTAAACGACGTAGTTTACTTAGCCCCGATTTTGTGGTGTTTTACTGAAAGCGCCGCAAGGGTTTTTAACAATTTGCCAATGCGGTGCCATTTTTGTACTGGAAAAAAAATGATAGTGGCGTTTTTTAAGAAAACGCCGCAAAGATTTATTAAACTTTCCCAACGCGGCGCCGTTTCTGTACTGGGAAAAATTTGATAGTGGCGTTTTTTAGGAAAACGCCGCAAAAATGAATTAACGTTTCACAAAACATCGCCGTTTCGCTTAATGAATTAATTTGGGGTATACCCCCGAAGCTCCCAGCCCCCAGCCCCAATTTCATCAGCCCCAATTTCATCAGCCCCAAATCTCTAATTTTTTCCCTTTCTGCAATTTCTTGCGTCTGAATCTCCAATTGAAAAGATTTCAATGTTTGGGTGTTTCGATTTCTTTCAAAATTACCATAAGAAATTCATAGACTCGGTTTCTTGCAACCTCCTTACAAAGAAGACGAACGTCGCCAAACGTCGCAAAATAACCATCGAAAATCTTCAAAGTTTCAAAAGTTCGATTTTGTTCCGATTCTGCATATTTAATCATTGGGTTTTCTTGTCTTTCTTAATTTTTGTTTGTTTGTTATTCGTTGATGTTCCTTAAATTAAAAAAAAATTCTCTTCTCTATATAGGGTTTTCGTTCGTTTAGGTTAAAGTTCTCTTAAGTTGTTTAGGAAGTGAAATGAGAGTCTCGCTTTATTGAATTGCATCATTTCATTAGGCTTAGGAATTTTTATTGTTGTTTATGGTTAATTTGACTTGATTTATTATTTTGGCAATGAACTTGAAGCTAAAGAAGTTGGTGAGAGCTTTAAGGCGAAAGGGAAGGAAAATGTGTCGGAAGCATAGTTGGTTTCGAGTTGTACATTCTAATTTTGATATGCTTCATGATAATGCCTAAATTGCTAGCTTGAGGATTAATTTTACAATTTTTGTGTCATATGTTTGACTTGATAAATGATATGTTATGTATGCGAGGCTTAAGTTGATATGTGATGAAATAAGTGAATGTTGATGTTTGACATGTTTTATTGAAATGTCAAATGAAAATCATGATGCTAATTTGTTGGTATGTTTTGGAGGTTTTCATGTTGGAAATACATGTTTCTAACTATTAATGGTCCAATTAAATGATATTGGCTAGTTCTCGGGTATAGTTGACATGCCATAGAATAGAACTCTTAAAAGATTATGTGTTTACGAATTAGCTTAGTGTGCCCAAGAGATTTGTTTTGTCATACTTTGCACAATTCTTGAGGATTGGTTGGATAAATTGTGGTAAACCAACATTGGAGATTCGTTATATTGTATAGCTTACCATTGTGCTTATGTATTGCTTTTTGGGGATTTGGTTGGATATTCGTGTATCCATTTATGCAAATCTGATTAATAAGGGCAATGTTTTAGTAGGTAATGATAACTAAATTTGATATATAAATCTCATTGGTGAATGCTCATGTTGATTTGATTTGAGTAAAGCAATTAAATATACTATGGTGCTTATGATGAAAATCTGAAATAACTGCTCTCAATGAGTATTCACGGTGATCTAATGCATTTAAATGACCTTTTAATTATGTTTAATATTATTGTAATAATGTATTTTAAATGTTTGTTTTAGTATGCTTTCAATTTAGTTTAATCATTAAGTATATTAGAAATTGGATGTGCACCATTGAGCTTTAGTGGAAAAGCTCATCATGCAAATTATTTTATTTTCGTGCACAAGTTTCAAGGATTTTAGAGTTGTTTACCATGTCAAGCAACAACTTTTGAGGAGTTCTCAACAAGCCTTTTGGATTGTAAGTTTTTAGCTTTTAATACTGCTAGGACATGTACTTAAAGTTCTTAGTAAAAGACAAACAAACAAAATTTTTTTTAACTGCGTGTCTACGGTTTGGATTATATATGTAAAAGAATGGTTGCTTAGATGAAGAGTTTAGGCTACTGTCAAATGTTGTTTGATGTGAATTTGATATTAGATATTACATATTTGGTATTGATATTAGATATTAGGCTGTGATTAAATGTTTGCTATTGTCAAATGTTTTTTGATGTGAATTTGATATTACATATTAAATATTTGGTATTGATATTAGATATTATATATGGTTTAGTTAAATGTTTGCTACTGTCACATGGTTGCTACTGTTCTGCATTTTCAGAGTCGTTAAATATATATATATATATTAAATTTGGCTACTGTCAAATGTTTGGTTGCTACTGTCAAATGTATTATGTATTATTATTTTCAGAGTCTGGTTTGTTCATTTGTGGGGATTGCTGTTGTTTTATGTTCAACTATGCTAAGGCATACTTCAGTTAAAATAAATCAAATTTAAGATTTTGATATGAATCTTGACATAGTTAAATTATACTCTGTTTACTCCTATTTTTTTTTTCTGTTTTTTTGGTACTAATTTAGTTGTGTTTTTTGTTTGGCAGCCGTCTGCTTCGAAATTGAGGAAATTTGAGGTATTTATTCATATGTTTCCGTAGATAGTTTTATTAAAAAAACACCTCCAAATGTTTAAATTTCGGATTTGGTTATATTTTTTCTTTTATAGTTTACTTATTATTTTCGAGTTTTAAAATGGAGTTTTAATTAAGATTTTTGGTTTTAAACATGTGGGTATCGGTTTTAATTACCAATTTTTGCTGTATATGTTTCTAGCTCAATTTGCGCGTAACTTTGCAACTTATTACATAATTGCGAGGTTTAAATTATGATTTTATTTTCTCCCCGTATTATTTACCCAAGCAAAAACAATTACGCAAATTGATCGATTAGTTTATTCAGTTTAATGTGAATTATTTATCGAAATTCGATTTTATGCCAAATAATTATCAATTTTACTTCTAATTTAATAAATTATCGACGTTAGATGTGATTAATTGATTGAATGTTTATGTTTAATTATCTTTTACATACAATAATATCATCGATTAATTGATTGAATGTCAATGAATTATCCATTTATAATACATACATTACATAACTTATTAATATATATATTTTAAAATTTTATATATATTTTTAAAATTTAATATATATATTTTTAAATCTAATTTAGCGTATTAACTTAACGTATTAATATATATTTAAAATTTATATATATTTTAAAAATTTATCAATTATATCATAACTTACATACATAAATAAAATTTATATATAAACCTACACAATACATAACTTACATAATAACTTACATAACTTATATATAAACTTATATATAACTTTCATAACTTACTTATAATAACTTACATAATACATAGCCTACATGACTTACATAATACACAACTTACATAACTTAAATAACTTACATGATACATAACTTTCATAACTTACATTATACACAACTTACATAACTTACATTATACACAACTTACATAACTTACATAACTTACATAGCTTACATTCTACACAACTTACATAATATACATAATACACAACTTACATAACATACATAATACATAACTTACATAGCTAGCATAAAATATAACTTACATAACTTATACAATACATAACTTACACAATTTACTGAAGTTATAAATATATATCATATCATAACTTACATAACTCATTTATACTTATCACTGAACAACTTACCCTTGTAATTTCTGGTGAAAATCAGACTTCAAGAAATAAGAAATGGACCGGTCTTGGATGAATTTGTCAAGGGTAAGCAACGATTATCGAAATGGAGTACAGACTTTTCTAAATTTTTCATTTCAATATGCAAGCCAAGAGAACATGATTCTTTGCCCGTGTAAGAAGTGTGTCAACATAAACTGGTATTACCGTGAAGTTGTATACGAGCATCTAATTGTTGATGGGTTTGTTCGGGGTTATAAACAATGGCTTTTTCATGGAGAATGCCCGCCTAGTACTTCCTCTTCGACGATGGATGTATCTTATCCTGGTACTGCTTACCATCAGCCCGTTGTTAATTCCTCAATTACAAGTTATGCTAGTGCTAGGGACAATAATCCTGTCGAGAGAAATGTGGAATATTTCGGACTTCTTACTGACATAATTGAGTTGGATTACTACGGCAAATGGAAAGTTGTCTTATTTCGAGGTGATTGAGCCGATGTTAATACTGCTCGTGGAATTAAGCAAGATCAATTTGGTTTTACAATGGTGAACTTCGCTCGATTGATTCACACAGGACAATAACTGATAGATGAGTCGTATGTATTCTCATCTCAAGTCAAACAAGTTTTTTACTCAAAAGATCCAACTGATGAGGGTTGGTATGTTGTACTCCGTAACATCCCTAAAGACTTGTTTGACATGGGCAGTGGAAGTAGAGATAACATCGACGACAGATCAGAAACTTTGCCCTTTCCAGAACATAACTTAAACGAAACTATCCCTAGTACTAGTACACAATTTCAATGGGTTCGCTAGGATACGGATGAAGATATTTACGAATAATGATGTAGTAAGATATTACGATTGTTTAATTATATGTAATATCATAATTTAAATCTTGGTCTTAGTTACTAAGTTTTCAACTATTTTATATGTATTGCAGATAAAATGCCTAGAAGAAAAATGCGACATCTAAGCATTGTTCAAAATGCTCCAAACTCGGCAGAAACAAATAGTGAACAACATACAGGAATTGGATCTTTGAATGTTCCGATTACACCTAAGGATCCTACAAAAGTTCAAAGTAATTTTACATTTAATTTACATGCATGTTAACTTATAATTGATTTATTTTTCAAATTCTTATATTATAATATACCATTTTTCAGATGAAAATGGTAGGACGCGCAGAGCTCGAGGACGTACGTTACTTAGAGATTTATACAAGTTAGATCTAGTCGAACATGTCAAAGTATACAGAAACAGTTTTGGTCAGCCTGTTGGATCAGAAGCTTGACTTTTAGCAGGATACTTGGGCATTTTAGCACAAAATACGAATATGTTGCCTATCAACTACGAGTCATGGCATCAAATGCCCGATAGTAACAAAAACCAAGCCCTTGATAATATTAAGGTAACAAAATGTTAATGTCATCTGTAATACTTGGGAATTAGTTTCATTTATATTTACTTTCTTAACTTGTGTTTTCTGTAGGCGAGGTTTGCTTTAAAGGTCTCGGATACTTATATAAAGAATGCATTGGGAAAAAGATGGAGAGACCATAAAAGTACTTTAAAGAAAGATTATTATAAGACAAAAACAACCTTCAATGAGAAATTGCAAAATGTCCCGTCGGGTATGCTGAGGTACCATTGGGAAGATGCGGTTAGATTTTGGCATTCAAAGAAAGGCGAGGTATGACGTACTTCCAAACTCTTGATATTATTTTGGTTTATAGTATTTACTATTTACGTACTAATAATTTCATAACGTAGGATCGTGAACGAGTTGGAAAAAGCAGTAGGTAGAAATAGAAATTCACTCACACAGCCGGGTCGAAAAGTTTTGCTTGTGTAGCTGAGGCCGAGATATTTCTAATTTTTTAATACTGTCAAATATGTATTACTTTCCATTAAATAATAATTTTACTACTATATTGTAAGAATTTTTGTCCGGTCAAAAAGTTGGACGCCTTCAACTTTTTGAGATCACACATAGGAAGAAAGATGGATCTTCTATGACTCCTGAAGCTGCAGAAATTATGGTACGTTTACTTAATACAATTTGACTTGTTTTAGTTATTTATAGTGTTTATTTTCTAATGGTTTAATTCATTGCTTGTAATGCTACTATTTGTTAACTTATGTTGCATTTGTTTTTTTAATATATATTGTGTTCCTAACTATGTGATTTATTTATTAGGAAAAACTAAAGGATAAAAAGGCGGAGTACGAAGCGATTGCTTCCAGTGATAGTTCTGTTCATCTTGAAGACATTGATAACCGGATTATTACTGAAGTTTTGGGTCCTGAAAGGTATGGTCGGGTTCGATTTCAAGGATCTTTTGTTAACCCAACCCAATATTTTGGATCAAACTCGCAGTAATACATGCCTTTAGGGAATCAGACTCAAGCTGAAGTTCAGAGGTTAAAAGACCAGATGTCTCAGATGCAAGCGACCACAGTTGAGGTCCAAAGGAAATATGAAGAACTCCAGCTACAACTTAAAGCAGAGGCGGTAGCGAGGGAAGCAGAGGCTACAGCGAGAGACACATAGGTTCAAAAGAAATATGAAGAACTCCAACTACAACTTAAAGCAGATGCGGCATCGAGAGAAGCAGAGGCTGCAGCGAGGGAAGCAGAGCAGAGCAGAAAGTACGACGAACTCCAACAACAGCTTCAGAATATGATGAAGATGTTTCAGCAGTCGCAACTTCCGCCGTCATAGTGTGGGTTTGGATGGGCGATTGGGTGCGGTGCGGTGCGTTTAGCTTACTTTTTATCTCACGCTACAGTATCGCTATAGTAGCTAATCTCACCGCCACCGCTATTTTTATACTAACCGCAGGTAAACGCACTGCCCATCCAAACTCACCCATAGTGTATTGTATAAATATTTTTATCATTTTAACTTTTAACATTTTTGTAAAAATAATATGAATTATATTTTATTTATTGATATTAATATTATTTTATGCGTTTAATTTGAAATATTATATAAATTTATTACTTTTGGCTGGTTTATATTTGGTTACTTTTGATTTGTTATTACAGGAGGGCCGAAAAAATGAAAAATTTTATTTTACAAAAATCTCAAAATTAGTGGCGTTTTTAGAAAAAGCACCGCTAAAAGCAACCAAACAATAGCGGCGTTTGCTTGAAAAAGCGCCGCTAAAAGTCAGGTTCTATAGCGACGTTTGTGAGAAAACGTCGCTAAAAGCCATGTTCTTTAGCGCCGTTTGTGGAAAAAGCGCCGCTAAAGAACATGACCTTTAGCGGTGTTTGTAGTATAAGCACCGCTAAAGAACATGACCTTTAGCGGCGTTTGTAGTATAAGCGCCGCTAAAGAACATAACCTTTAGCGGCGTTTTTATTTTTGCGCCGCTAAAGAACATGACCTTTAGCGGCGTTTTGTTTCTATAAACGCCGCAAACGTTAGCGACGTTGTCTATAGCGGCATTTTTTGCGGCGCTTGTGGAAGCGCCGCAAATACTTTTAGTGTCGCTAAAAAGCGCTGCTAAAGGCCTAAAAAAACGCTGCTAAAAACATGTTTTGGTGTAGTGTATCCTAAAATCAACCGAAGAAACATCATCCTCATCGTCCTTTTTGCAACCAATTTATTATATTCGGAAATGTATTTTAAAAATAAAAAAATAAAAAAATATTTTAAAAATACTTTAAAATAAAAAATATATTTATTATATAAATACTAAATGTCTAATGGAAAATAGGAAAATGGGAAATGTATTTTAAAAATAATTAAATATAAATATTTAAATAATTTAATATAATTATATATAAAATATAAAATAATCTAATTTATTTACATACCTTTTAAATAGTTAATATAAATAAATACACTTCCAATTGTAAAAGCTAAAAGCCAAAAACACCTAAATCTCAACTTTATGTTTAGGTGGAAAAACACTTTTCCATCACACTTTTGACTACAGAAGCCAAGTGCTCTTCATTGTTTTGTGGTGGAAAAGCACTTTTAACCCAAAAGTGCTTCTCCACAATGTACCCTATATATGATATTGATATCATACATAAACTTGATACAATCAACCGTTGAACATTTCTTCTTACACGTTATATTGTAAAAGGTTAAAATATGTCATAAGTTTATGTACTATTCATAAATTTAAAATTTAGTCTCTCTAATTTTTAGATTTTAAAATTCAAGTTTAATTGTTAACACAATTAAATTTTTTTTGTGCTAAATTTGTTGATATGACATTTTGAGATAAATATAATATTCACTTAGTAGCCATGTAACTAAAAAAAGACGTTATAATGAATCTAAATTTAACAAAATAATTTTAACAATGTTAATAATTGATCTTGAATTTTGAAATCTGAAAAGTAGCTATATTCCTAAAAAAAATTATAAGAACTAAATTTAAAATTTATGAAAAGTAGAAAAACTTATGACAAATTTCATCCATTATAAAATATCATATATCACTAGTGCATTACTATATATTAAGAAATGAGGTTATAATGGACTCTTGTCACTCTTCGATGTTTAGGGATGAGTTTTATAAAAAGGGGAAAAGGATGTTAGTACATGTTTAAACATCAAAGAAAAATCGTAATTAAAGTTCACCTATAACTAAGATGAAAGTTATGTAAGAAACGAGACAAATATAATCCTTTTTCACTCCTTTAAATGGTAAAGAAAAAAATATTTTGAAATGATCAAAAGACGAGGACCAGATAATTGTTAATACCTGCTGGGACAATCCTATACGGAGAAATCCTAGAGAAAGACCCCAATTAGGGTTTACCCTTTTTACTCCCTCTAACTTTTGAGGTGAATTCCATAAATCCTAGACAAAAGAAAAACTTAATTAGAGCTTACCCTTTCCACCCTTTTAAGTTTTGGGGTGAATTCATAACAAGTAAAAATTGAAGTGGCCAAGAGGCCAAACCTGTGTTCCCTCGAAATTTACCCATCACAAAAGCCAAGGCTACACCAGTCCCTTTCCAATAGCGGTGCTCATGGGCCGGGTCGGGCTCGAAATATGAGCCTGAAATTTTATCCAGGCCCAGCCCGAAAAAAATTCTTAAGTCCGAGCCCGGCCTGGCCCGGCCTATTTTTTAAATAAACACCAAAAATTTATTTTAAAAATAAAAAAATAAAAAAGTATTTTAAAATTTAAAAAATAAAAGAATAAAAAAATAAATTTATTATATATTTGGACCGGGCCGGGCTAGGCCCAGGCCCAAAAAGTGGTGCCCGAGGCCCAGCTCGTTTTCTAAACGGGTCTCATTTTTTTGCCCAAACTCATATTTTAGTCCTATATTTTTACCCGAATCCTCCCATATTTCGGCTGGGCCACCCGACCCATGAGCACATATACTTTCCAACCTCTACCTTCAACTACTTAACTTTAGAATCTGCATTGTTTCTAAAAGGTATTTTTAGGATAAAAATAATTTTAAGATAAAAATATTACTAAAATATAGTTTTTTTAGCCAAAAGTAGAAATAAAATTTTTTAGCTTTTGTTCAAAAGTACTTTTGGGATCAAAAGCGTTTTTGGAGTTACGAACAATTCTAAACAGATAACTTTTAGTGACAAAAGCGCTTTTAAGATCAAAAGACAATTTTAACTATTATAAAATATTTTATATAATACTTATATTGAGTATGTAATTACTTTCCTATTGAAATTTATTTTAAATATATAATATTATATATTTAAATTTTTATTAGTTATATTTTAATATTTAAAATATATTTTATATATTCAAATTAAATTTTATAAATAATTAAAATCGTTTAAAAATTTAAATTTTATATTTCATATATTAAAATATTAATAACAAATTATAATAAATTATTTTTTATATTCTTATTAAAATATTATAATATTAACTAATTTTAACGTTATTTAAATGCATATTTATTACTCTATAACACCATGTTTAAAATTGATATTTTATTTTTCAAAAACACTTTTTAACAGTGGTACTGAACACTTAAATTTTAAACCAAAATTTTCAAAATACGACACATTTGGAGTCCATTCATAAGCTAAATACTAAGCAAACAACATATTATCAATATTTAGTTACGAAAATTTGAAAATTTCCAGTTTTCATCTTGGTAGCTTGAAGGCAATTCGACCATCACTCATATTCAATATTTCTGCAGCAGAGATTCCTTGAACCCGATGGGCCAGAGCAGATCGGGCCCAATTTGGTTCTAAAAACATGAATTTTGTTTAACAACCCGTCATGGTAGATGGATCGTACAAAATAGTCCTTCTTCATTGTTTAAAGAGTAAGCTATACATTTGGTTATCTAACTTTAATAAATTTTCATTTTGATTAAGGATGATAAAAAAACTTGAAACCGACGGATTTTGACCTGATCCAAATGATAGGGTTGGTTTTTTTCCTTGACATCGGGTTTCAGGCGGGTTGAGTCGGGTTAACTTTAGAGAATGTTTGGGTCGGGTCAGGTTTAACATAAAATTGCCCTGCCCCGTCTTGAGATATTTACGAAATTACCAATACCATTTTACCACATTTATTCCCATTTCACACTAGTTTCTTTCCCCTCTCATTTTAATTTATTTTTCCAAGTTTTCCTCTCATTTCATTCTTTATTTTTTTCTTCTATGATGTAATATATATTTTTACTTAATCATCCCTAGCATAGTTTTTTTTAAACTATTTTTGAATTTAATTAATCACAATTTTAAATAAAAAAGTTTGAACTCGGATCAGATTAGGCATACAATTAATTTTTGGATTCGAGGTAGGTTAAAATTTTTAAAGCTCAAGGTTGAATCGAGGTTGGGGTATGGTGGTAGAGTATCAAGTCAGGGTCGGGTGGGAAAAAATTCACCCCTCCCCATTTCCATCACTAATTTTGGCACTAAAAGTAAAAAGTTTGTCATTTAGGCATTGCCGTTACATACTTTTATCGTTTTAGTCACTCTACCATTACATACTTTTATCATTTTAATCACTCGCCCTTAATTTGTCATTACATACACTCATTTTAGTCACTCAACTTCAACAAGTTTTTATTATAATCTCTCATTTTCTTTTTAGAATTTTTTTTTAAAAACATGATTTTTTATAGGGAATTAGGTTACTCGATGGCTAAGATTAAACCCATATTCTCCATCTATAACTCAATTCCATATAAAAGTTCAGGTTTTTCTTTATAGAAAATTCAGGTGGTTTTATGTAAAACTCCAAAAAATTATATTTTACTAAAAAATTAAAATTGATTCTAAAAAGAAAATAAATAAAGGAAATTAAAAATATAAAATTAATTTTTGGTAAAAATTTAAGTTTTGTTTTTTTGTAAAAATGCAGATAATTTTCTATAAACCCTCAAGTTTTCTTCTTTCACTGAAAAAACTAAAATTAATTAAAAAAAAGATAATTTAGTTTTTCCTAAAGGTTCAAGTTTTTTCTCTATAAAAACAAAGATAATTCCCTTTAAAATTTCATGTTTTTCCCTTCGTTTTTATTGAGAAAAAAATTAAAATTAATTCTAAAAAATAAAAAACAAAATGATTTATCTAACCCAAATTTATGAAAATTTAGTGGCTAAAATGAATGTATGTAATGGAAAATTAACTGAAGTAACTAAAATGATAAAAGTATATAAGGAATGTCTAAATTGTAAATTTTTTATTTTCAGTGCTAAAAATAAACTTATGAAAGTTGGATGACCCAAATGTGCAATTTATTATTGTTTAAACCTAGTTGTTGATATTTAAGATTTGTCATCTCGATTGATGTTTCTTCTACATCTAAAACCAGAGCCACAAAGAAAGAACAATAGTATATTGATGTGAGAAGATAGGATAGGGAGATTGAAGTTTCTGGAAATTATAGGAATCGCGTTTTTGGGAAGAAGCACGATCGATCTGCATCCGCCACTATTTTCTTCCCAAAACCTCCAATTCCAATGATTTCCAGAAACTTTTCCCTTTCCTTACAATCATTTCTCTCCTTCTTTTCTCGATCTGTATATGTATATGTATAGGTATATGGAAGAAGGTATGAAATTCTCTTTTTAGCTTTGGATCTTTCATTTCTTTTCATTAATTGTTGTTTTTGTGGTTGTTTTGTAGTCCTTTACTTTTGAAGGATGTAAGGGAAACTTTTAGATCTATGTTGTACATATTTAGATCTATGTTCATGAATATATTCTCCTTATATATATATTATAGAATTATATCGACGTTCATACTCGAATATGTTATTGGATAAGAATAATTTTTGAAAACAAATCATTTTAATTTTTATACATTAAAAAAAGAGAATCAAGGTGAGTGTTGATCTATGTTCATGAATATATACTGATTTGGAAGAAAAACGGTCGATTAATATAGTTCGGTCATTTTAATTCTTCATTTAAATTTTGTGCATGTTAAGTTGATCTGCTCCTTTGAAAAAAAAGAAAGAAAAAGCAAGATGACGCTTAAGGTTTAAGCAATGTTATCCCATTGACTGGAATTTATTCTTATCTTTTCCTTTTCCTTTTCCTTCTCTTAAGCAAAAGAGGGGAAAACTTTTATCACCCAATAGCAATTTAGTTTGGGCTAGGTCCATTCATCTTTGTTCAAGAGTTGGACCGAACAACTAACCTATCTCTTAAACAAATATATATTATATAGACAAATGTGTTTGGAACCCAACTAATAATTGGATTTAGTTGTAATTGCTTGTAATAATTGGATTTGATTGTTACTACTTGTAATACTATTGTAATTGGTAGGTTTTATTGAATTGGGTGAGAATTAGAGCAATTATATAGGTAATTATACTCAATTTTAATTTTAAAAAATTATTTTTATACAAATTATAAAAAAATATATTATAAGCTTGAGTGCCTGGGAAAGTTATATCTAAAATTTTTTATATTATAAATATTAAAAAGTTATATTATAAAAATAATTTGTGTATTTTATAAATTTATAACAAATAATTATATTATTTAAATTATAAATTTTTTTAAAATTATGAAAAATATATAAAAAATAATTAACATATTATAGAAAATTTTTAATATATTTATTTATAAAAAGTTATAGTCAAATATGTGCTTTAACTTGTTTATCTTCATCATAACTTTTTTATATGTGCGTACTATATATTATAAAATTAATATATTTATTCGTAAATAGTGTTATATTTTTTTTATCATAATTTATTTATTAAAAATAACTTTTTAAAGTTAGGAAAAAAATTATATTATTTATAAGAATATTATAAAATTTTGGAAAATTTATAATTTTTTTATAAAGGTTATATATTATAAATTTTATATTACTTTTACGTATTATAAAAAAGAATAAAATCATATCAGTCTTTTTTCAAGTTAAGTTTATTTAAGCTTTTATAAATTAAAGCTACAAATTATTTGGATTATAAACCTAAATATTTTAAAATTAATGTTGATGATGTAAATAGAAAATGTTTTTTTGTATCGTATTATGGGGTATGATATCATTTGGGAGGATGGTGCCAGACATAAACATTATAGACAGTTCACAAATTTTTTAATTTGAGACATTTAAAGCTTTGGAATGTGATTGAGAAAACATTTGTTGTTATAAAATTTTTTCATATTAATTTCATCTTAGTGTAAAATAAAAAAAAGGCTGGATTATACTAGCATGTTGCATATTTCATAACTTTAATCATTAGTGGAATTGAGATTACCCTTACTTTGTAGAGTATATGGAAGAAAGAGATTTTGATAATCTTAATTAAAGATGCATATTCGAATTTAGATGATGATGAACTCGGTTAAAGACCAACAGATGATGATAAAGAGCATATGTTAAATATTAAAGAGGGAATAACCCAATAAATATGCACTAAAACAAATAGATAAAATTACATGTGCTGTTTATTTTTTTTTCTATTTTTATTAGTAATCGCGTTATCAACTAATTTTCTAGACTAACATAATACATATGATGATTTGATTTTAATTTTTGTTACTTGTTTAAAAATTATTTTTACCATACTAAAATTTTTATAATAATTAATATTTTTTTTACAAATATAAATTATGTAACTGTGTAATTATAATTTCTACTATCAAACATGATATAAAAGATAATGATAATAATTACACTTATATTCAATTATTTTATGTTGTAAAAACAAATCATATAAATGTAAATATTATATTGAAAGCTTACATCTTTTCAAAGCAAAGTGAGAGCATAATTTAGTGACAAACAAAGTTTAGGGCTGACTTTGGGGCCTATCATCAAAATTGATTGTATTGTAGTGTATCGATGGAATGAATTACTACACGCAAGGTATCCAGTAATTGTGCATACAGACCCTTTGACGAACTCCGTTTTAAATAGCCAAATGACCTTCTAAAATTTGATTTATTCGTATGAGCATAGATATGGAAGATTTAGATGTTGGCACTGGACAGGTAGAAAATTTCTCAGATTCGGACTCAAATTGAATTGGGTTTAATCTTAGATTGATTCGAATGAAATTTTAGATTTGGGTGGCTCTAATGTTATATAAATGATTCAATATAGTTTAGTGTGGAAAAAATAGATTAGATGGTATAAACAAACTAATT
Source organism: Gossypium hirsutum (assembly GCF_007990345.1). NCBI lineage: Eukaryota > Viridiplantae > Streptophyta > Magnoliopsida > Malvales > Malvaceae > Gossypium > Gossypium hirsutum. The sequence continues at coordinate 9,456,494 of NC_053443.1, forward strand.
GTAAGCATGTAACAGGTAATAAGATGAGTACTGTAATTGGATTCCAGTTCTTTATATTCTACTATTTAAGGCAAACAAACGCGAGATAAAAGGATTAATTTACGTGAATAAGATACAAAATGCAACTATCAGATTAAATAACTATAAAAATGGTGATTCATTCCTCTTTGAAATTTATATATTCGAGCCGAGAATTTAAAATAGCGTTTGAGCAGATGTAACCCTTTTCACGTTAATTTCTCCGAATTTAATCTAATTTTAAGGTGACGAGAGGACTACTTTCGGTAGCATTTTTTACACATGATAATATTTCAAAAAATTTGATGTTGTTATAGGTGTTACATAAAAGTAAAATGTAGTGCAAGATTATATCTTTGGGACCCGAGGGTGAATCTGGAAATTTTTTTAGGATACTCAAATTGAATTGTAAATTTTTAATATGTCAAAATATAAATTTGATCTTTTTTTTTTTAATTTATGATTTCATCAATCTTTGAAGGAGCTAAGTAAAATTTTTTATTTTTATTTTTAAGGGTCAAAATATAATATTTATCATATATTAATTTATAATTTATTCATTTATAAAGAACTGGAATTAGAATTGTAATTTTTTTTTATTTTTTTTGGGCCCCTTGTATTTGCCCTTGTTGCCGCAAGTCAATCTCCACCACAACAGCATGACATCTTGGTTCCACCCACCAAATTCCATCCATTTGATTTCGATACAGAAACTGTTTTGTCAAGGCATGGTGTACATGCAAATCAATCATCCTTAATAATTAGGTCACTTTAACAAGCTAACCATCACTTGCCATTCAAATACCCTGCAATCTAAGTGATGTCACATTATCTACTTAACAAAGATAATTTATTATCAAGAAACAACAGGTGGCGAGGAGATTGAGCCCATATTTATTCTCCTCTCAACCTTGAAGCTCTCTCATTCATGTATACCCCTGTTCTCCCAACTCTAACAATGTCTTCTTCCTGTCCATCCAATTCCCTCTCCTCTTAATCATCTCTCATCCTTCCATCTTTTAGATTATACAACCCTCTACCTTAACAGGATGAACCGTCTTCTAACTTTCACCACAATTTCCTCCATGCCACTACTTAATATCTAACAATTACATTGTGTAACAACCATATTTGCAAAGTATAACATTACTATATATTATTTTAGTACGCAATTTGTTATCAAATCCCACTTCCATGTGAGGAATAACATTACAACTTCTTGACATTATGTTCCCAACCATGTGTATCCATACATAAATACATATGGGCACATTATCCGTGAAAGGAGAATTTTACATCACCAGATCCATGGGTAGTTGATTCTTTTCTCATCATTTCTCCCTTAGATTCGAAGAAATGGAAAGGAGGTCCCTCCATTGTGACAAAGGCAACAATATTAGATATGGTAAAACCCAAAAAGTGGTCAAAGAATAGGATATGGTATATATGAAAAAAAATGTTTATACCATTAATATTTTAACAAATTGATTATTAAATTTATTAATATAATTGTAAAAATTTAATAAAGAATATTTTAAAAAAATAAAAATTTTCAACAATTTTGAAGAACATGATCACCTTTAATTTCCATTATGATCCACCACTGTATATATATGGTGAGGCTTTGAAAATATAGTATTATAGAAGAAAGGATAGGAATAAAGATAGAGAAATCAATGGTGAAAATGATTCTTTGGCCCCCAACCCCATTTGGAGAATTCTCCATTAGCTGTCCAGTTTTGGGAACAACTTTTTAATCTAATCCATTGCCATCATCTTTGCTTGCATATCATCATTCTAATTCTTAACATCTTTAAATTCGAATCAATCATTTCGACTATAATTTCTTTTACCTATAAAATTTAATTAGCAGAAAGAATAGCCTAATCCATTTTCATGCAGATTTTCTCTTCCACATTGCGGAAGAAGTCAATGTCAGAAACAAATAGACATTTTTTTTCTTTCCTTTTGAAGATAAAGAAAAATAAGGTTGGAATTTCCTATATATTATTTAAGAGATTGAGTTTAATCATACTCAAACTTTTTAGTTTCACCTAGTTTTATTTGTTAGAAATATTTCAAGGTTTTATGAATTTTTCAAAATTCTCATCAAAGTTAAAAGATAAAATTTCTAGAGATAATATTGAATTTGTTGAGAGTTCGACTCTTAATCAAAAAACCTAGCTTAAGTGACAGCCATAAGTAATGGGATTAAGTATACCTATTGTGTGCAAACCTTTAAGCTCTGCATGGTTTCACCTATTCATGCATTATGGTTTCACCTATTCATGCATTTCGAGACATTCCTACTTAGAAACGAAAGATAAAATCATAGACCAAAAATAATATTAAACTTGTTAAGAGTGTCACCACAATATATGTATGGATATAAAGTGTTGAAACCATACACAATGAATTATCTGATTTGGTCTACTTCCACATTATTAATTATAAAGATTGTATTTTTTAAAGTTTCACTGTCACAAACACAATAATTTACAAAGACATATATATGCTTAATTAATTATAATGTAGAATTAAATCAATATAAAATACCACAAACGAAGAATCGGAAAAAATTAAACAAAACCCACACATGGCATACCCATATGGTGACATGCAAACTCATATATTATAATTATACATGATGAAACTCGAACCTGAATACTCAAAGGCTAAAATATTTACAACCATTTTAAATTAAAAATGACTGTATAACTTTTTTATATAAGAAGAAGAATCTCTTATAAAGAATATGTCAAATAAAATCCCAAAATATTTGCAAGACTATGCTGACATGTACAAATGTTTCCCTATAAATAGGGATGTACAAACCCTCTTCTTTCATCCAAGTCTCTTAAAACACAGCTTCTTCTACCTCCTTCCACACACACACAGAATTTTACAGCACTTAAATTAAAGTCATAATGGGTTATTATTATCGTGGTTTTATATAGGATTTCCCCCTATATTTTTACTTAGATTTATCATAATTGAATATGATAATATTTATTATATCTCTAAGAAAATGGCGATGTTGTTGACAGAAGATAGAGAGCACAGATGATGGCATGCATGTAGTCTTTGCATTTCACTCCTTTGTGCTCTTTATTTTCTGTCATCACACCTTTCATCCTCTTAATTTATTATTAACGTTGAATCTTTATGAGCATTTAAAAACTTTGTAAATGAAGGCATTAATATATTATTTGTGGATATTATTTGTTTTTCTTTTTTGCAATCCTGTAATCTAACATACATTCCAATAGTGGTGTGATATTTTATTTCACAATTTTCCTTTATTTTTTGTTTCTTTTCTGATTTAGAATAATTTTTCACCGTGTTAGTGCAGGAAGATATTGTCAAAATGCATTATGGCCTACTTAATTGGTAAGTGTATGCGTATTCATAAATTTTAATTTTATACAATTGTCTCAATTCCTAACATTATTATAGATGTGGCGCTAATTTTATATTTATTTATTATATACACAAATAATTATATTTACTATATCTAATTTTTTAAATATGCACAATTGAATCAAAATTAAAATTTCATCTATAATTTAGATTTCATTTTGTTGATAGGAAAATTCATTAAAAGACTAAGGATTGGTCAATCAAACAGAAGATATTCAATTTGATTTTGACTCAACTCCTAACGGATATGGCACCATTTTCACATTTTCTTATTGCATTTTGTTGATGGGGGTTGACATATCGGGAAAAATCTTCGAAGTGTTGTCAATCAGGTAGTTGATTGGTTTCCTAACAATCGAAAGTATTGTCTGAGAAGAGTTTTATCCCCCATGCTCTATCAAGAGCTAGCGTGTCATGAGCGGTTGTCCTAAGGGCCTAGAGTACATAGTTTAGGGGTTCGAACTCCACCAAGAGCGAGACACTCACACCCCCTTGGTGGGTGGCTGTACGCCTATGTATGGTCGAGGTGCTCTCGGCTCTGTAAACTAGGTCGTTAGGATAGCCACTCATGGCACGCTGGCTCTCGAAGGATACAAGATACAAAACTCCGAAATAGGGGCAATATCTTCGTTTATTGGGAGCTCAGTCGATTGCCTGATGGGTGATACTTTGAATACTTCTCTCGAAGGAGTCGTCCCCCTTAACACATGCACAAACAATTATATTTACCCAATTAATTTTTTAAATATCCACAATTAAATAAAAAATGGAAGCTACATATATAATATTAAATTAAAATTAAAATTTCATCTACATAAATATACAAAACCAAAATCCATGCTTTACCTTGCATATTCGATTAAGTAGAAAGCGAAATTCTTGAAAAGATTAAAAATTGGTCAATCAAATTGTACATTCAAGCATACAACAGTACAACAAATAGAAGGAGAAACAACAAAAAGTAAAATTATCATGAAGGATTTCTATTAAGAGTCATATTGTAGTTTGTCTTTTTTATTATATGTCCTTATACATTAGATTAAATAGTAAATTGGTCTTTTTTTGATAAAAATCATGTGTGGTTAACAAAATAACCAGACAATGATACATGGCGTGTCACGTGTACCTTATGCTGATGTAAATATATCAGTTTTTAATAGTACTAATTGATGAAATTTTTAATAGAAAGACCAATTTTCTCTTTGCTTTTATATATAGAGTATAATTAACCCATTTTTTAAGTACAAGGGACAAAATACAATCCCTATGTAATACTGTCAACTTCTACAAAATTAGGAGTTAACATAATGATAAAATTTCTCTGACTACCAAAAAAATATTATTCATTTTTTGCCCCCAAAATATTTTTTTTGGCTTTACCCCTATTGGTGGGGAAACAAAAATCCCCAAAAAACTATTAGAATATTTCCCATATACCAGTCAATTCTGGTCTAATTGGTTTAGCCCGATTCTAAAAACTATGTTACAAACCTTCTATGTTGTGTTGAAAGAGACATGTTTGAGTGCTTGAAGATTACTTTTCCTTTTATTAACAATTTACTTTTTGTTAACACAACACTATTTGTATTATATGACAAAGCAATCATTCTAAGCTATCAAAACCCGGCCGAATATTTAACGAACTTGAACAATTGTAATTAAACTAGAAGAGATATAAATAAGAAATAGAAAAGAAAAATTAAACGCAATTCGATCTCACAAACTTATAGAATCAAACTTTGAATATTATTTTAACTGAAAAAGAAAGTTTAGAAACCCATAAAATAAAATTAAAAACAAAATAAAACTAAAAATGGCCAGATTTAAGTCTCCTCAACCTTAACCTAATAATATCTATTTATAGGGTAAAAATAGTATAATGGAGAAAATAAAAAAATACCCTTACTTAAATAAAACAAAAAATTTCTAGGTTTTTCGGTAATTTTTACATCAAACTTCCCGTTATTGCCAAAATACTAAAATTTCAGTGTGTTAAAAGTTTAAACAACAAAAACTTAACAAAAATAAAATGTAAGCTCTTTTTGTCTTCAATTACTTCCTAAATCGATAATAAATAAAATATAAATATAAACAATATAACAAATAGTATAATTCAAGACAAGAAATATCATAAACAAATAGAAAATTACGTAGTTATCAACTACCTTAAATTAGAGTCTTACTCGAGGTAAAAACGTCATTAACATGTGTTGATAGTGTCGAAGGCATGAGGTTTGAAGAAGAGGGAATTGCCCAATGAGGAACATTCAAGAAACGAGACGAGCAACATAAAATACATAAGCTTTTGAAGAAGACCATCAGTGGGCCTCTTACATTCCATTGTTTTTATTTGACGAAGATCTATATCACAAGCCATGGTACCCACCTAGCATTGTTCGCATCTAGCGGAGGCTACTTGCAAATGGACGAAAGCCACTTGAATACCATGGTGAAAGCAACCTAAGTGGTGCTACCAAGTAGACAAGGGTATTTTGTGTAATGATAAATTTAATCTTTAACATTTATATATATATTTTTGTCAATTTGGTCTTCGTTTTATTTTTTTAAGTTAAATTTAATTCTCAATCTTAAAAAGAAGAAGAGTAAAATCACATTTTTGATAGCGTGACAATCTATGTATATTTTATACTAATTTTTTGATTCTTTTTAATTTTTTAATTATTTATTAACATGACATATAGGACAAATAGTGTTTTGTCAACATAAATTACACGTAGACTGTCACGTGATTTGCCAAACCAACATATTAAAAAAAAATAAAATTTTAGTCAGGATTTCCATTAAAAAAATGTGATTCTACTCCTTAAAGATCAAGAAATATGAATAAGAAACAAGTTGACAAAATATATAAACATTAAAGCCTAAATTTATCATTATATTATTTATTTTTTAAATGAATCTTTAAAAAAAAATATTATAATTTCTTTAATTAGATTCATCTTGTAACTTATAATTTTGTACATTATTTTTCTAAGAGTACCAAAATTTGTTTTTATAAGATTTATTTTAAAAATTGATACACCACGCTATTAAGACATACATTAAAGTTGTCCTTGATTAGCCTTATGAGATGCTTACACACCATAAACTCACCATCTATTTAATCACGGCAAAATATTTGTATAAACCCACTATAAAGACAAAACTGAAATATTGAACAATACTTATGTATACAGGTGATTTAGAAGACAAAAAATTGGGACATAAAACCATACAAAACGATGACAACTTCATATTATATTAATATGGTGATTTAAAAGTTTATAACTAAACACAAAATTATTTTCATTGCCTTTATATTATTATTTTAAAAAATTATTTTCAATTAATTTCTAAAATATAAAAAGTATTAATATATATGATAATTATAACTGATTTACATACTCTTAACCTTATTATACTATAAGTGATGTGAAAACTACATTGCAAAATCTCTATTTTCCTAATATGGGATTTTTATTTTGCTACACAATTGGCAAGTCAACTTGCAATTGCATAATTTAATATTAGGTTCAAAAGGTCCACAAATTCAACTATAAAATGTGCAATACATCTCATACTTTGTACATCACTAGCTCATCTCCGTATAATCAATTTTTAGTTTTATCTCTCAGCAGCTTTCAAATAATGGCTTCTTTTGATGTTGCTTCTTGTTTCATCGTTTTGATTGTAGCATTTTGTTAGTACATACAATATTTCTATAACACCCCTAGCCCATATCCGTCACCAGATTAGGGTTACGACGTATTAACAGACATAACACAATTGAATACAATTAAAACAAATACATATTTCACAAAGTGATTTATAGAAATAAATATATAATTTACTTCATAAAATACATCAACCGAAAATGCAAAGTCAATCATCATTTTAATCTCAAATATTATAAACACAAAACCAAATTTTATTTGTCAATTTTATTTATAATTACCAAAACCGTATATATATATAATTTAAAAATTATTATACCTAAATCAATTTACAAAAGTCTTTCATTTTATTACCATGTAACAACGCATTTCATAGCACATTTTAAACATATATACTATTATATAAATTCAACTTCTAATCCTATGAGTTTAGCTTCCCAATAGTATAACCCTGATCAAACTCAATTCCAACTATTAAAACTTTTATAAAATTGAACATTCATTTAATCTACTTATAACATGTTAGTAAAATATTTCTAAAATTTCGCATAAATACTTCCATTTATAAGTATAATAGATATATACCTATATACATAACCATATAAATCTAACTCTAACAAACCACATAACTAAGCATAAATATATCAAGTTTCATATAATCCTAAACCACAACCAAAATATGACTAATTTATCATTCAAACCAAAACCAAATAAAACAACTAATTTAGCCACATTTACAAGGCTTTAAAATACAGATTTACTAGCAAAATAACAATTTTATCTAGTCTTGGACTATACATGCCATAGACTAAGAAGGAACTTCAACTTAAAATACCATTATCTATCGATAGTGTAATAAGCTTTTCTGACGATCCCCGATCTCGAATCACTTCAAAAAAATCTATAAGACAAGGAAAATAAACAGAAACAAACATAAACAGTAAGCCATTGATAGCTTAATAAGTTTTTAACAATTAAATTAAAGAATTATAACATTTTACAAGCCAATTTGTTTATATATATATTTAGAAATTCCTTGAATGCTTATAACCAAATATTTATGTTCATCAAGAACATATAACCGAATGTATATATGTTTCCCACAAATATATTTAAACTAATTTATGTTCACATCAACGCATATGTCCAAATGCATAAATAAACTTATCAAACTCTTATATTCAATGCATATACTCATCCAAGGTATATATATATATATATATAAAACCGAAAACATATGTACCTATCAAATACTTTTAGCCGTATGCATATAAGCAATAAACTATAGAACCGAATGCTCACAACCACATTTTTATAATTTATTACAATTTATCAATGTGATTATCTAATTCGAATTAAGACATAAATATCACTTATTCAAAATGATTCATCATCATATAGTCTGTTAAGCTTGAAGCTTGAATCAAAACACTGGCATTAAGCCTGCTAGACATTAAGTCTGTAAAGTTCACCAGCATTAAGCCTGCTAGACACAGGACCTGAATATCACAAATACGAAAATAATTTCTCATATAACTCTTACTAGCATTACACATGTTCAAAACATATGTGTATAATTCATGTAACATTATCCACACTTTCAAGAAATTGGCAAACCATAACTGAATCACATCTGTACTTACAATCCATACTTTTAGCTCAACTCAATAATTTTATATATACATTTATATCCATTCGAACCACATTCATCCAAAAATATATAGTTCATACCTTAAATTCATTTGAGGAATTTATACATACACACGTACAACTATGTTCAGCTTCATACATTTTCATGTATATATTTCACAGCTTTAATTTAACTCAAAAACTATATTTGTATATATATATATAATCGAAACTCACATATACAATATAATATACATACCTTAAATAAATTTTAAAAAAATTATACAAGTATATACATATATTTATTGAGACTTCAAATATATATTTATAACTCCCATACTTCAAATAAAATCAAGAACCTATATATATGTATACATATATATTCGAACAATATATACATATATTCATACATATGCCTTTCATACTTTAATTAAATTCAACCTATATTTATTTATTTTTATCACAGGTCATTAAGAATATAAATCATATACATGTATATATGTTGATTTAAAAACATTAAATTGCTAATAGACTTACCTCGGACGATGAAAAATCGAAGTCAGACGATTATTCGACTACTTTGGCTTTTCCCCGATCTAACTCCGATTTCTTTGGTTCTCAATCTAAATATATTCAAAATGAGATAGTTTAATCATTATCACATTCAGTTTAGTCCAAAAACACATAAATGGGCAATTTACCATTTTTCCCCTGGCATTTACACTTTTTGCAATTTAGTCCCTATTGCATAAAACACAAAATACACAAAATTTGCCCACACTATGCTAGGGCCGAATGTTCATATACTTCATACAAATCCACACATTTTTTTTATTTCACATTTTAATCCTTCAAAAATTTATTTTCACAATTTAACCCTATTTACTCAATTTCACCAAAAATTCAAAGATAAAACATATTAATCTAACACCTAACTTTCATATTTCATCAACTAACATCACAAAGCTCAAGCATTCATCAATGACACATTTCAAAATCATCAACAATTCACAAAATTAAGACATGGGTTTTGAAGTATTCAAAGCAACAATCTCAAAAACGTAAAAATTATCAAAAACCGAAACAATTTCATACCTTAATCAAGCTAGTAAAGTGCCGAATCCCTAATAAGCTTTAAAGGTTTTCTTCTTTGTTCATTTTGGCTAAGAAAGATGATGAAAATGGCCAATTTTTTTTATGTATAACATATATTATTTATTTGTTGTTTTACATATTTAACCTTTATTAATTAATTTAATAAACATATAATATAAGGGTAATGTTGAATATTGCCCCCCACTATCTTATTTTTGGTCTTATTGCACCTTTAAACCTCCCATTTAAAAAGACAACAACAATTAGGTACTTTTAGATCTGACCCCTAAATTTTCATTTTACACGATTAAGTCATTTTACTTAATTGGTCATTCAAACGATAAAATTTAAACACAAAAATTTCACACAATCAAATTCACACAAAATAAACACACAAAATAATATTAAAATAATTTTTCGACTCAGTTTTGTGGTCCCAAAACCACTTTGTACGATTAGGATCAAAATCGAGCTGTTACAATTTCTCTACTTCGATATTCAATAATTACATCATAAATATTTTATTTTTGGTACAAAAGGGTTTACAATCTGAAGATAAAAAGAGGGGTTGCAATTGTTGTGATTTAAACCTCAATTGCCTCAAATTTGTCATCGTCATTATTGTCGTCATTATCCTCATCCTCATCATCATCATGAAATATACATCAATAACTAATAAAAATAATTAAAAAATGAATAAATGATGAAAAATTATTGTTTAATTTGCAGGTGTATTCAGCTTGGAAGCATGTACTCATGACTCAGAATGTCAATTGAATTGTGAACATCTCGGCCTTTGTGACCTAACAACCGGAAAATGTAGTTGTCTGCTATTGTTTGAGCCATTACCCTCTGCCGCTGTACCAAATGCTGTAGCACCAAATGATGCTGTACCAAACGCCACGGTACCAAATGCTGCTGTACCAAATGCTGTTGTACCAAACGTTGCGGTACCAAATGCTGCTGTACCAAACGCTGCGGTGCCAAATGCTGCTATACCGAAACGCTGCGGTGCCAAATGCTACTATACCGAAATGCTGCGATAGCAAATGCGAATGAGAAATGTGTTGACGATGCGGATTGTGCTAATTTTTGTGGACCAACTTGCAAATACTATAATTGTGATATCAGCTTTTGTATATGCCATTGTAGTGCATGAAAAACATGGTGTTTTTGTTCAAAGGCTCGAATTTTAGACCTTTCAATATTTTGTACTAAAAAATTAGTACATAAAATGAGTGACTAGAAAAAGGTGTTGAGAGGATTAATTTGCTTTTTATTATATTAAAAACCGCTTTATCGATCTTGAAAAAAAAAGATGATAAACTAATAATTATAATCATGCTTCCAATTCAAATATGAATGATGTATTTGTGTTATTTTATGTTTTTTAATGTCATGTTATATTGATATTGTGTAATCGTGTCATATCTAACATTTTTTATTTTGCATTTAAAAACTTTCTTTATGGTTTCACTGTTGAATTAGATACTTCATTTTCTTGACTAGATATATTCTTATAAACCCATATGTTATGTTGAAAGAGATACATGAGTGCTCAAATATTTATTTATTTTTTTCTTTTTCCTTTTGTTAACATTGAATTGGTGGGCAAGGGTGAGGGGACTAGAAGTGACCTTGGCCCTCCAAAAATGAAAAATTCTTTATGTAGTCCTTTTAACTTCTATAAAATTAAAAGTTAACATAATGATAAATTTTCACTTTGACTCTACAAGAAATATTATTCATTTCTCCCCCTAAACAATTTTTTGGCTTCGGTCTTATTGGTGGGGAAATAAAAATCTCAACAAAATGTTAGAATATTTCCCATATACCAGTTGATTCTGGTCCAATCGGTCGTCTGATTCTTAAAAACTTGTTGTAAACCTTTTATGTTGTGTTGAAAGAGGCATGTTGGAGTGCTGGAAGATTTAGTTTTCTTTTATTGACAATTTAACTCGAGAAACAAAAATCTGAACAAATATTAGACTGTTAGAGTTGTAACCCAAATTCTTATTAAAATAAAATACAGTGGTAAAATAAAATAAAAGTAAAATTCATATAAAACTATAATTCTTTTGTTTTACATTGATTAGAATAAGGTTTTTTTGATGGTCACTATACTAACTATAAATACGACAAAGGCAAACTCACCTATCGAACTATAGTATAGCTAAGGTGAGTAGGGAATATTGTATCCACGAGGACTAAAAGTACTAGTAATTACCGTTTTTCTATTATTTAACCTACAATTTGGATAGATGTATTTTAATATAAATTTACTAACCTAATTTAACTATGAACGCAACAGAGAATGAATCGAGGAAATAATCGAATATTAACCAACGAGATAGACTCACTTGTGTCTTGATCCGTAGAAATCCTAAATTATGTTAATATCTCTTTCGAGAGTAAGAACAACTTTCTCTAGGTTGATTAATTGAAATCTCTTTCAAATTAAAACCTCTATCGTCGCATTAACTCGATCTATGGATTCCCCTATTAGATTTGACTCTAATCCGGTAGATTTATGTCATCCTATTTCTAGGATTGCATGCAACTCCACTTAGTTATGCTAGATCTATTATTAAATAGGGATTTTTCCTCCACTGAAATAAGCACATTAAACATGAATTATTATCCTAGAAATATTAAAACAAGAAATAAGCATACACAGTTGAGAACAAGAATCAAATATTTATCGCGTAAAAACATAAATTAAATAAAAAGATTCATCATAGGTTTCATCCTCCCTAGGTACCTAGGGAATTAGTTCATAATCCTGAATGAAATCATCTCAAAGTTAGAATAACCACAAGATATAAAGAAACTCGATAAAACTTCGAAAGAAATTAAAAGATCTTTGATCTTGATGGAGATTCGCTTCCGAGTTGATTCCGATGATGTTCTTCGAGTGTTTTCTTGGATCTTTCCTGATTGCCCCCTTCTGTCTTCTTCTAATGGGTATTTATAGACTTTAGAATGCTCAGAAAGCTTAAAAATTGGGTTTTTCCACGTATTTGAGAAGTAGGATGTGAAATCGACACGGGCTGGCACATGAGCGTGTGTCCAACCCATGTGGTCCACATAGGCGTGTGCCCAGATCATGTGGAAATGCCCAAGCCTGTGGCTCTTGAAAATAGATCTATTTGTTCGATTTTGGCTTATTTTTTGCTCTTTTGGCTCCCAAATGCTCTGCCAAGTATAGAAACATGATTTTAAAGGATTAGGAGCATCAAATTCACTAATTTGCATAATTAATCATCCAAAAACACATTAAGAATGTGATTAAAATATGTTACTTTTATAGACTACACGTCATTTATTTGACATTGATTAGAATAATGTTTTTTCAATCTATAAATAGATGTAGTCTAAACTCCTCTTGTATCATTCAAATTTGACATTAGTGAATTTTCTTCTCTTCTATCCGTGGTTTTTTTCCTGAAAGGGTTTCCACATAACATCTGTGTGTTGATATTTTTCTTTCTTTTTTTTACTTGCAATCATTCTATATTGTCATTGTTGACATTCAACTTTGACAAATTGGTATCAAAGTTTTTTGGGTTACTTATGTCGACCACAGTAATGACATCATTGAAGTATGAAATTTTACTGTTGGATCACAACACCATATTCGCATTATGGCAGTTAAAGATGTAGACAGTTCCTGCGTAGATGGATTTGGAAGATGCCCTACTGGGGATAGATAAGATGACTTTGACATTGTCGAATGAAGAGAAGAAGCGTAAACATCGAAAGGCCTTGACGCAATTATATTAGCATTTTTCTAATGAAATTTTGCAGGATGTGATGAATGAGAATATTATTGCTGCATTATAAGCAAAACTGGAACAAGTATGCATGTGAAATATCGTCTTTATCCTCATCGTTTAGAAGAAGTCTGTGCATAAACACTTAACTGTGTTTAAGAAAATTATCCGAACCTAAAGGCCATAGAGGTTCAGTTTGGTAAATAAGATTTAGGGTTGATCCTACTTTGTTCGTTGCCCCCGTCCTATTCAACCTTTAGAGACAGGATTTTGTATAGCTGCGAACCTCTCACACTTGATGAAGTCTATGATTTTTTGACCTCGTATGACAAGATGAAGCATCTTGTGATTAAATCCGACTCTTAGGGGGAGGGTATTATTGTTCATGGGAGACGAGAGCAGAATACTGATGATGATTATGGAAGGACACAGGAACAAAATCCTCGCAGTAAATCTAAGGGTAGAACGAGATCTTCAAATAGAGTTAAAACCTGTAACTTCCGTAAAAAGAAATGACACATTAAATCTGAGTGCTATAAGTTGCAAAACAAGATTAAAAGGGAGCCTACAAATTAAAAGGAAAAACAACCAAAAGAATCCGGTGAAGCTGATGTTGTTGAAGACAACAGCAATGGTGAACTCCTAGTTACTTTTGTCGAAAATTCTAAAGTAAACGAGGAGTGGATCCTTGATTTTGGCTGCATCTTCCATATGAGATCCAACCGAGATTGGTTTACAACTTATAAAAAAGTATCTGAAGGTGTTGTTTTGATAAGAAATAATGCTTCGCGTAAGATCGCTGGTGTTGGAATAGTTAAAGTTAAGATGTTTGATGGAGTTGTCAGAAAATTTAATGACGTAAGGCATGTTCCAGAATTGAAGATAAATTTGATCTTGTTGAGTACTCTTGATTCAAAAGGGTACAAATACACAACAGAATGTGAGGTTCTGAAGATTTCCAAAAGTTCCCTCATTGTGATGAAAGGGCAGAGAAAAATTGCCAAGTTATATGTTTTGTAAGGTTCTATTATTATTGGTGATGAGCAATTGCTTCTTTTTCCTTGTTAGACGATGATGTTACTAGACTATGGCATATGCACTTAGGGCATGTGAGTGGGAACAGCATGACAGAATTGAGCAAAAGAGGACTTCTTGATGGGTAAGACATTAACAAACTGAAGTTCTGTGAGTACTGCGTTTTTTGGAAGCAAATGAGAGTTCAATTCACCAGAGGAATCTATAACACGAAGGGAACATTGGGTTACACTCATTTTAATCTTTGGGGACCATCCAGAGTGCCTTTGAAAGGTGGAGCCAATTATATGCTAACTTTTGTTGATGATTTTTCCAGAAAAGTTTGGGTGTTCTTCCTGAACCAGAAAAGTAATGTGTTTTATGCATTAAAGTCTTGGAAAACATGGTTTAAAAACAGATAGGAAAACATATAAAATATCTTCGCATAGATAAAGGCTTGGAGTTCCATTCTGATGAGTTTAACGAATTATGCAAATCAGAAGGGATCATGAGACACTTGACAGTTCATCATACTCTACAGCAAAATGGCCTTACAAAACGAACGAATTGAATGATCATGGAGAAGGTTCGATGCATGTCATCGAAAGTTAATTTACCGAAGTCGTTTTGGGCTGAAGCAGCCTCTTCTGCATGTTTTTTTATCAACCGTTCTCCATCCTTGCCATTGAGAAAAAGACTCCACAAAAGATACGGTCTAGTAAGCCTGCTGATTATTTTGATTTAAAGATTTTTGGGTGTCCTATGTGTGTTCATCTGGATAATGGAAAATTGGAATTGAGATCTATTAAATGTATTTTTTCTTGGTTATAAGGCTCGTGTAAAATGTTTTAAGTTATGGTGCCCTGAAAATAAAAAAAGTTGTTATTAGAAGAGATGTTTTTGATGAAACTGCTATGCTACCTAACTTATCTTTTAAAGACTCTTCAAATAAAAAACAACAAAAGCAGGTGAAGCTTTAGGCTGATCCAGTATCTACAATAGAGTTGACTCCTCAAGTTAGTACAGAAAATCATAATAGAGTCACATCTTCACCATAATATTCTATTGCCAAAAACAGAATTAGAAGAGAAATTAAACCTCCAAAGAGGTATGCTGAGGCTGATCTAGTTGCTTATGCTTTAAATATGGCTGTAGATATAGATGGAAATCACGAGCCATCTACTTATTTCGAGGCAGTTAGCGGCGAAGACTTAGAAAAGTGGATGTTTGCCAGGGAAGAAGAGATGGAGTCACTCCACAAAAATAGAACATGAGATCTTGTAAAGCTTCCAAAGGTAATAAGGTTGTTTGATGTAAATTGGTGTTCAAGAGGAAAGAAGAGACTCCAGGTGTTGAAGAGCCTAGATATAAAATAAGGCTTGTTGCAAAGGGTTACAGTCAAATTCCAAGTGTGGACTTCACAGATGTGTTTTCTCTAGTTGTGAAGCATAGTTTGATTCGAGCATTGGTTGGTATTGTGGCAATGTATGATTTAGAGCTCGAATAGTTATATGTAAAAACATCATTCTTGCATGGAGAACTTGAGGAGGACATTTACATGCAACAACCAAATGACTTTATAGTATTAGAAAAAGAGGACTATGTTTGCTTGTTGAAAAAGTCTCTTTATGGCTTGAAATAGTGGCCAAGGCAGTGGTACAAGAGGTTTGATTCTTTTATGACTTCTTATGATTTAAAAAGAAAAACATTTATGGTTCTTTTGTGTATCTATTCCTCTGTATTGATGACATGTTGATAGCAGCGAAAGATAAATGAGAGATAAGAAATGTTAAAGCTCAGCGCAATGAAGAATTTGAGATGAATGATTTGGGAGTAAGAAGGAAGATACTTGGTATGGAGATTCTCAGAGATAGAAAAATAAGTAAATTGTACCGAAGTCAGAAAGGGAACATTGAGAAAGTTCTTTGTAGGTTCAATATGCAGAGTGCTAAGCCTGTTAGTACTCCTTTGGCAGCCCATTTCAGACTTTCATCATCTTTGTCTCCACAATCAGGTGATGGGATTGACTACATGTCAAATGTTTCATATTCTACTATAGTGGGATCACTTATGTATGTTATGGTTTGTTCACGTCTAGATTTATCATATGCAGTCAGTGTAGTTAGCAGATACATGGCGAATCTCGGTAAAGTACACTGGCAAAATGTTTAGTGGATTTTAAGATACTTACGAGGCACTGCTGATGTTTGTTTACAGTTTGGAAGAAATAGAGATGGAGTCATTGGGAATGTTGATGCTGATTTTGTTGAAGACATTGATAAAAGAAGGTCTCTCACAGGTTATGTCTTTAGAATTGGGGGTTGTGTAATCAGTTGAAAGCCACTTTGGAAACCAATGTCGCTTTGTCTACCTTTGAAGCTGAGTACATGACGATTATTGAGGCTTGTAAAGAAGCTATCTGGTTAAAAGAGCTATTTAGTGAACACAATGAAGACCTTCAAATCAGTATAGTATTTTGTAATAGTCAAAGTGTCATCTTCCATATGAAAGATCAAATGTTTTATGAGAGAACAAAGCACATTGATATTCAGTATCATTTTGTTCGTGATATTATTGCTCATGATGTTATTGTTGTGAGCAAAATCAGTACTCATGATAATCCTGCAGATATGATGACTAAGTCACTTCCTATAACCAAGTTTGAGTATTGCTTAGACTTAGTTGGTGTTCATTGTTGAAGATAAACCCTTAAAGGGTTTCAGTGAAGATGTGGAGAACTTATTCGTTGAGATGTCAAGGTGGAGATTGTTAGAGTTGTGACCCAAATTCTTTTTAAAATAAAATACAGTGGTAAAATAAATAAATAAAAGTAAAATTCATATAGCACTATACTTCTTTTATTTTACATTGATTAGAATAATGTTTTTCAACCTTACTACACTTCATCTATTTGACATTTATTAGAATAAGGTTTTTTCAACCTATAAATAGATGTAGTCTAAACTCCTCTTGTATCATTCGAATTTGACATTAGTGCATTTTCTTCTTCTCTGCCCATGGTGTTTTTCCTCGAAAGGGTTTCTACGTAAAATCTGTGTGTTCTTATTTTTCTTTCCTTTTTTTTTGCTTGCGATCGTTCTATATTGTCATTATCAACGTTCAACTACAAAGACTAACGAGGTTTCAAGTTTTACAAGACATGCGTTGAGAGAGCAACAATATTTGAATTTCTAATTTTAATTGGGATTTCATCATCATCTTCATTTGATAAGAATAAAATTTGTTTCCCCCACAAGAAATCTATAATTTTTTTATCCTTTTCAAGTTCAATGGCCGCTAGCTATGTTCTCGTTGCTCCATCCAAGTATAAACATCATCTACTTCCTCCATGATTCCCTACCTTCATACATATTGACATGAGCTTTAGCCACATTTTTTGTAACACCCCTAATCCGTATCCAACGCCGAAATAGGGTTACGGAATATTACCGAACTTAAAATTGAACAAATATTACTTTAATGTTTATCTCACATTCAAAACAAAAACCATTCGTAATCAATCATATAATCCCTAATACGAGACCTTGAGGCCCAAAATAGACATTAAAAATAGTTCGAGACTAAACCGAGTACTTAAGAAATTTTTCAGAAAATATGGAAATTTTTCAAAGGTGCAGGGGACACACGCCCGTGTGTCTCACGGCCAAAAGACATGCCCGTGTGTCTCACATGGCCAAAAGAAACGCCCGTGTCTCAGGCCGTGTGGGCATTCGAAATAGAGACACACGGCCGTGCCACAGCCCGTGTCTGTACTTGTGTAACTCACTGACTTGTGTCACACGACCAGACCACACGACCTTGTGCCAGGCGGTGTACCTTTCAAAATGGCCTCACACGCCCGTGTGCTAGGTCGTGTGCTAGGCTGTGTGAAAATTGAAAGGTATACTGACTTGTGCCATATGGCCAAGCCACACGCCCGTGTGCTAGGTTGTGTGAAGCTACTAACTTGATTTCTATAGGCCATTTTTCAAGCCATATTTCTCACCCAAATTGGTACCAACCTAAACACAGTGATTTGCATATACCCATGACATAAATAGGCATTCAAAACCAACCAATATCAAGCTTATAATATGTTATAACATCACACACAATCATGATACTCATAGGCACTTTAATAGGCCATTTATAACATGCCAAATATGTCTCCAAAATCTACCTAAATGGCCAAACACATATTTAAATCATTGTGCCTAAAACTTATCATGCATGCCACTTATCAATCTCAACTATTTGGTACCCAAAATACCAATTCACAAACAAGGCATTCACGTGGCAACCATACACCACATATAAAAAGACTATTTACATATTTACAAGACAAAATGTATGTCCACAATACAAGCCAATTCAAATGGCTAAGACACAACAAAACATATAGGCTACTATTAGCCAAAATGACCTATACATTCCATTTAACCAAAATATATAGTCAAAAGTACCAAAATAGCAATTGATAGTGTAATGAGATCTCCAACAACTTCTAATCCAAACGAGCTTTCGAAACACTATAAAACACAGAAAAATAAACAGAGTAAGCAATTAAGCTTAGTAAGTTCGTATAACTAAAAATACAACTTACCAATCAACCACAAAATAGGTAAGAAAAATTAAGGCATAATACAATTCAATTTGGCCCAAAAGCCTAACACATAATCATTAACCATGTTAGCCCTTAATTCACATGTCAATTTTTACCAGTTCTCCTATTTCACATAAATACCTGTACTAGTTCATATCAAACTCGTATAATCCTCGTAACAACACTGTGCCCGTTGAACCATTTGAATAATATCAGATACACGGGTATCTCACACACTATGTGCCAACACGTGGCCAAAACCACTACTATCTCATATCTCTTATCAATGCTCTCTCTCAAGCCATAACTGGGTCTGCTCACAAAAGCTGTCAGTCAAGACGTAGCTACACGGTGCTGCTCACACAAGTTGCAAAGTAATTGCCATACATGCCAGAAACTCAGCCACCGGTAGAACGTACGAGACCAGCACCCACAACACGGTAACCCCTAATGACATGTCATTTGTATTCTATCTATTCCTAAGGTTCAACCGGGATCCATAAGTCGTCAAAACTTTGTCGAATATTTTCGTGAAGTCGTATCATCAAGAATATAATAATAAAGCATTTAAATCAAATATATTTAATGCTTATTAAACATAAGAACTTACCTTAAACTCGTACGAAGTAAAACGATCGTTCAGTCCAATACTTTATCCTTTCCCCGATCTAAATTCGTATGTTGCTTTTCTTGATCTATATAATCAAATTTAACCAATTTAATCCTTAATCTATTCAATTCAATCCAAAATCATGTTATGGAAAAATTACCATTTTGCCCCTATACTTTTGACTTCTTTACAATTTAGTCTCTAGGTTCGTAAAATGAAATTCATGCAAATTCACCCCTAACCAAGCCTAGCTAAAATTAATAAATGCTTATAGCAGCTCATACATTTCACAATTTCACACATTTATCACAAAATTTTCACATTTCTCAATTTAATCCCTAATGAACATTTTCATTAAAAATCACTTAACAAAAGTTGTTTAACTCACAACAAAGATTCATTTTCTTCCATTAAACTTCACAAAAAACTAAAAGGCTCTCATGGTAAAATCCTAAACTTTCAGCCATTTTGAAAATTAGTCCCCTAATTAGCTAGGTTAAGCTACAACAATCCCGAAAGCATAAAAATCATTAAAAACGAGACAAAACAACCCTTACATGGAAGGAGAATGTCTAGCTGAAACTAACAAGCTTCCATGGAGGTTTTACTCCTTTATTTTTCAGTGGAGAAAGATGAACAAAATGATGGCATTTTGTTTTATTTAATTTTCATTTATTACCTAATTATCATTTTAACCTTACCTAATGGTCTAATTGCCATATAAGGACCTCCACTTTAAATTTCTATAGCTATTTAACATATTTAGCTAATAGAACACAACTTTTGCATTTTATGCGATTTAGTCCTTTTCATCAAATTGAGCATACAAACGGTAAAATTCCTCAACGAAATTTTTATACTATAATACTATCATGCTGTAGATCCTAAAATAATATTAAAATAAATTGTTTGACCTCAAATTTCTGGTTCCAAAACCACTATTCAGGATAAAAAATATAGGCCCAAAAAATGGGCCCGTTTAAAAAATAGGCCGGGCCTTGGGTAAGGCATTTTTGGCCCGGGCCCAACCCAAATTCACTAAAGGACAAAAAAATCTATTTTTTTATTTTTAATATTATTTTCTTATTGTTTTCTCCCTATTTTGCTACCATTTTACTATTATGTTGCTACTATTTTGTTGTTATTGTTTGGATATTGTATAAAACTTATTTTATTGTTAATTTTGTTATTATTTTAAAAACATTTGCTAATTTTTTTTATTATTTTAGAGGTATTTACTTGTTAAGTTGCATCTATCTTAGTGTTATTTAAGTATACATATTTTTAAAATTTATTTTCAATTTGTTGGGACATATTTATTTTGATGTTTTTAGTATTTTTGATGTATTATATGTATTTTAAAATTATATAAAAAATAATATGGGTGGGCCAGGTCGGGCCCAGGTTTTAACATTTTTATCTGGGCCGGGCTTGGGTAAAATTTTTGGCCCATTTTTTGGGCCAGGCTCGGGCCTAGCAAACGGGCTTAAATTTTTAGTTGATCTTGGCCCATCCCGACCCATGCACACCTCTACCACAGATCCCCAATTTTGCCTCTATTTATTTATTTAAAAAGTGAGTTGCACCTTTAACTTTTCAGGCCAGATCAAACGAGAGTCGATTTACATGACTCTAACACAAGCCATGGTCCCACCTAGTTCAATTCCCATCTAGTGGAGGTCACATGCATATGGATGAAAATGGCTTGAATACCATGGTAAAAGCAACCAAAGTGATGCTACCAATCAGACAAGGGTATTTTGTGAAATGATCAATTTAGTCTTTTACATTTATATTTTTTTTGTCAATTTGGTCTTTGTTCTTTTTTCTATGGTTAAATTTAACTTTCAATCTTAAAAAAAAGAGTAAAATCACATTGTTGCTAGCATGGCAATCCACGTGTATCTTATTCTAATTTTTTTGAATTTCAAAATTATTTTTTAATATGACATATAAGATAAATAGTGTTGTATCAATATAAAGTACACGTAGATTGTCACGTGGTCTGCCACACCAACATATTCAAAGAATTAAAATTTTAGTAAGGATTTCCATTAAAAAAAGTTATTTTACTCTTTCTTAAAGTTTAAGAAATATAAATAAGAACCAAGTTGACAAAATGTATAAACACTAAAGACTACATTTATCATTATATTATTTATTTTTTAAATGAATCTTTCAAACAAAAAAATATTATAATTTCTTTAATTAGATTCATCTTGTACCTTGTAATTTTGTACATTATTTTTATGAGAGTAAAAAAAAATTAAAATATTTATTTTAAAAATTGATACACCATGGTATTAAGGCATACATTCAAGTTGCACATGGTTGGCCTTGTAAGCACCTTATGAGGTGCTTGCACACTATAAACTCACCGTCTATTTAATCACTCACTCTCAGCAAAATATTTGTATAAACCCATCAGAAAGACAAAATCGAAATATTGAAGTACAACCCTCGAAAATATTATATAAATATGGTGATTTAAAAGGTTTATGTATACTGGTAATTTAGAAGACAAAAAAGTGGGACATAGAACCATACAAAACGATGTCAACTTCATATTATATAAATATGGTGATTTAAAAGGTTTATGACTAAACACAGAAAATTATTTTTATTACCTTTATATTATTAGTTTAGAATATTATTTTCAATTAATTTCTAAAATATAGAAAAATTATTAATATATATGGTAACTATAACTGATTTACTTATACTCTTAACCTTATTATACCATAAGTGATGTGAAAATTAAATTGCAAAATCTCTATTTTCCTAATATGGGATTTTTATTTTGCTACACAATTGGCAAGTATATCATCAACTTGCAATAGCAAAATTTAATATTAGGTTCAAAAGGCCCACAAATTCAACTATAAAATGCACAATACATCTTATACTTTGTACATCACTAGATTATCTCTGTATAATCAATTTTTAGTTTTATCTCTCAGCTGCTTTCAAATAATGGCTTCTTTTGGGGTTTCTTCTTGTTTCATCATTTTGATTGTAGCATTTTGTTAGTATATACAATATTTCTCTACTCCGATATTCAATCATTACATCATAAATATTTTCTTTTTGGTACAAAAGGGTTTACAGTATGTAGATAAAAAGAAGGGCTGCAATTGTTGTGATTTAAATATCAATTGTCTCAAATTTATCATCGTCGTCGTTATCATCATCATCATCATCATCATATATATCAATAACTAATAAAAATAATTAAAAAATTAATAAATGATGAAAAATTATTGTTTAATTGCAGGTGTATTCTACTTGGAAGCATGTACTCTTGACTCGGAATGTCAATTGAATTGTGACCATCTTAGCCTTTGTGACCTAGCAATCTAAAAATGTAGTTGTCTACTACTATCTGAGCCGCTATCCTCTTCCATTGTACCAAATGCTACAGCACCAAATGCTGCGGTACCAAATGCAGGTGTACCAATTGCTGCGGTACCAAATGCTGCTATTCCAAATGTTTCTGTACAAAACGTTACGGTAGCAAATACTACTGTACCAAATGCTGTGATACCAAATGTTGTTGTACCAAACGTTGCGGTAGCAAGTGTTGCTGTACCAAATGCTACGGTACCAAATGCTGTTGTACTAAATGCGGATGAGAAATGTGTTGACAATGCGAATTGTGCTAATTTTTGTGGACCAACTTGCAAATACTATAATTGTGATATCGAATTTTGTATATGCCATTGTACTGCATGAAAAACATAGTGTTTTTGTTCAAAGGCTCAAATTTTAGACCTTTCAATAATTTGCACTAGAAAATCAGTACATAAAACGAGTGACTAGAAAAAGGTGTTGAGAGGATTAATTTTCTTTTTATTATATTAAAATCCGCTTTATCGATCTTGAAAAAAATAGATGATAAACTAATAATTAAACTCATGCTTCCAATTCAAATATGAATGATGTACTCGTGTTATGTTTATGTTTTTTATGTCATGTTATATTTATATTGTGTAATCTTGTCATATCTAACATTTTTAATTTTTCATTTAAAAACTTTCTTTATGGTTTCATTGTTGAATTAGATACTTCATTTTCTTGGCTAGATCTATTCTTATAAACTCATATGTTATGTTGAAGTGACCTTGGCCCCCTAGAAATGAAAATTTCTTTATGTAGTCCTTTTAAAGTCTATAAAATTAAAAGTTAACATAATGATAAAGTTTCACTTTGACTCCACAAGAAATATTATTCATATCTTCCCTAGAAACAATTTTTTGGCTTCAGTCTTATTGGTGGGGGAAGAAAAATCTCAATAAAATGTTAGAGTATTTCCCATATACCAGTTGATTATGGTCCAATCGGTCCTCTTATTCAAAAAACCTTGTTGTAAACCCTTTATGTTGTGTTGAAAGAGACATGTTGGAGTGCTGGAAGATTTATTTTTCTTTTATTGATAATTTAACTCGGGAAACAAAAATCTGAACGAATATTAGACTAACGAGGTTTCAAGTTTTCCAGGACATGCGTTGAGAGAGCAACAATCTTTGAATTTCTAGTTTTAATTGGGATTTCATTATCATCTTATTGTCGTAAGACTAAATATGTTTTTACCCACATGAAACCTACAATTTTTTAATCCTTTTCAAGTTCAACGGCCTCTTGTTGTGTTCTCGCTACTCCATCCAAGTATAAACATCATCTAATTGCTCCATGATTCCTACCTTCATACACATTGACATGAGCTTTAGCCACATTTTTCACCTCTGCAATTGCTAAACAACCTTGTTGCAACATCAAATTCCCATTTTCATTGTATTTTTCATATATTTGATGGGTCATAAAAAAATGAATTATAGTTAAAGTAACATAAAAAGTATTTGGCTTCGGTGTACCATTAAGGAATGGTATAGAAGTTTGTATGTATGGATTTGGAAGGTGGTAGCCATAAGAAGACTAAGGCAAACAGTAACTGGGTTTACTTTTAGCTCATTTGCTTTCATCCTAGCTACCTTCTTAGCCTTAGTCTTACCCATTGCAAGTAGGGGTGAGCAAAAATCTATTCGACTCGAAAAAATTGAAAAAAAAATTAAATTTCATGTTAAACAAATCGAGTTATTCGAATTAATCGAATTATTCGAGTCAACCTGAATTTTTTTTCAAATTTTGAGTTCGAATCGAGTTTGGTTTTTGAATTTGAATAACTTGAATAATTTGAATAAACTAAATACTAAACTATAATATTTTACATTTTTACCCCAAATTCCCAAACCTCTTTACTTTCCCCCAAAACTTTTACTCCCTCCCACTTTCCCCCCAAAATAGAGTTCTTTATAACTCATCCAACCAAATCACATCAACAGAATAGTTATGGTTAATGCCACCAAAGATTACAGTTAAAACTGCCAGATCGGATACATGTGGTCAAGCCACTATATTGCAACCTAGCCACAATAATTGCAGACAAGCTAGCAAGCAAAAATGTGGATAAACCACTAGAATGCACAGATAATTAAATTGTCAGAATCGTGTCATATCTAACATTTTTAATTTTGCATTTAAAATTTTTTTATGGTTTCATTGTTGAATTAGATACTTCATTTTCTTGACTAGATCTATTATTATAAACTCATATGTTTTGTTGAAAGAGATACATGAGTGCTCAAAGATTTGTTTATTTTTTCTTTTTCCTTTTGTGAACATTGAGTTGGTGGGCAAGGGCGAGGAGGGCTAGAAGTGACCTTGGCCCCCAAAAATGAAAAAATCTTTATGTAGTCCCTTTAACTTCTATAAAATTAAAAGTTAACATATTGATAAATTTTCACTTTGACTCTCCAAGAAATATTATTCATTTCTGGCCCCCAAAACAATTTTTTGGCTTCAGTCTTATTGGTGGGGGAAAAAGATCTCAACAAAATGTTTGAAAATTTCCCATATAATAGTCTTTCTGGTCCATTCAGTCGTTTGATTCTAAAATGCTTGTTGTAAACCTTCTATGCTGTGTGAAAGAGACATGTTGGAGTGCTCGACAATTTTTTTTCTTTTATTAACAATTTAACTCATGAAAAAAAATCTCAACAAAATATTAGACTAACGAGGTTTCAAGTTTTACAAGACATGCGTCGACTAGCGTTATTTAAAAGAGTACCAAGCTTTGAATTGCTAGTTTTAATTGGAATTTCTTCATCATCTTCTTTTGATAAAACTACATTTGCTTTTCCTTGTCACACCCTAAATTTTTGAATTTGTATTTTGGATGGTTGACCAAGTGGATTTTGTAAGGAACTTGTAAGTGAGCTCTTCTAATTAGAAAGATTAGACAGGAGCTGTAACAGCCCGTTTTCAGTAAAATCAGAACAGTGGTTTTGGGACCACAAATATGAGGTCAAAAAAATTATTTTTATATTATTTTGTGATCTACGCCATGATAGTATTATCGTATAAAAATTTCGTTAAGAAATTTTAACGTTTACATGTTCAATTTGTTAAAAAGGACTAGATCGTTTAAAGTGTGAAAGTCCTATTCTATTAGCTACAGGTATTAAATAGTTATAGAAATTTAAAGTAGAGGTATTTATATGGTAATTAGACCATTAAAGGTGATAGTGGATGTGCATGGCTTGACAATTTTGTTATTTTTAAAGTTAGGTAAGGGTAATTTGGTAATTAGATAATTAAAGATAAAAAAAACAAAACTTAATCATCTTTCATTCTCTCTTTCAACCAAAATTTCCAAAAAAGAAAGAATCATGGAAGCTTGAAATTTTTAGCTAAGAAATTCCTTGCATGTAAGTGAAAATTTGTCCCATTTTTAGTTATTATTATGTTTCTGGGATCGTTATAGCTTAATCTAGCTAGCATGAGGACTAATTTATGAAACTATTAAAGTGTTTGAGATTTTCCATTGATGTGCATGTTAGGGTTTTAAGGTTTATTGGTAGAAAAATAGTGGTTGTTGTTAGATAAACAACTTTTGTAAAGGATTTTTTTATAAATTTGTCAATTAGGTATTAAAATGAGAAATGTGATAAATTGTGTGGAAAAAGTGTGAATATGTGAAATATATAGGCTGCTATAAGCATGTTTAATTTTTTGCTAGGCTTGGGTAGGGATAAAATTGAATGAATTTCATTTTTCGAGCCTAGGGACTAAATTGTAAAGAAATCAAAAGTATAGGGGTAAAATTGTAATTTTTCCAAAACATGATTTTTGGACTAAATTGATTAGAATGAAATTTTAATTAGTTAAATTTGATTATATGGATCAATAAAAGCAATGTACGGATTTAGATCAGGAAAAAAAGGTACAAGATTAATTGATCGTTTTTCTCCGTACGAGTTTGAGGTAAGTTCTTATATTTAATTAGCATTAAATTATATTAGATTTAAATAATTTTATGTCATATTATGGTATTGCAACTGTACGGAGATATCCAACGAAGTTTCGGTGACTTTCGGGTCTTATTTGAACCTTAGGAATATATAGGATACAAATGACATGCCATTAGGGGTTACCGTGTTTTGGGTGCTGGTCTCGTACGTCCTACCGATGGCTGAGTTTTTGACATGTGTTGCGATTACTTGATAGCTTGTGTGAGTAGCAACGTGTAGCTACATCTTGACTGACAGCTTGTGTGAGCAAACCCAGTTATGGCTTGAGAGAGAGCACTGATACGAGATATGAGATAGCAGTGGTTTTGACCACATGTTGGCACATAGTGTGCAAGATTCTCGGGTATTCGATATTATTCTAGTGGTTTTGACCACATGTTGGCACATAGTGTCCGAGATTCTCGGGTATTCGAATTAGAAGAAGGAAGAATCAGAAAATGCTCAATTAGAATTTGTATGAAAGCATGGTAAGGTATGAATTTTTGGATGATTGAAATATGTTTAGCCATATGCTTGAAATTATGAATACACATAAGTAGTGTGTACTTATGTTATGATGTTTTGAGATGATTGCTAGTATTATGGTATTTAAAATTGAGAGATTAATTGTTGTTAGGCTAAGGCCAAAACTTGTTGGATCGACTTAAATGGATTATGCTTATAAATTGAAGTGGTAAGCTTTATTCTTGAATTATGAACTTACTAAGCATTATATGCTTACTCTGTGTTATTTTTCCGTGTTTTATAGTGGTTCGAAAGCTCGTTCAAGTTGGAAGTTGTCGGAGATCTCATCACACTATCTATCGGCTATTTTGATACTTTTTGGTTAAATATTTGGGGTTTAATGGCATATGTAGGTCATTTTGGCTAATGATAGCCTATATGTTTTGTGGTGTTTTAGCCATTTGAATTGGCTTGTATTGTGGACACATATTTTGTTATGTAAATATGTAAATGACCCTATTATATGTGGTGTATGGTTGTCATGTGAATGTCTTGTTTGTGAATTGGTATTTTGGGTACCAAATAGATGAGTTTGATAAGTGACATACAAGTTAAGTTTTAGGCACAATTTTGCATATATGTGTTTGACCATTTAGGTAGATTTTGGAGACATAATTGGCATGTTATAAATGACAAATTGAGGTGCCTATGAGTATCATGTTTATATGTGATGTTATTGCATGTTTTAGGCTTGATGTTGGTTGGTTTTGAATGCCTATTTATGTCATTGCCATATGAAAATTTTAGTGTGTAGGTTGGTACCAATTTGGGTGAGAAATATGGCTTGGAAAATAGCCTATTTTTGTCCACACGGGCGTGTGTCTCAGCCGTGTGTGACATACGGCCGGGTAACATGACCGTGTGTCCCCTGTAACATCTAAAGAAAACAAGTCAGTGGCCTTACACGGCCTAGCACACGAGCATGTGGCTTGGCCGTGTACCACAAGTCAGTATACCCTCCAGATTTTACACGGTTTAGCACATGACCTAGCACACGGATGTGTGGTTTGGCCGTGTGACCCAAGTCAGTGAGTTACACGGGCATAGACATGGGCTGGGACACAATCGTGTGTCTCTATTTCGAATGCCCACACGCCCTAAGACACGAGCCTATCTCTTGGTCCTGTGAGCCACACGGGCGTGTGTCCCCTGCACCTTTGGAAAATTTTCATGTTTTCTAAGAAATTCTTCGAGTACTCGGGTTAGTCCTGACTTGTTTTTAATGTTTATTTTGGGCCTCAAGGACTCGTATTTAGGGACTATATGATTGAGTTTGATTGGTTTCTAAAATGAATGTGTTATGAAAATAAAATGTCTGATTGTTTGATTGTAAGTTCACTAATACTCCGTAACCCTATTCCATCATTCGCTATGAGTTAGGGGTGTTATAGGAGCTATTAGGTGCATCCTCTAGCGAACTGTTTTGCTGTGTTTTGGCATCTTGTGGACTTCTATTCTGCATTTGGCAAACTCTTTCATTTTGGTAAGTTCTTCCGTGCACAAACATGCCAGTGGCAAGTTTAGTTGTTTTGGGTTTAATCGTTTGATTATTAACCTACGATAAGTGGGACACGTACTAGTGACGTGTCAACCCTTGGGAAAGGAACGTGTCGTTGTGCATAAAACCTGGAGAGTCTTGATGGTTGTGCTTAATTAGTGGAATCATGTGTGCATGTAATGTGATTAGGGATCCTGTTTAGAGTGGGAAGAGCTTAGTTTTATATAAATAATAGAGGTATAAAAGAGGAAATACTTTAATTTCCTTTTCCTTGATTATAGAGGAAATACTTTAATTTCCTTTTCCTTGATTATTCTTTGTTATCTCCAAAGAAAATTAGAAGTGTTCTTCATTGCTAGAAGGAAGAACCTGTATTTATAGCTTGTTTAGAAATTTCCTTTCGAGTCAATTGCTAGTAATTTATTAAGCCCTCCTTTAGTTCAAATATTAGGAAATATAAGAATGGTTGAAGTCATATATATAGGTTTTCATTGGATTTTTTTGAAAGGAGGGAACCTTTGTTCTAGTTAAATTGTTGCATGTTGTCGATTCTTATTTTTGCGTAACAGTCTTGGTTGTTTCTATATTTAATAGAAATGATTGATTGTATTTAGCTAAAGAAGTCAAAGAAGTCTCTAATAAGAAGTGGAAAGAACCCCTTGAGTAGATAAAAATTTCCTGAGAATTTCTAGTGAGTTCCTTTCAATTTTGTTTTAAATAAGTAAACGAACTAGCTTAAAATTTTATGTTATCTTCTTCGGTAAAGTTAGTTATTCCCTTAGAATTTGGCATGTGCATTCTTGTGATAACAAACAGTAAACAAGAAACTTAAATAAATGTGAATGAATAATTGAAATGGATATTTCTTTCTTGGTGCACAAGCTCAGTATCCTGAAAGGTGGAAAAGAGGGTAATGGAGGCCTATTGAAATGTAATATGATGGGAATAGCAAATGGAGAATTTGATATGTTACACATTTTTTTACACATTTTGCCTCCAGTAGGGCATGTGAATGCAAACTAAGATTGACGACGGACCCTAGCCTTGCGGGGGAAGACATATGTGTTCAAATTAATAAGGAGGATTTGCAGAGATTCGATTGGTATAAATGAAACATTAGTTCTTCGGAGTGTTGAAAGGATCCGAAGCTAGCACAAGAAAGGGTGTAGAAATGTTTTTAAATGGACCGCATGTGAACTATACTTGAATGTATCAACATCTGACAATGAATTATACTTATTAACAAATGTAATTAGATGCAGATAGTATCTGCCAATGCATTTAACTTAGTCATAATATATGTTAGCTTGTGAATTGTATTTAGATGCTGTTAATATTCACCAAGGTACCTAATTTAGTCATAATATATGTTAGCATGCGAGTTGTTTATTTTCTCCTAAGGATGAATAATTATTTTGATATTCCTTCAATGTGCTATGTGCGCAGACTTGGATGAAGATATTGTATTATAGGCAGGTTTACATGGGTTATTATTTATTCTTAGAACTCACTAAGTTTTTTTTTGAACTTACCTAGTTTCCTTTATCCCATTTTCAGGTATCTTAGGGAATTTCAAATTTTTTGTAGGGACTCAGCTAGACAGCTGACTCATTTGTGAGCCATTTATTTGTCTATTTTGTAACATGTATATCTCAAGGTGGCTTGCATTTCTAGCCTATTTTGTTAAAATTTTGTAAATAGTGAAAAATTGTTTGTACCTATGTACATTATTTTGTATAGGTTGAATGTCAGTGACACTTCGCCAAATATTCAAACTTTCATATTATGTATGATTTGGTGTACTCTTATTATACCTTTGTGATGTGCCTTAAAACTTTATTCTGCCAAGCAGCTTATAAAACTAGTTGTTATTATACGTTGAATGGCGCCAAAAACTTGGTGCGCGACGGAATGTGAAAGTATACACAATCATTATCAAGTAATAAGTAAGTAAAAAGAGCATCGTCTCCACAGGGATCGTACCTATTAATCAACAGTTGTAAAATTATTAATTTACAAATTGGTTATGAAAATAAAATATTTGAAGGTGATGGATGTCCTATTTAAATTAACAACTAATATGCAAATGAGATTAAATAAATGCAATTAATGGTTTAGCAACAGTTCACAAGATTTAACAACAATAGCATGAATAAGCTAGAACAATTACAACTTTTAATTTAATTCATTCATTATCATGCTTAACATATGTTTCGGAAAAATTCCATGGCAACTCGATCACTTATGAACTTGAAATCTACAATCATATGCTCTTTCAAGATCTTAGATTTATCACTTAGAAAAACATGCATATTTCTATGTCAATATTTAACTAAGGATTCCTTAAAATTTATGCAAAGTAACAAGGACGGGTCAAGTTTGGAACAATTTAATCACATAAATCTAAAGTTATGCAAGGTAATAGTGTTCTTTCAGAATTATTACAAGCCTTTAATTTATTCTTGTTCGAATATAAATTAACGATGCATCTTCCAATTATTATGTCTATTATTCACCATCTGGTCTGGATTAAGCGATTAATTCTAATGCAGTCAAACATATCTTAATGCATGAATAACATGAATGATTTTCATTGGAAGTATAAATAATTGAGGCGCAGAACAATATAAACATGAATTGAATGAATCGAATTAAGGCATTGCAACCATTCTAGCTGAAACAATTTAAGTGCAATCAAATAATTTACAAACATGTTTATAAACTAAGAACAATTAAAGAGAAATGAAGAAGAAACTCTGAGATGAATTCTGTGATTTCTCGAGAACTATCCGTGGTGGCTTCCTCTGATTTTCGTCATTGCTTCGATGCAAATTACTCCTCAAGGTGGGCAACCAAGAGAGATTTTCTTTCAAGAACGGCTTACTAGGGGAAATCTCAAAGAGAGGATGGGAAAAATGAAGGGAAATGGAAGGCTTTAGGTGTGGAAGAGGAAGGGGAAATGAGTGTGTTGAATGAATGAATGATTGATTGATGAGTGATTTGAGAGGTGAATGGAGGTGGTATTTATACATTAGGGAAGGCTTAGGATTTTTCTAAAAATAGCATGAACACCCTTTAGAAATCTATCATGCATGGCCAGCCATATTTCATGGAACAAGGGGTTAAGTTTTTTCATGTTTCAAGCTTGATTTTTGCTTGATTTAAGGCATGGGTTGGACGAAAACTATAGTGTTTAACTAGGGCTGATTTGTGATTTTTTTACACATGTAAGGACCCTTAATTAATTGTTCCAAAGTTTGTTGGGTTGTTCTACCAAGTCATTGCCGAATTCAGGCTTCTTTCCCCCTTAATGGAGAATTTGGGCTCCAATGTAGAAAGCAGACTTGTTCTTTTCAACAATCCACTTCCAAGCTGGGTTAAAATAAATTTGTTGAGTCCAATGCCTTAGCTTGCCATCCCATGTTGATTGATATTCAGCTCACATGCATGTCTCACTCATACTGGCTTTGAACATTGAACAAGTTAGTGTACCAAGCTACAATAATTGTAACACAAATTATGAAATTTTCAAAATGCAGCAACATAAAGTAAAGTTATGTCAAATTAGTACCTAATTGCTCAAAAATTATAATCTTGATTTATTTGTGCCAAAATTCTCAATATGTACTAAAAACACATAATTAGCTATCAAAATACTCGAGATTTGCATAAATTCTAAGTAAAAAGGTGCTCTAAAAATCTATATAATTTAGAGTTATCAATGAATAAGTAATTGTTCCAATGATAGAAAAAAGTGCCTTATTGTTAGGCCCGAAAATAGCAAGAGGAGGTGAATTGATATTTTAAAATTCTTTGCAAACTTTTATAGATGACAAGAAAATGAAAGAAAAGCTTGGAGACTTTGACTTATAGTGGTTCGGCCCCAATTGCCTATCTTCACTACATTGGTATACCTTAACCAAAGATTTCCCAATTCGCTATACTTGAATTGATACCTTTCAAGGACAAGGTATAAACTTTACAATCCCTATCTTTTTCAAAATGTTGAAATAGAACCTTCCCCTTAGTTTTGGTGGCTAAACTATAACCCTCTAGCTTTTACAAGGCCCAACTATAACCTTCTATAAAAACCCTCAAGTAGCCTTTACAAGTACAAATAAAATATGTTAACAATGGAGACTTCTCAAAGGCGTGTGATTACAAATGTTAAGCTCTTTCAAAGAATGAAAATGAGAATGGTAAAAGGATCTAACAATAACCACATAAGAGATATGTAACACCTCTCGCCCGATCCAGTCGCTGGGACTGAGCTATGGGATGCTACAGTAAAAAACGGAACAATTATAGACATTTAACAAACAACATGAGTCAAAAACTAATAAATTCTATCATTTTAATCATTCAGTACAAATTAAAACCTTTCTCGAGCTTACGTGAGCTCTAAAATTTACTTGAGATCGAACAATGACCAAATTGCAAAGTTTTAAAAATTCAGGGTTGACGTCGTGACATTGCCAAAACAGTATGTCAAGTCTCGACGTCGAACCACTTGTTGTCAGAACATCACAAATTGTTGGCCAACATTGCGACGATGGGAAATCAACGTTGGAGCAAGGAACTTGTTTTTGGTGCAAAATAATTCATTTGACACCAGTCACTTGGCCATCTAAACAGCTAACCATTTAGTGCAAAAATGCCCAACATAACCTTTACAAAACATATCATTTAAACATTTTCCCAACAACCAAAACCAGTATGTCTTAATTGGCACCAAATCATTTCAAGTCAACTTACACAATTTCAATTCAATCAACCATCATTCTTACATGCTTTTAAATTATTCGACTACAACATTGTACCAACCATTGAACTAGGCTACCATTAAATTCATAAACTAACTCACAATGCACACATATACCATAAGCATTATTTATCAACAAGCCATAATCTTGTCTCATATCATTAATGTTGTTTATAACAACATTTCCATCAAAAGTACCAATTCAACTAAATAATACCACTATGTAAATCACACACATATATACATACACAAAGATCCAAACTAACATTTCAAAATACCTAAGTGCATGTCACATAACCCAACATAAACAATCAAAAGACTATAGAATCAAAAGCTAGATAGTGTGAGCTCTAAGGCGATTCGATTGACGTGTTCTACAAGTTGAAAAACTACAAAAGGAAACAACAACAAAGTAAGTATTTCAAAATACTTAGTAAGTTCATAGGCATAAAATAACAACTTACCTCACTTTACACATAAATACAATAAGTAATTTAACTTGACAAATAGGCCTAAACATGGTAACACAATTCAATAAGGTGAGTTCATTGTAAAACGTATCTTATTAAAATATAAACATTTAACATTTCAATTCAGTATTATTCACACGAAGTCATCAATCCAATACAATTTCCAATATTTATTCTACGTTCAACTATTTATATATATAAAAGCATCATATCATATCATTTTCATTTCTCAATTTTCATATACTAATTAACCCGATAAAATTTAGTAAACAAATTCGATACACGAGTACTAAACCATACCAGAAAGCACCATAATAGAGAGCATAAAAGTGCTAATCAGAGAGCACCGAAGTGCTAAACAGAGAGCACAAATTTACTAATCAAAGAGCACCAAAGTGTTGAACAGAGAGCACATAAGTGCTAATCAAAGAGCACCAAAGTGTTGAACAGTTAATAGAGCAACCAATAATCTAATTTCATTACAAGTTCAACTCTTATTCTATCGATCTCTGTATCATCAATTCATTAATCAAGTTATCATTTCATACAAAGCATAGCATGATTCATTTCAATTCCAAGACAACTTCATAGTTTCACCAAGTTACACTATTTTCAATTTAGTCCTCTGTATCGATAATATATATTAAATTCATGCCAATACGATTTGAACAGTCATACTCAACTATTAATTCATTAAATATCTTAAATTGCAATTGATCATATTCAATTTATTAGTCATGTTATCATTTTCTTGCAATTTAGTCCATATCTCTCATTTTGTATCAAATTGCAAACATTTCAAATTACAACAAAATCAACAATTAACAAGTCGTAAAGGACTAATCACTAATTTGATTTTTTTACAATTATCTATGATTTGGTCCCCAAATCCCTATCATGCGATGGTCGAAAAGCTTGAAATAAGAAAAATGGATTCTCAAGTTTTCTTCTTTGTATTTTTAATGCAGAAGACAAAATAAAAAGATGATAGTTTTTGTTTATTATTTCATTAACATATAAAAAAAATTTAATTAAGAATTTTAACATTATTTTAAGAAAATCCCTACCACCAACCGTCCACTACACTTAAAATGGTCTGATCATCACTTTTGGCTTTGTTTTAATTACTATCTAAGTCCTTTAGAAATTAAAAATCTATAGCGGTTAAATTTTACAATTTAGTCCTTGTACCATAATTAACCACTAATTTGGTGAAATTACCTATCCAAAATTAAATTCATCTATATAATAACTCTGTAAATATTTAATAAAAATATCTACAAACTCAACTTACAGAAAGGTCCTGATACCTCATTTTTCAACACCATTGACTTTAGGGTTGAAACATTTATACCTTAACTAACTATCCAATTAACAAATTCATCAAACCAAAATTTAATATAATATTATAGTTGACTCATAAATATTAACTAATAATATTTACAGGCTCAATCATCAGAGAATGAGGCTCTGAAACCATCATTTCTGACATCACTGAAAAACGGATTGTTACAAGATATATATACAAGATAAAATGAAGAAATAAAGAATTGGATGTTCATCTTTTGTGTCTTGATGTGTTTTTTACTTGTATTAATATTGAGGAATGATTTTGTGAACGTTTATTATCATTGGGGATGAATTCTAACCATTGGAAGAATTAATTTTGGGCTTAAAAACACTTGCAGAGTTTTGGGGTGTGATACCTAGCCTTTAGGGTGTGGTACCTTTCTTTAAAATTTGATTGTTGAGCCACAAGTATTGCACCCCAGCTAGAAGGGTGCGGTACCTCTTGGGTAAGGTGCAGTACTTGGGTGGAAGGGTGTTGTACCTCTATGCCATTTTGCACATTAACTTCTAGGTATCGTACCTTTTGGCCAAGGTGTTGTACCTAACCTGAAAACACTTAAAAAATTCTTAAAAATTATTTTTCAACTTTTAAAATTGTTTTGAAAATGTTTGATAAAATTTTCGACCATATTTTCACTAAATGACTTAAAAAATATAATATATAAAATTTATCTTAAATGCTGTTATATCAAAATCTTGGGGAATCAATGCTAACACTTATTTTCTCTACAAAATTCTTCACTGATCTAATATCTCTCATTAATAATCCCATCTATATTTTCATTCTTTCAAATGGATGCCAATGGAGAAGAAGTGAAGATACATCTCTTTATATAGGTTGCTTTAGCACAAGCTTCCATGACAATCTTTACCACTTTAGTCTCTATAAACACCTTTTGTTCCTTAAATCATCAAGCAAAGTTGTCAAGTGTAGAACAAAAATGGTACTTGGGTATGAGAATCTGCTCTAATTGACATGCATTTGTAGGCTAAAAGTACTATGGAGGCTTCTATATTAAAAGTTGGATAGCATTTTGCCTCCTCTACTTAAGAAATTGGCAAATTAGTCCATGTTTCTTAGATCAAAGAGTAAATTGGCCCTTTTAGTTAAAAATTGGTTGGCTGATGGAATAATTAAACAGTGACATGTGGCGTGCCATGTATACCTCATGCTGACATAGAATGACCCTTTATTAACAGTAGAAATGGATGGAATTTCTAACAGAGAGACTAATTTGCTCTTTGATCTAACGTACAAGAACTAATTTGCCCCTTTTTTTAGTAGAGGGAGTAAAATGCAATTAAACTCCTAGTACAAAGACCTTAATAGTATTTTTACCCCTAATTCTTCATTAGTTAACCATCGCCATCCTAAATTAAAGTCTTACTCTACTTTGAGTTCAAAACATCACTAACATGTGTCAATAGTGTCAAAAGCATAAGGGTTGAAGAAAAATAAGATAACATTTAAAAAACCTTGGCAAAAGAGGCAAGCAACATAAAAGACATAAGCCTCTGAAGAAGACCATCAATGGGCCTCTTTTAGTCCATTGTTTTTATTTGATGAAAATCTACATCACAGGCATTGGTACCCACTTAGATCAGCTCATATCTAGCAGACACTGGCAAATGGATAAGAAAGGCTTGAAAGTCATGGTAAAAGCAATCCAAGTGATGCTACTAACCAAACAAGGGAGTGACTTCCATGGTAGGGTCTAATGGTAGAACAAATGCTCAAATTATATTTTAAGTGAATTTTTCAAGTTAAGATTTTAAAATTTTAGGATGAATCTCAAAATCATGCATGAGCTTTGATCGAAAGTGTAATTTGATATCTACATAAAATTTGATTGTGATTCAAATGTATATGTGAAATTTTGATTTTACTTCAATTATACACATTTAAAGAAATAACTACATCGAGTTTTTTATATGGGATAAACATAGTTCTTTGGGTACGCAATATAAACATAAAATGGTACTATATCAATAATTATGTTAGTAATTTGTGAAATTTGAATCAATCCAAAATTTCATATAATTGCACAAAATCAAATTTCATAGATAACATTACACATTAAACTAAAGTTCATGTGTAATTTTAATATTTATCCTTGAATTTTTTTTAGTAAGTAAAATTTGAGTTGAAGTTATTTTTGGATAAATTTTTGGAACTAGGCTGATTTTGTATCTTATAATTTTGCACTTTATGAGGTGCTCACATTCTATAAATTTACTGTTATTTTAAAGGTTGAGTAATTATATTAATAACAGAAGCAAAAGATAAACAAGGTAGAACTAACTACAGTGGAACAAACAGAATTAAGCTGAAGCGGATAGAGTTAATTTTAAATCATGCACCCATTCTAGTTAAGTCTAAAGTAGCATCTAAAGACAAAATCAATAGAGGAGTGTTCCATCCATACAATAAAATCACCCAAACACACAAATAAGCTGCCTTATTAACATCTCTAAATGTCCAACAGAAACATATGTGAAAGATAGCACCAAACAGTCATGATTAAGCATCCTAAATTCATATGCAGAAGCATAGCTACATATGGAGAGTCTAACCCTCAACAGAATTACTTTATAAACCCGCTCAAGCTTTCAATAAAGTTGAGAAACAAAACTCTCACCAAAAAACAATATCAACATATCGAAAACCTAACCCTCAGCAATACATATATAGACAGGAGATTTAATGGACATAAAAAAGTGGGACATAAAACCAGACAACACGATGGCAATTTATTGTATAAACATGGTGACTTAAAAGGTTTATAACTAAACACAAAATCCATAAGAACTAAATCAAAATGTTGGTAGCTCAACACATGACCAGTTCATGTTTCTTCAAGCTAATAATCCATTGGAAAATTTCTCTTCAAATATTCTCTCTTGTGCCTTGCTTGCCTGCAACATCCATACCAAAATTTTCACTTAGCTAAACACATTAACATTCAAATCCCAAAATTTTGATGATACTATTATATATATATACCTGTTTTTGCCAATTTGTGAAACCAGTAACTAAAGCTAGAAGAACCAATTGTAAAGAAGAACCGGTCAATATTCCAATCCAAAGTCCCTTTCCTCTAAGATGTAGGCTAAAGCATAGCAGAGCAGCAACTGGGATTCCAACAAGGTAGTATGCCCCAAGGTTCACGTATGCTCCAATGTGTTGCCACCCGGTTCCTCTCGCGACACCTGAAACGTGCAAGAAAACTCGAGTTATACAGCTTGATTTGTCTGAATATCACATGAATGAGGAACAACGTATAGAGACTGACCGGAAATAACTGCTAGTAAACTGTCAATGATGACGGATAGTGAAATTAAAGGAATCATTTCTCCAACGTAGTCGATAACTTCCTGTTCGTTGCTGTACAGATATCCGAAAGCATAACGGCAGCTGAAGAGGGTTATGCTAACAGTCATTGCTTCAA
Organism: Gossypium hirsutum; assembly: GCF_007990345.1. Classification (NCBI taxonomy): domain Eukaryota; kingdom Viridiplantae; phylum Streptophyta; class Magnoliopsida; order Malvales; family Malvaceae; genus Gossypium; species Gossypium hirsutum. The sequence goes on from NC_053443.1 coordinate 9,495,730, forward strand.
AAATTCCGAGTATCATCACGACATTGACTGCTACTCGAGCCGAATGTGGGTTCCCTGCTCCTAGTTCATTCGAAACTCGAGTACTGCAAAACAAAAGGAGTGGCATAGTGGCATAGTGGCACATGTAAGTCTCAATGCATATGCAATTAAGCTTTTGTCAATGGCATACACAATATAATGGTAGAAATACCATGGCAGTTCATATACTAGGTGTCGGAATGTATTTTGCCCCGTTTATTCAAAAAATAGATAAATTAATCATTGTACGTTAGATTAAAGAGCAAATTGGTCTTTCTCTTAAAAATTAAATCCATTTCTATTGTTAAAAACTGGTCATTGTACATAAGCATAAAGTACACGTGGCACACCATATATCACTATATAATTATTCCTTCAGCCATATGTCAATTTTTAACAATACAAATAGATAAAATTTTTAATAGAAATGACTAATTTATTTTTTGATTTAATGTACAGAGATTAATTTGTTTATTTTTTAAATAAAAGTGACAAAATGTAATTTAACTCCTAGTATAAAATCTTTCATGTACTTTTACCGGATATAATAGATATTCGTCTAACCTTGCAGCAGCACCAACTCCATACGGTACGAAGTAGTGTAATGATGTTGTTGAAAGGCTTTACTCGGCACATAATGAGAAGAAATCAGTAAAAATCTTATTGAAAAAAATGAAAAAAAACCGAGGTTTCGAATAAATTTGGTTACATACCATATAGAAAGAACCGATGTTTCGAGTTCCGAATCCGGTAAAAGGCCGGATAGAAGTACGAGAAGCTCGAATGACCACCATTCAAGACTGATCATCATAATAAAAATGAAACATATATGTACGTTCAAAAATTGATTAGTAAACAAAGAAAGAAAGCTGAAATATACATACCAACACATTACAGCAGAAGGGAGTGCAAAGCCTAAGAACTCTTTGATACTCGCGAAAACATCCCCCACAATAACAGTCCGAGTCGACTCACAACTAGCGGACCATCTCATGTAAAACCCGAGCACAATGACATTAAACCACAAGGCAAGTGTGATTGCTAATGCAGCACCTACGTAACCCAGATTGGTTTTATGTACTAGAACCCAGCAAAGTGGTACATGGAAGCATATGGTGGCACATGAACTTAAAAACAATGGGAGAATTTGGCTTTGGGACTGGAAATAACGAACCAGTGATTGAAGAATAGCATCGGCAAATAATGCAGGGATGAGCCAAATGGAGTAAATGCTGGCTACATGTGAAATTTGAGGGTCTTGACCCATAAATATTAAGAATTCGTCCATAAAAATCCAAAAGAGGGAAACTGGGAGGCAAATTGTAATGAGAGATAAGATTGAACAGTAAGTGTAGGTTCCAAGCTTTTGATATTGTTCGGCTCCATAAGCCTGACCACCTAGTGTTTCCAATGCACCAGCCATTCCAAACTGTTTCCAACGAAAATTATATAGTGTTAGCCATCGATTTACATTGAGACCTTGAAAATTATGAACAGAATTGAAAATATTTTATCTAATTCACTCAAATAAAAACCAGATTCAATTGGATCCGATCATGAAAGTAAAAATAATAATAATCCCGTGCTAGTGATTTGAAAACTTGAACTAAGCTAAATTAAGTCACTTTGGCCTTTGTAACTTGTGGAATTAAAATGCTATTATATGTCCTTTTTTTAGGCTTTATTCATAAACTAGCCCATAAACTATAGCACTTTTTAAATAGTTCCTTAAAAATTTTTTTATTAAAAATGACATTTAAATTATTAATTTTGTTCCATTTTACTAAAAAACAATAGTACACATCACCCATTCTTATTAGACATATAACTTTTTGAGTAAAATAAGATAAAAATAGTAATCTAAATAAAATTTCAGAAAAAAAGAAAAACCTTTAAAGGCCAATATGAAAATTTAGAGCTCAATTTACGAAGAAAGCATCTTTTCTAATACTTGAAGAGATTTTTTTTAACTAAACCTTTAACTTTACCTTTTTAATGGTAAAAATAACATCAAGGTTATTGTATTAAAATTTTAAATTAATTTATTTTAAAAAATAAATAAATTAATTTTTATACATTAAATTAAAAAATAAATTAACTCTTCAATTAAAATTTTCATTTATTTCAACATATAAAAATTAATACAATAAATATTAATTCATGTATGTTAGAATAAAGTTTACATGACTCGTCATCTATAATATGATAGTCAAAATTTTTATTTTTATTTTCAAATATTTGATGTTAACCCTGAACTAAATCCAGTCCAAACTAAATCTATCATATTACCCAACTCATTTCCTCATTCAGAAAATTTATTATATTTTAACGTATACTTTGTCAGTGTAGTACTTTCCCCAAGCCAAACGAGACGGATAAATTACATATTTGATCCTTCATAAAATTTATAATTTAATTCAAGCTCTTTTAACCTCACCTCAGCCTTTCAATATAAATTTTCTTACTTTGTCTCAAATCCTTCGTTTAGTTTAGGGTTTAAAAACAGTTTCAAAAATATATATATAAAAAAACTGAAGTAGAACAAAAAAGAAAAGCAAGAAAAGGAGAAAAGAAGAAGGATTATTACAAGTAAACTGAAGCCAGTGACATTGGTGAAAGAAGTGGCAATAGCAACCCCAGAAAGAGCAAGCTCACCCACATGACCAACTATCATCAACGATATCACCTGTAATAGATACTGTGATACCGATACAGCCACCATCGGTGCCGCCATGTAACTCACCTTCTTCAGCTCCTTCACGAACACCGTCGTCCCCCATGTTTTCCGATCATCTCCCTGTAACAGTGCCTTGTCCATTTTTATGGCAACTTTCTTTTTCTTGTTTAGCAAAAAATGTTTCTCACTTTTCTCCACGGCACAGACTGATATTTATTACAATAGTAATGTTGCTGCTTCCGCTGCTACGTCCACGGCAGCAGATGATAAGGTTTTGTCGGTATTAATGGTAAATAAATTAAATCACGTGGACATTTTAGTTAGCGTACACCTTGGAGTCTCTTATACGCTTCGCCGAGTATTTCCACCTAATCATTCAAATCAATTATTTGACTACTGTCTCAAACGCTTCGCCGAGTATTCTATATCTTAAAAAATAATGAATTGAGAGGAAAAATAAAATAAAATGATATTTTTCTTTTTCTTTAAATGAATGTCCTACTTATTTATTAAACATAAAAAGAATGCAAAAAAAAATCTTTGCGGATAGTTTTTATTATTATTATAGTAAATGATGTTTTTGTTTTTATTTAATAAGCTTATTACGCTTAAATTTTTGTTTATATAATTATTTTATTATTTGTTTATGGTTGGATCTAATAAGGCGGAGCGGACAGTGGAGATAACCGGTTTTATCTAGTTGGATATAAGCCATAGAGCCATCATAGATGATGTTTGGAAGTGGTAAGATTAGAATCAAAAGAGAAGGTTTGGAGGAGAAAAGCAAGGAGTTTCCATTTTTTGTCGGAGTCGAGGGCTTTATACTCTTAGTTGTAGTCTTGAGAGATCACGTGTCGAGTCCTTATTAGTGGGTCAAGGATAAGTGGCCAAGTGATCTGTCACTATAGGCTTAGGTAGAGTGATAATTGGACATGCTATTAATAACTTCATATGGGACGCAATAGTTAAAATTAGAGATGACTGTTAGTGAGCAAGATTCACACGAATGTTAAATCGAAATATACTTTTGAAGAGTAAATGAGACTCTCGTGAGTGTCATAGTGAAGAATATATCCAAAAAATGTACTCAAAAGATTACCTTTGGAAGTTAAAAGTATTAACGTTATTTGAATTAATGTGAAAGTCGAGTGATATTGGTTTAATCAAAAGCTTTATAATAGCATAGAAAATTATATACAATAGTTATATATTAAAAAAAATTAAAGATTTTTAAAATGTATTAATTATTTTATTTAACAGCAGATAATTTTAATTAATTAATAGTTTATGAAAATGATATGTTGTCAAATATATCAAATATTTTTATTAAGAATAGAGATGGTTAAATTTTGAAACTGAATTTGATGAAATAAAAAAAAAGGTAATGTAGGTGAAGACAAATATATTAAATATTTGTGGATGAATGAATAATTGATAATATACCAAAATTAATTTTCTCGTGATGTATTGTCCTTCTGAAATTGGATGAGTGGTGTTTAGCGCCGGATATATAATAGTTTGATGGCGACATTTCTAATTTTTATGCACCATAAAGAAAGAGGTTGTTTATGCCTATATAATTTCTTTTTTAAAAGAATTAGTATTTATATTTGATTTTTCTTAAATAAAAGGTCAAAATTTTGTATTGGATAATGTATTTTGTATAAGTTTTAGATTTAATATTTATATTTAATTTAAAAAAAATTAATTCCTGTAGTTTTCATTTCTTGAATATTTAGTTTTAACCGAATAATAATTATTAAGTTTGTTTGGTTAAACTCTAGTATTACTCCTGTATTATGTGTAAAGTTAGCGATTTAGTCCATGTTCTCTAACTGGATCATTTTTAGTCGTTATTATATTTTTTGTTTTTCGAAATTTTAATCTTAATGCAAACAATAATTGTTAAATCTATTAACTATTTTTTTAATAACATGTGGAGATAACAAGCTGACATGACACACATGTAATAATATATTCAACACATCAAATTCTAAAAATAACATAACTCAATGAATTAAATAGTTGTTATTTAATTTGGACTAAAATTTTAAAAATCTAAATTACAAATATTGAAAATATCTAAATTAAAATACATGTACTTACTTATTTAAGGTACAAAATCTACCTAAATAAAATCGTATTTAAGACAAATGATATTAAAATTTTCATATTATGTAATGAATATTTGAGATGAAGGGAATTCAACATTTAACATGTGACGCGAATAGTGCTACAATGACGCGGTCATTTTACCAAAAAAACCCATTTTTTTTAAATTTACCGAAATAGGCCACATTTTTAATTATTTATCGGAATGGGTCATTTCCGCGAAATTTCTGCCATGTAAGCGCGATGTCAGGGTACGTGACAGGTCATCGTGTCCACGTCAGCGCGACCTGCTGATGTGGAAGGAAATCGCGCCCTCAAGGACGCGCTGACGTGTACGCGATGACACGCGCGCGTGAACAGTACCCCAACGGTCAAAAATTTGACCGTTGCCCCCCCCAACGACGCGATTTCCTTCTACGTCAGCAGGTCATGCTGACGTGGACGCAATGACACGCGAGCGTGAACAGTACCCCAACGGTCAAAAATTTGACCGTTGCCCCCCCCAACGGTCACTTTTTTTTTACTATAAAACCCCCTACCCCTTATTTTTTCACAAACAAATATTTTCTCAATTTCCTTCTAAAATTCTCTTAAACTCTCAAATTCCTTCCAAAATCCTCTCAATTTCCTTCAAAAAATCTCTCAAATCCATATTAAATTTCTTTTTCCATTCAATTTCATTTTTTTAAAGAAAATTTTAAATATTTTTATTTTTTAAAAATAATTTTAAAATTTTTAAAATTTTCAACAATGGCCGGATCATTGATTCGTCTTGATAGGAATCACATATCGGTGGAGCAAATGAAAATGGTAAGTATTAAGTTTAAATTTTAAATTTTATTTAAGATATTTTTATTTATGTATTTTTAGATAATTATTAATTTATTTTTTGTTATAAAAGTCTAAAGATCGTGTATTGGAATGCAATATTCAGAATATGCATGGTCCTCCATCACCGTTAGTAGAGAACTACCTGCGGGAAGTGGGATTTTGGCACGTGGCGACGGTAGGCTGGGGATGCAAGTTGGAGCCGAAACTGATCAGTGCATTAATCGAAAGGTGGAGACCCGAGACGCACACATTTCATCTTCCATGTGGAGAGTGCACTATCACTCTAGAAGATGTCCATCTGCATTTGGGATTGCCGGTGGACGGGCATCCAGTCACCGGGTCTGCCCAATCTAGCAATTGGGAGGCGGTGTGCTACGAGCTTTTGGGCGCTGTTCCGGATAAAATGGAATGAGGTAAGGTGGAGATTGCTAGATTCAACCAAAATTGAAAGAATCCAATATGCTCGATCATACATTCTTCAAATAATTGGAGGCTCTCTGATGGCCGACACGTCACGGAGCCGTGTACATCTAAGGTGGCTGCTAAAACTCGTTGATCTTAGAGCACCCGGTGAATTAAGTTAGGGGTCTGCCGTCTTGGCAACATTATATCGGGAGATGTGCGGGGCGACCAAACCGAGGAGAGCAAAAATCGGAGGTTGCCTGTCACTACTGCAATCATGGGCACGGTTTCACTTTCCATTTCTACGTCCTCGAGTGAACCACCCATATACATTCCCACTCGTAACGAGGTAAATTTTATATTACATTTTGAAATTGTTATGTAAATTTTGTAAGAATAAAAGTATGCTAAAAATTTATTTATTTAGGTGGAACCATCCGGCAAGTTATCGTGGATTACCGTCTGAACTTGAAGATATACGGCTTCTATTGGATCAACGGTCGAAAGCAGAAGTAAGTATTATTGCAAATAGATATTTCCATACATTCACTAGTGGATTGATGTTTAGTATTTAGTATTTAGTATTATGTATATAAGTAATATTTCTATCATGTTCATGTAGTTTCAATGGACACCATACGAGGATCCGGCAGTCCGGGCAGTAATCCCGGAAGAGTTTTTACAAAATCCGAATGCTTGGCACGTGAAAGTGGTGTTGATCAACTATGCAACCGTGGAGCCCCACCAGACAGACAGACTCCTACGACAGTTTGGATGTAGACAACCGATCCCTGCGGACCCTGAGGTGTTTGACGAGCACCACAAAATTGACCTTCGGCTATTAGGTACGGATTGAACTAGATGCTGGTCAGAGTACACAGAAATGTGGGAAAATCGACATGAATATCTACCTACTCGGGAACAAATCATCGTTCCCGAGTTAGCGTGCATTCCAGAATACATGCCATAGTTTAGGATCCATGGAAAGTCGTATTTACTTACGCCAGAGGAGAGGCAGCGGCAAATACGTGTCGGAAGGGAAAGGCGCGGGCCTCTAAATCCAAGGGGACAAGACTACGAGGGCAGCCCCTCAACGAGGCCCAGACATTCACCGGGTTCATCATCAGCGGCCATGCAATCACCGTCCCCAACGAGAGCACCAACGCAGTCACCTGACGCAGCAATTCAACAGATGATACCAACGCATTCGCCTTTCCCTATGATGCCAGGTATGTTTCCTAGCCCTTATATGTACCCTAACCCGTACATGTATCCTTTTCCGAATCCTATGGCAGGTTGGAGCCAAATGCCCAGATCAGCTCCATTTCCTGTAATGCCGAGCGGACCACCGATAACTAGGCCAGCGGCGCAGGAGGGGTCGCAAGGGGGGCCGTCGGGGAGCTCTCCTTTTTTACCAATCGCCAGCAACGCATGGCTTTCAAACACCGTCGCCATTCATGATGCAAACACCGTCGCTGTTCATGATGCAAACACCTCCGCATACACTATTCTTTGAAGGTGGATCATCGTCCCAAGCCCGACAACCAGATGCCGAACCGAAAGAACAACAACCACCATCGGAGGAAGAACAACCGCCGCCGAAAGCTAGAGGAAGGAAGAATCCAGCACGTATCAGTCGACGGCCGCCATGTGGAACCGAATCCTCCGGTCATAGACATTGATTACTGTATTAAAATTTATCATTTCATGTAATGAAATACAAGTTTATGACGATGTAATACACATAGAAATTTTTCCAAGTTATTTTGATATAATTTGTTTAAAAACCCAAACCTACCCTAACCTAATCTAAAACCCTAAACCCTAAACCCTAACCCATTTGTATTAAAAACCCTAAACTAATTTAATTAAAAACTCTAACCTAATTTAATTTAATTAAAAACCCTAACCCTAACCCTAACCCATTTTAATTAAAAACCCTAACCTAATTTAATTTAATTAAAAACCCTAACCTAATTTAATTTAATTAAAACCCTAACTTAATTTAATTTAATTAAAAACCCTAACCCTAACCCATTTTAATTAAAAACCCTAACCCTAATTTACCCTAAACCCTAAACCCTAACCTATTTTAATTAAAATCCCTAACCCTAATTTAATTTAATTTAAGACCCTGACCTAATTTAATTTAATTAAAAACCCTAACCCTAACCCATTTTAATTAAAAACCCTAACTCTAATTTTAATTTAAGAACCCTAACCCTAATTTGTCCTAAACCCTAAACCCTAACCTAATTTAATTAACAACCCTAACCCATTTTAATTAAAAACCCTAAACTAATTTAATTAAAAACCCTAACCTAATTTAATTTAATTAAAAACCCTAACCTAATTTAATTTAATTAAAAACCCTTACCTAATTTAATTTAATTAAAAACCCTAACCCTAACCCATTTTAATTAAAAACCCTAACCCTAATTTAATTTAATTTTAAGAACCCTAAACTCTAACCTTAATTTGTCCTAAACCCTAAACCCTAACCTAATTTAATTAAAAACCCTAACCCTAATCCATTTTAATTAAAAACCCTAAACTAATTTAATTAAAAACTCTAACCTAATTTAATTTAATTAAAAACCCTAACCTAATTTAATTTAATTAAAAACCCTAACCTAATTTAATTTAATTAAAAACCCTAACCCATTTTAATTAAAAACCCTAACCCTAATTTAATTTAATTTAAAAACCCTAAACCCTAACCCTAATTTACCCTAAATCCTAAATACTAAACCCTAACCTAATTTAATTTAAAACCCTAACCCTAACCTATTTTAATTAAAAACGCTAAACTAATTTAATTAAAAACCCTAACCTAATTTAATTTAATTAAAAACCCTAACCTTAACCCATTTTAATTAAAAACCCTAACCTAATTTAATTTAATTAAAAACCCTAACCCATTTTAATTAAAAACCCTAACCCTAACCCATTTTAATTAAAAACCCTAACCATTAACAAAAGTTTTTGGGCATAATAATTTTACACAGTTTTACAAGTTATGTTGGATTTCGTAAAATGTTTTGACTGGTACTAACATTTAAGAAATTGTAGTAATTTGATAATTTTACTAACAATCAATACAATTATCAAATAGTAATTGAATAAAATGTAATTGCATCTAAAATTACATTCAACTATTGCGATTAGGGCATGATCGACTTGTATGGCCTGAGTTCTTACACCAACCGCACAAATTCTGTTGATTTGTTCTTTCTCGGATATCCATATTGTTCCGTATTCTAGTGGAGCAAGGTCGACCCTTCGGCTTGCGACGTAATTCTCTATCTGGTAACAGCTTAAAAGGAGCAAGAGATACGGGCAGCCACTTACGTTCATCTGGGACCGGTGGGAAAACGTGTCTCCATACGTGGTACATGTTTCTAATTTGTACACTTCGTCCACATAACTCAGTGGATCCAGGCAGAGTTTCTAACAGGCTGTAATAGCATGAGCGCATGGATAACGAAGTGCATCGAACTTCCCACAGTCACAAGTCTTATTCCGCAAGTGTACACGATATTGCCCGCCAACAACACCTTGGTGCGGTCTGTCAAACTCCGTCACGCGAAACCATAAATTGTCTCGATTGTGACACACTGCGTGCATGATGTTTGCCCTCGCGTTCGCCTTGTTAATTTCTTAAACTACCTTACTGCACCATACATGCCCACCCTGCATCTGGCCTGCATAAGTTGTCGCTCGCTTTGGAAATAGCGCCGCCAAACGGAAATATGTCTCTCGCACAACCGTTGTTATCGGTAGATGGCACGTTCCTTTAAGAACAGAATTTATGCATTCTGCCAGGTTCGACGTCATATGGCCATATCGTAGGCCTCCATCGTATGCTTGTGCCCACTGTTCGAAACGTATGTTACAAAGGTAGTCCGCCCCTTCTCCGTTTTGGGATCGTAAGATTGCTAACATCTCGTGAAAACGATCTTTATTCATTTCATACCCTACCAATATAAGAACATAGCGAATATTTTATACCACTTCTACCAATAAAACTAATTCAAAATGACAAACGAAATAATACAGTTATATAGTAAATACCCATGTTGGTCACTTGTCGTCGTTCGGTCTTAGATGAATATTGCCTGTAGTAGTTCGAAGCAACGTGTCTCAGGCAATATCTATGGTGTATACGCTGCCACAAGCTTTCCTCTCAATCAAATGCAGCTAGTCTACCGGCGCCCCGATCTGAAATAACACAGATATCAGGTTGGGGGCACACATGCCTCCTTAACCTAGAGAGAAAGAAATCCCAGTCATCAGACGACTCCCCCAGTGTTATTGCAAATGCAATTGGAAGAATTCTCCCACCGCCGTCCTGTGCCACTGCAACCAATAGCCGATGAGTGTACCTACCGAACATGAAGGTACCATCAATTTGTACCAACAGCTTACAGTATGAAAATGCGTCTTGGCATTGTTTAAAGGTCCAAAATAGGCGTTTGAACACTTGGCATCCACGTAGCAATCGGTCGTTGTAGTACGCATGTTCCGTTTCAAGGTCTGTAATGGCACCTGGGACGTATCTCTCTAGCACCTGACACCATTGCCATATTTCATTATATGAGGCGTCCCACCCACTATGCATCTTCTCCAATGCCTTTTGCTTAGCTATCCATGCCTAATGGTAAGAGGGCATGTACCTCATTTGGCTATGGATATTGGCAATTATCACCGGCACTGAAGTCCTAGGATCTGCTTTTATCGTGGGCAGTATCAAGCTAGCCAACATAGCTGAATCCATTTTCGGATGATCTTCTGAAACACCTACAGGGGGAAGGAGTACATTAAATAATGCAACATTAGAAAATAAAAATATTATTCAGACACATTCAATACTGTACCTACAGCACATGTATGTGGACCTTTGTACTTTTTGATCTCCCACAACACTGTCCTCTTCCTTAACGAGGCGACGATTTTCCATGAACATGTGTCGTCTTGCACCGCACACTTCGTCTCAAACTTATCAGATTTTGATTTAACGACGTGGTAATTAACACCGTTTTTGATGCTATGCTGTTTCAAAGCACCAATAAAACTATCCTTATTGGTAAACTGATTACCAACTTCAAGTTCACCGAGATCTACCCCCGAACTTGTACGATCGCGCAACCGGTGTGGTAGATCTGGAAACTCTAACGCATCATCTGCTGATAGATCGACATTATGCATGTGGGCTGGAGGTGAGTATGCTTTGAATCGTGGATTTTCTTCATCATCTGAACTCCTATCACCATCTTTACCTTCTGTTGGAATAGGCTCCGGTTCAGAAAATAATCTCACCTCTGCACCATCCGGCCCGGGCTCTCGAGTTGGATCCACATCGGACTTATCTTCTAACCCATAATCATCTACAGCGTACGACGTCCCCTCTCCAGTTGATGTCGTAGGTAGTACGTCATCCCTTCTTCTGGGCATTTGATAACGTCCCCAATTGGATGTAGATTGCCACCCACTAGAACTTAATGCAGTTCTCCAGCTCGTATTTCCAGCGTCAAACGTCGAGCCACCGACGTACATGTCCCATCCACCGACAGAGTGTCTTGGTGGGGATGTGTATTCGACACCGCTACCGAACATGGGCTGTTCCGTATTTTGTAACCCGCTAACCGAGTGCCTGCCAGGGGTCGTGTATACATCTCGAACACTGGATGGAAGTACATCAGTTGGCGACGTAAATTGTACATATAACTCAATATAAGTTGCTCCGCTAGCAAGATGAGTCTGCACCATTGCCTCCAAGCTACGAGCACCTTTTATGTTGAACGAGTCATATGTCACCGGATCAACAGAAGAACAAAATTGATACGTGATTGACAGAACTTTCATTGGTATCGTTCCGAAGATTTTACGCCTAATTCTTTTACGAAGTTCTGTCAAATCTATGTTTTGGCTAAATGATAGTCGCGCCGTATTCTCCGACAAAAAAACAACACCATTCTCGGTGTGGCAAACCTCACCATCGTAGTAAATAACAGCACTAATACGTTCACTCATTTTGAAACTCTAACTTTCTTAGCCTCTCTAAAATGTTTCTGCTATGACTTATGCATTCTAAGAACATTTTCTACCTAATTTATAGCATCAGCCCAAACTTGCTACTATAGCAAAATCGCGTCCACGATGGCGCAATTTGACATTATTTGCTCAGAAACGTCAAAAAATAATTATTTCCTACATGACCAACTGTAGCGAAATCGCGTCCATGAGGGCGCGATTTCACAATTTCTTCTCATATAGCATCCTGGTATCAGCGATTTTATACTAATTGCTCAGAAAACGTCAAAAAAAATTATTTCTTACATGACCAACTGTAGCGAAATCGCGTCCACGAGGGCACGATTTCACAATTTCTTCCCTGATAGCATCCTGGTAGAAGCGATTTTATACTATTTGACCAGAAACGTCAACTCGAAATAATTTTTCTCGGGACCCCTAAACCCTAAAAAGCCTACACCCTAAACCCTAAAACCCAGAAAACCCAAACGTAAAATTAATGTCAAAATCGCGTCCTCGGAAACGCGCTACATGACAGGTCATCGCGTCCACGTCAGCGCGACCTGCTGACGTGGACGCGATGACCTGTCACGTACCCTGACATCGCGCTTACGTGGCAGCGATTTCGCGGAAAATGGCCCATTCCGGTAAATAATTAAAAATGTGGCCCATTTCGGTAAATTTAAAAAAAAGGGCTTTTTTTGGTAAAATGGCCCAATGACGCTAACATTTGAAAATTACAAATAAAATATATATTAAAAATTCAAACAATAAAAAATAAAATAGGTATATGATGTTTCATAAAAAATAAAAAAAAAAAGGTAAAAAAAAATCAATTCTTTTTATAATTTCCAAAATGCTCTATAGAAAATATATTTTTATAAAATAAAAATTATAAAAATAAACTGTTTTCAGAAAAAAAATTATTTAAATTATGAAAATATTCATTAATTTACATGATTTTATATAAAAATATAATATTTGCATAAAATGTTTTTATAAAAGTTATAATTTCTTTATGATTTTTAATAATTTTATCTTAAATACTTAAAAATATATATTAACTCATGTACAATTATCACAGGCTACATTTTAGTATTCTGACGACAAAAATTATACAGTTTTTATTTAAGAATCACATGTTATATGTATAAATATCATAAAACAATTGCAAGAAATGTTATTATTAGAATGGTTATGATAACTTTTAATTCTTTAATTGTATTTGTGTAATTATATCTTGAAAATAATAAAATTTTAAAAGTTATTATAATTAATTATTTCGCATAACTCTTCTAAAGCATTACAGAGTATAATTGAGGTGTATCAATTATATCCGATTTAGTGAGATTCACTAATTACAATAACTATTCTAGACATATAACATGTGTGTAATTATATGTAAATACCCAAAATCAAGTTATTTTCTAAACATATAGTATTTTGAAAGCAAATATTATGATCTCTATGCTGCTTTTTTTACTTATTTATGATCATGAAGGACATGGATTTGTACGCGCTTAAGCCTATAATATCTTCTATTTTAGAGATTAATTATGGGTAGTTTAAGAATTGCATCAAAAAATTTTAGACATCATGATGCTATTTTAGTTTAATAAATCTCAACGTTATATATACATGAATTTTGATTTAATATATAATACAAAAAATTAATTTTAATTTAATGTAATTATATAATTTATTTTTTTATTCAATTGTACATATAAAATATTGATTTAATTTCGGCCAATAAGACTTTGGTTTAGTAGTAATATTGAATCATCAGAATGTTTTTCATTCCAACTATATGTTCGTTTTATTTAGATTTATTTGAGTTTAAACCACACTATACGTGTGTGCTCTTTCGAGATATATTTCAAGTAACAATATAATCTCATGATCTTACATTGTAATAATTAATTTTAAGTAAATATAATTTTTATTTATGCAATAAATAAATATAAAATAATACAATTCCAATAATGGAATTATAATGAATTGCCAAAAGTTAAATCAAAATAAAAACTTTATATATAAAAAATTACAATAAATTAAAATTCATATATTATATAATATATTTTGTACAAATTTAGACTTATCCAACAAATGCATTATGCATATTGAGTATGCCACGTATTTCAGTCAATTTGAAAGATAATTTCTCAGTTAAACTTTATTTATTTGTTTCAATCGAGCTCTGATTAATCTAGATTATTTTTTTATTATTTGACCTACGAATTTAGTCTAAGATATAGGCTATTTTACAACCTTAGAAAAGATACCCATTAAAGATTAAAACTTATAACACTTTTGGAGAATTTTGTATTTACGTTTTGAGTGTTCTTTGTTTTCGAGTTTCGGGGTTTAATTTTTATCTCCATCTTTTGTACTCTTCGTTCTTTTGCCATTATATTAAAATTATTTTTACATATGATTTTTTATCCTCTTTAGACGGGTTTTTTCACGTTTAATTTATGTATTCAATTTCTCAATTTCTTCCGTCACCTTTTACTTGTTCGTTACTTAATCAAGTGATCCCAACACTACATAAACATACTTTATTGTGAAAATTTTATTTACCCTTTAATTTAATTCAATAATCGGGAAATATATATTTTTGGTTGATTTTTGTTAGGTGGGAAAACCTATGTATTCAAAAATTTTCAATAAATACAAATTTGTGATATACTGTCGGTAGCCTTCAACTACAAGCCGTATGTAATTTAATACAGACTTTAATAATAACCTAAAGTTCTGAAAATTCTTAAAGAAATTAAACCATCTATCGGAAGGTTTTAATATTCCTAATTAATTATTATATTTAAACGTGAGGCTTAAAGTTTAAACTTAAAATTTCAAAAAAAATTCTTAGTCTTGTCAATTATATTTTACAGTTTTCTAAAATGATACACATATAAATACAATATATTTAAAAATTTAGTGAATACATATCAAATGATATATTTAAATATATTTTATGTAAATTTTATTGAGTTTAATGTTAATGAATAAAATGCTTATTCTGTTACAAGTGTTTTTATCATTTTTTACATTGAGGTTTGATTTTTTTTATTTAAATTGGGCTTTAAATTTGATAAATGTTCTTGTATTGGATCTTGAACTGTTCTTTTTATTTAAGTTAGACCCTAAACTTGATAATTATTCTCATATTAGGTCTTAAATCTTTTTTTTCCAAGTTAGTCATTAAAAACTCTAAAGTTTAAGCCACAATGTGAGAATAATTGTCAAGTTTATGCTCAAATACTGGGACGATTACCAAGTTTAAGAACTAATTTAGACAAAAAAAATTCAAGACCCAATATTAGAACAGTTATCTAATCCAAGCCATAATACGAAAACAATTACCATATCTAGAGTCTAACTTAGACAAAAAAAATATACAAACCCTAAATATAAAATTAGTTACCAAATTTAAACCCTAAATAGTAATTTACTTTTTTTATGCTTTATAAAAAGGTTTACAGAATTAAACTTTTCCGACAATATTAATTTTAATATTTAAATTTGGCTTTTTTTTCTGAATGTATAACATTTCTTATTATTACACCTAAAATTTAACCTTTTAGTTGTCCTAAAAATATTAATTTTTAAACATAAATAAATAAATAGCTTGACATTCTTGTGGTTAGAACGATTGACGTACACAACCAATGTTTCTAATTTTCTCTACTATAATTATCGTGGCAGAGTCTTTCTGACAGGAATTGTGCCTTTTATCGAGGCTCCAACTACACACTTATAATAAAATATTAAAAATAATGGGTTAAATTATTATTTTTGCTTGAAATTAATAATTGTTCTCACTTTATTTTTTTATAAATGACTTAATTTTTAAAATTATTTTCACATTAAAATCTGAATTTTTGATCAAATTAATTTTTGATATTTCTTTAAAACACCTAAAGTTAAGAGATATTTAATATAAGTATAATTATTAAATTTAGAGACTAATTTAAAAAAAACTAAATTCTCAATATGACAAAAGTTGCCTAATTTAACCAAAAAATCTTATAATTAGACAAATAAAACATTACCTTCTTTAGTTTTGAATTATTTGAGAATTTAAGTTAATATCTCATTAAATAATTTGTTTTTATCATGGGTTGTATTTTATATTGTAATTGATGGAAAATAATTTATTGATTCACAAGCTGTCAATTTTAAGAAATAAATTCAAAGAGAAAGACAGCAGGATACTCGGCGTAAAGCTGTGTGGGCGTAGTGGGCACACTTAAAATGTGCATTGGTGGCATTAATTGATAAGATAAGACTGAATGAATTGCCTAATAGGACGCATTGCCTTTGCCTTTGGGAGTTGGGACCTTAAATTTTTGTATTATTACACTCTTTTATAAAGTCGAGATCTGAAACAGTTTTAAAATTTATAATCAACATTTAACTTTCTAATAAATTTATAAAATATAAAATTAATCATTAAATTTACTCAAACAAATATTTTAAAAAGTAAAAAATCTAATTGCTTCTCACATCACATCACATGCAACTAAGTAATTCAATTCCAATTTTAGTTTCTATTTCCTTTTTTTCAAATTATTTGTGTTTATTTTATTAGTTAAAATTGTATATCAAGATTTTTATGATATTATTCATTTTTAAGAAAAAAAGAGAAATTCAATTAATTGAAAAAAATAAAACATAATAAATTAATAATGAGGTATGGTTTGATTGTTGTTTATCTCATTCTCTCATTATATGATCGGAAATTCAATCTTCGTTCATAAAAATAAAATATATTTCATGACCAATCATTTATTTCTTTTGGAGACTACTCATTATAATAATTGGTTAATTAGAAATAATTTAAAAATAAAATAAAATACAAAACAACATTACATTTAAATCGTTTGATTGTTGTGGTCTTGAATATGAAATTAAGAGTTAATTTAAGATTTGATATCAACATTTCATGCCAGATTTGGTTGGAGTTCCAACACATCTTTTATGCCATTAAATTGTAACAATTATTGATAATAATTATTAGTCCCGTGACCTCATTCTACTAAATTAAGGACAAATTTTTTATCCATATTTAAGAGGAGATGAAAATTGACAGCGCTTTTACAATTTAAATTAATGATATACTTTGGCTAAATTAATGATATATGCAGTTTTTTTTATTTAGGTTTTTTTTTTGAATTTAATGAAATAGACCAATTTTGAAGAGAGAAAGAGAAAAAACGCGCCCAGTTGGGGTGTTTTCCCCTTCTCTCCTAGGGTAAGGTTTTTTAATTTTGTTAGGTTTAAAGTTTTTAAGGGTTTAAGGTTAGATTTAGGGGTGAAACCGCATAAGTTTATAGGTAGATTTTAGGAGTTAAGGATGTGATAACACGCCTCGAAACACATACATTTCATATGTCATGGCGGGATATAACCATTATCTCAAAACCCATCTTAGGGAAGTCAGGTTTTGGGGTGACAATACTTGATACGATCACAAGTTGAAGTTTAGGTAGAGGTCCTAGCCGGCTGCTATGATGCGATCACGGGTTTGAGTATAACCGGGGGCTAGTTGGCGATCATTATGTAGTTACGAGTTCAAGCTTTTTGGATACCTGCAACTGATGCTTTATATATACCATATATAAGATTGAGGGTATAATTATAGGAAAAAACGAATGGATTTCCAATATAATCAACATAATCATTTTCTTTATTTCCAAACAACTAGTATATTTAACCTTTCATTCTTATCTGAAGGCTAACACCAAAGTGGACACAAGAGGGCTTTTAGGCGGAGGGTGAATGTTTTAGCACAATAGATGTCAAAATTGGGTCGGCACGACAACAATTGTAGTTATTAATGGGTTGATTAATGATGACAACCACTGTCACCCTGAAAGGAGCATCACTTTTATTCAATTTAGTCCCTAGGCCCTAAACATGCAAATTAACCATTTTTATTTTAAACACACATTGATCGAATCTCTTAGGGCCTCTCTACAGATCCTATTTGTTGTTATTTCACAACAAATCCTTGTAATTAATTACCTTTACCAATTTAGTCCTTTAACGTTAAAATCATAAAAAATTACTTTACAAAATAGTCCAATCTAACACCAAAGCTTAATAATCTTCCACAAACATTCAAGAAACAACTCAAATTTTCAATGACAAAATTTATAACGTTTGAAAGTTTTACAAATTGGTCCTCGAGTTAGCTAGATTAAACTAATACAAGTTCAAAAACATAAAAAAAATACTAAAAATGAGTGAATTTTCACCTACCAAAAGGAGATTAAAGCTTGACCGAAGCTTTCCCAACCCTAACAATGGCTATTTGGGTTTTCTTCCACGAAGAAGAAAAAGAAAATGTTCATATTACATTTAATTTCTTTAATTTTAACTATTTACTAAATTACCCTTTTTATTACAACTTATAAAATTACTAAATCATGTCCATAATATAAGTATATGGTTTAATTACTATCTAAGGAGGGTTTAATTGCACAATTGGTACATCAATTATTTTAAATTCTTAATTAATTAAACTTTATTTCAATTTAACCCTAAACTAATTAGGACTAAATGAGCAATGGTCCAAAAGCTAGTGGATTAGTCATATCTACCACCGCTTGGACTTTTTGACCATGGTTTAATCACCATTTTGGTCTCTTTACTATTTTAAATCTATAGCGATTAACTTTTATCTCTTTTACAATTTAATCCTTTTACCTTAATTAAGCAACCAATCGTCAAAATTACTAGACCAAACTTTAATTCGCTTATAATATGAATCTGTAAATATTTAATAAAAATATTCACGAGCTTGGTTTACAAAAACCGGGTCCCGATACCTTATTTTCTAAAATAACTTGACTTCCGGAACAACCACTCATACTAACCATTAATTCAATTAGTTAAAATTCATCAAATCAAAATTTAATATAAAATTATTATTGACTCGTGTAATTTAAATACTAATTATACAAACTTATTCGTCAGATTTATAGTCCTGAAACCACTGAAAAACGGGTTGTTACAAGTCCCACATAACTCAACCCATGGTTCCACCTATACAAGCGATATGTTAATTCAAACATATAATAAATAAACAACATTTACTATACAAACCACATATTTATTAAGAATTAATTTTTACCTTGTCACCAATAAGAACATGTATGGGTCGTTAATTCAGGGACGTAGAAATAATAATCGCTATTAGGCCCACGACTGCAACTGGAGCAAGCAACCACCGATTGTTCAGTTTCATCGTCTGACACAACTCGCGGTACAATGTGGCCAACACGACTAATCCCCAACTCATTCTTTCGCTTTCTTTGAAGTTAACTAGGTGTAGTAGTCACCTTATGTGTACCAAATTTCGAGATTTATCGGGCATTAGAATGCCGTCGATTAACCTCAAGATGAATGCTCGGGCGTATTGTTCTTTAACAACGTCAGACGCATTCTGAGGAAGATTTTTAAAATTGGTTTCCAACGACTTCATACCTATTCGACTACCGTAAAACTTATTCGACACCTTCCCTAAAAATGTCGCGCAAAGGTCCTCTTTACTGGAAACGACCGCTGAACCCATGACAACTGGCCCATCCATTGGTAAATCGAGTTATAAAGTTATGTCATCGAGTGTGATTGTACACTTGCAACATGGAAGATGGAAAGTGTGTGTTTCGGGCCTCCAACTTTCCACCAACGCATTGATGAGTGTAGGATCGAATTTGCAGCCCTCGAGCATATGAGATGCATACAAGAATCCTGCGTCTTGCAAGTAAACATGAATTTCGGTAGCTGGGCTCTTTAACAAGTTATGCATGAACCCCTCCAAAACATAATCATCTACCTATTTATATCGACAAAAAAAATTATTTCAAATGTTTTCAAAATTAAAATACTTTAAATTTAACTTAATTGAAAATAACAAAATATAAAATTTCGTCTTACCATTATTGCTTGAGCGGTGGAAATATGCTTGTCGTCGAAACGAATTAAAGAGTTTGTTATTCGTGATAATTTAATAAAAAAGAATAATATACGAAGTAATTAAATAAAACTATAACAAAAATATTATTTTTAAACAATATCGGAAAATTTAGAACAAAACTTGAGAGAATTGAGAGAGTTGAGAGTCTAGAAGGAATTGAGAAAGTTGGAGCTGAGTGAAAAAAAATGAAAAATGGTCTGGTATTTATAAGGAAAAACACTTATCGTTGGGGGAAAGCGCATCCAACTAGGCGCGCTTTCTGGACAAGTGACAAGAATCATTAATTTAGCCCATACCTTTGTTGAAATAGAAAAATTACAAACAAAAATCATTAAAATTTTTCATTCTTATCTCACCATTCAACCCTTCTTTCATTTATCTTCTTATCTATCTTCTTGCCCCTTTCACTCTTTACGGTTTTGAATTGGAAAAAAATATCTTCTCTTGAAGTTGAAGAACATTAATAACACGTTTAGCTCACTGGAATGGAATAGAGCTGTAATGAAATAGTTATTATGTGAGAATGAAATAGGACTGTAGTGTAATTGAATAGACATAACAATGGTTTGGTTGGATGGAATGGAATGAGTATTGTAATAATATTCACGCATTTGGTTGAGAAGAATAGATATGTAATAGCAATAAAAAAAAAAAGAAAAACTCGAATGATGATATACCATTTAATAAATCAAATTATGTTTTTATTTTTATAAAAGTATTAAAAAAACAAAAGCGATAAATGCTAAAATGACAAATATACCCCTTTACTTTTTTTTATAATAACATTTTGTAATTCTTGTAAACCTATTTTGTTCCATTTAGCTCTTCTTCTTAATTCTCAATGTTGTTCTCCTTCTAACTGGTTAACACTTTGAGAAAGAAATTTCAGAAATCGAAATCAAACCCAAACATCAAAGACTAACATTTCAGAATCTTCCCCATTAAAATTGATGATTACCTACAGACGATTTTGAGCTTTCCTTTCCCTCAATTTGATAGAAAGATAAAAAGTGAATTTTTGGAAGAAAATGGTGAAAGAATAACATCCTTAGATTTTTTTTTATATTATATAAGCTTGTAATTTGTGATTTTTTTATGGGTACACTGAGAAAGAAAAAAAGTAAGCTATTAACTATATTCCTTGAATAGTCATTAAGTGGGATTAGACTTGTCCATGGGCGGGGCCACTCAACCCAGTTCGAAGGCTCGCCTGAAAGTGAAAGGGTTTGGGTAAAAATATAGGCCCAAAAAATGAGTTTGGGCAAAAAAAACCCGTTTAGAAAACGGGCCGGGCCTCAAGTAAGTTTTTTTTGGCTTGAGCCTGGCCTGACCCGAATATGCAAAAAAAATGTTGTTTTATTATTATTGTTTTTTTACTTTTTTTATTTTCTTGCTATTTTCTTTTTTTACTATTTTGCTACCATTTTACAATTATGTTGTTACTATTTTGTTGTTATTATTTGAATATTGTATAACTCTTGTTTTAATGTTAATTTTGTTACTATTTTAGAGGCATTTGCTTGTTAAGTTGTACCTATCTTAATGTTATTTAAGTATACATATTTTTTTAATTTATTTTCAATTTGTTGGGAAACATTTATTTTAATGTTTTTAGTATTTTTGATGTATTATATATATATTTTAAAAATATATAAAAAATTAATACGGGCGGGTTGGGCCCGAATTTTAGCATTTTTATTCGGGTTAGACTTGAATAAAATTTTAAGCCTATTTTTTGAGTCGGATCAGACTCGAGACTAGCAAACAGGTCTAAAAATTTTGTTAGACCTATCAAATCTGACCTGACCCATGGACACCCCTACATGAGATAAATGCTGAATCCACGTTCAGTGTTTTTAAAGAATTTAGCGGAAATGAAAATTAACTGTTATTTCAACCAAGTAATAGAATGATGGTCCTTTCACAACTCTGGTACGTAGAAATTCCATTCAAGCAAACATGCTGTAAGCCCGTGACCTCAAAGTCAGTTTGCATCCTCTCGAGCTTATTATTATTTCATAATTTATTAGCTAATTAAGTTATAAGTTTGTTAGTTAATCTAGCTGTTATCTAGCTGTAATTTTCTGTTAGCTTAGTTAGCTGTTTACTTCATGTATATAAGCATTTTTCCTATTCTGTAAATAATAAGGGAAAATCATTTTCATATTTTCCACGTTTTCTACATGGTATCAGATGTAAAATTCTTTCTTTCATTTTTCTTTTCCGCCAAACACTCTGTTTTTCTTGATTTGCTCTTTCAATGGCAACTTCCGATCCATCGCTTCCTTCCAGTCCGTATTTTCTTCATCCAAATGAAAATCCATCGCTTGTTCTTGTTACTCCAACATTAACCAGCCTTAATTACAATTCTTGGTCGAGAGCGATGCAAATGGCTCTACTTTCTAAAAATAAATTGAAGTTTGTTGATGGTTCTATTCTTCCTCCGGCGACCACAGATTCGATCTATCCGGCGTGGGAGCGATGTAACAACATGGTGATTTCATGGCTGCATCATTCTATTTCACAATCCATTGTTAACAGTCTTCTTTGGATTGATATTGCGCATGAGATTTGGCGCGATCTTAATGAGAGGTTTTCGCAGGGTGATGTCTTCCGTATATCTGATCTTCAAGATGAAATTTCTGTTTTCAAATAGGAAGAACACTCTGTGACTGATTACTTCACTGAGTTGAAGATTCTTTGGGACGAGTTGTTAAATTTCCGTTCACTTCCATCGTGTTCGTGCCGTGTTTAGTGCTCGTGTGGTGCTTTTACCACCATTCGAAAGTATCATAATAATGACTATGTCATTCGCTTTCTCAAAGGATTGAATGAGCGATATGCTTCTATTCGATCTCAAATTATGCTTCTGGATCCTCTTCCGACCATCAATAAAGCTTTTTCTATGGTGATTCAACAAGAGCGACAACTTCTTGCTCCCTCTTTTACTGTTTTTGCGAGCAATGCTGTTCGTCAACCTTCCAAGAGGCCATCTCAGGCTTCTTCTCAGGTTTCTTCTCAATCTTCTGATTCCAAGATTGATACTCGAAAATGTACCTTTGTGGTGGTTTACGGCACACAGTGGATACTTGTTGTCATAAGAATGGATTTCCACCTGGCTATAAGTCTCGTAATTCAACCTTTCGTGTTCATAATGTGTTTGAGGAAATTGATGCAGACATGGTTGATTCTTTTACTGGATACTCTCAGCCTGTTACATCACAAGGTTTTGGTGTTACTTTGACTCAGGAGCAGATAACTCAGCTGTTAGCATTGCTTCCTTCTTCTTCGAACCAATCAACCAATCCCACTCACTCACAACCTACACCACACCTCACCAACCAAGTCCTGGCTACTCCATCTCTCACCCTTGCTTCTACTGAAGGTATATTTTCTACACCTATATCTTTTCATTCACCCTATTGGATAGTTGATACTGGAGCTACTGACCATATCATACACACATTAACCTCTTTTGCATCCTACACTAAAATAAAACATATCTATATTACATTACCTAATGGTACTAAAGTCACTGTTCGTTTCTCTGGCACTGTTATATTTTCTGCACATCTTTACCTTACCAATGTTCTATACATTCCTGAATTTGCCTTTAACCTATTATCTGTCACTAAACTTACATCCACCTTATCTTGTTCTTTTGTGTTTCACAAATCTTCTTGTGAAATACAGGCTTTTCCCTCTATGAAGATGATTGGTACAGCTAGAGTGATGTCTGGTCTTTATTTGTTGGACTGCCCTGTTGCTTCTTTTTCAGTGTCAACCCCTACTGCATTACAAGTTTCTTCATCATCCACGTTGTGGCATCATCGACTTGGCCATCTTTCAAATTCAAGGCTCAAGTTGCTGTCATCATCTATTCCCAACTTGTCTTTTTCGAGTGATTCTCCTTGTAAAACTTGTCATTTGGCAAAGCAAAAGAAACTTTCTTTTCCTGTAAGCCATTCACTATCAAATAAATTTTTTGATTTGATTCATGTTGATATTTGGGGGCCTAATGTTGTTGTTTCTGTTGACACCATTTTTGGATGAAAATGGGGTCGACTTGGATTTTTAAAAAATGAAAACGGGAGTCGCCACCAATCCTTTTTTGACGAGGTGTGATCGGGTCACCTCAAAAAGTGATTGTTTTTAATAAATGATTTAATTTTATTAAAACAACAATTTTGGACTACGAAATTCAGAAAAATGAGTTCGGGAGCCGGTTACGCACGAGGAAGGATTAGCACCCTCGATACGCCCAAAATTGGTACCTAGTTGATTAATTAGTGTCTTAGTGTCGAAAATTGAAAATTTGAAGAGTTTTAAAAAATACGATCCTTAAAAGAAAATCTGATATCATGAATTGAAACATAAGATTCTCTTGTTCCGAAGGAATATCACATCCAGCACGTTAGGACACGATACCCTAAACCATCGAAACCAAGATCACCTTATAGTTTAATGAAACCATACTTTGAAGCTTTAAGAGGATATTTGGCTATTTAGTCAAACGAGAAATCGAAACCCAGCACGTTAGGGCACGTTTTCTCGAGTTTCCAAACGCGAAATATTGCCTTATTTAGAAAAATTTTCCTTTTGGTGTTTAGTGTCAATGCTTGACAAAACAATAATGAATACGACAAGGTGAGCAAAGTAAAGTGAGTAACAACAATACAATGGGCAAAGTGAAATGACGAGACGATTACATAAACAAAGCATACAAATAAATAAATAGAACTAACATTTTAGAAAAAACACAAGTGTACGTGAATAAATAAACAAACACCAAATAACAATGATAATAAATGAAATAAATACAATTATGTAAAAAATATGTATGCATGTATAATTTTAAGTTATGAAAATAAGAAATGCATATAAATTATAGAGTATAAAAACATAGGTAAATATATACATAAGATGGTATAAAAATATGTACATGGAAATGTATAAGAACTATATATAAATACTATATGTAAAATATATTAAAATAGAGACATAATATACGTAGATAAATATATATAAAACAAATATGTGTAATATAATTTTAGGATATATGCGTAAATGTATATATTTAAAGAATGCATAGGTGATATACAAATATACTAACAAAATAATGATATTAAACCCTTAATAATACTACATAACATATACAGGTTAGTATTAAGTAGAATAACAACAATAAAATACTAAAAATATAATAATAGTAACGTTAATAGAATATATTAGTATAAATAATATTGAAATTAAAATAAAATAATGATGAGAAGTAAAAAAGGGATGAAAATCGAAATAAAAAAAGGTTAGGGGCAATTTTAAAAAGAAATATATAAAAGAGAAGGACCAATTGGAACACGCTAAAACACGGGAAGGATTAAAAGTGAAAATATCCTGGGCCCATAATACTAAACTGGATCGTGGATCAAAGTGAAGCAATGCATGAATTAGCGAGCTAAATTTTAAAACATAAGGGAGGGAAATTGGGGCGCAAATTGAAGGCTGTGCGCAAGGGGAAGGATTTGTTGCGAAAATTCCCCATTTTTGAGTGGTAATGCGCAGATTAGGCCTGTCAAATGAGTCACCTCGTGGACCTTACTCCATAAAACTGTGCCATTTTATTAAATAGTCATTTAAGACCCCTTTTCTTCTATTTCTTTTCCCCAAACGCAGCCCCCATTTTAGATCAAAAGAAATTCCAGCCTTTAAAATCAAATTTTTTAGGGTTTCCTCCACTTGACTGCCAAACCACCATGATTTTAGGTGATTACCAGTAAGCGAGACGTGCCCAATCTTGCCGTTAAAGGAACTCGACCAGATCTAAAAGGATTCGGTAAGTATTTTCCCTTCTTTCTTCTTTATTTGAATGAAGCTTTCAAATTTCATGTTATTTTTTAAAGAAAAAATAAAAATAAAAATAAAAATAGATTTGTAAAATGAATAGATTTCCACTATTATGTGATCTCTCGCCCTTATACTCGCATGACAGATTTAGGGCTTTCATCGGCCTTTAGTTGCATAAAAAGGAACAAACAAATAAGAAAATAAAGAGAAAAGAAAAAACGGGAAAAAAAATCAGAAGAGAAAAAAAAAATGAAATTACCCCTATTGATCTAAATGCACATTTCTCTCTTTTCTGTACGTGTGTACAGATATTGTATGCGTAGAGTATATTCTGTGTGCGTAGTGTGTGTAATCTCCTTTTCTTTTATTTACTCTCGAAATAAAAAAAAAGCAAGAAAATAATCACAAAGAGAAAGCCCAGGAGATTTAGATCGGAGAAATCACCTTCCAATATTGCTTTTTTTGTATTGCCTATTGTGTATTCGTTCGTAAAAAAAAAATCTATCCCCTCTACATTCGGATCTGGCCTTTATAGCCGTTTCTATACAACAATTTTTTAAAATTCTGGCCATTGCTCCTTGTCGTCTGCTCTGTTTTGGTGTTTGTTTCATTTTGCAGGGTATGGAGGGCCAGACACGTGCGTGGAGAGTGGTGGTGGTAGTGCGCAAGGTGGCCAATGGTTGGCCGTTGGTGGGAAGCGGCGGCTGACAAGATGGGAGCTAGGTTGCTGCTGAAATCTTTTAAGCAAATGGGCTATTAGGGTTTTAAAATTTGGGCTCAGGTAGTTTTAGGATTGGGCTGGGTTGGTTTAGGCTTGGTTTAGGATGAGATGGGTATGGGGTTTAAGTAGCTTTGGTTATTGGGTTTTTGGGGGTGGCCCAAAATTGGCCTGTACAGCTGCCCCTCTTTGCTCATTGTCGTGTAACGGGATTGGAGCAAAGACATAATGAAAGGCCAATTTTGCCTGGTCTTGCTGGGTCTTGACTTCATTGGTGTTCTTCTAGTTCAGATAATCTTCTTCCAATCCACTGCATCTTGTAGCTTTAGATTTAATCTACTACATTTTCTGACATATGCCTTGTAGCTTCGATCTACTCCAATGTAACTTCAAAGATATGTGATTTGTGGCTTTGATCTACTTCCATGTAGCTTCATAAAGGTAAGATCTAAGCTTCAATCTGCTCTGTTACGGCTCTATGGGGATGAGATTTGTGTTTTTAGTCTGCTCCACTACTGCTTAGGGAGATAAGACTTGTGCTCTTCACTCTATTCCACTGTTGAATGCAGGGAGATAGAGTTATTGGCTTCAATGTACTCCACTGTAGTCAGGGAGGTAAAATCCGCCATCGTCGATCTGCTTTCTTCGATCTACTTTACCACCAGTATGGGAAGACGGGATTTGCGTCGTCGATCCACTTCCAATCATTATAGGAAGATAGGACCTGTTATCTTTGATCTACTTCACGCCAATACATGAAAACAAGATCTGTTTTCTGCGATCTACTTCGCCATCAATATGGGAAGACAAGATCTGCATCTTGGATCCACTTCCTACCAATATAGGAAGACAAGACCTACTATCTTTGGTCTACTTCACGCCAATACATGAAGACAAGATCTGCTTTCTTCGATCTACTTC
The DNA here is from genome assembly GCF_007990345.1 of Gossypium hirsutum. Lineage (NCBI taxonomy): Eukaryota > Viridiplantae > Streptophyta > Magnoliopsida > Malvales > Malvaceae > Gossypium > Gossypium hirsutum. Next base: position 9,523,273 of record NC_053443.1, read on the forward strand.
GCCACCAATATGGGAAGACAAGATCTGTATTCTGCGATCTACTTCGCCACCAATATGGGAAGACAAGATCTGCATCTTCGATCCACTTCCTACCAATATAGGAAGATAGGATCTGATATCTTCGATCTACTTCACGCCAATACATGAAGACAAGATCTGCTTTCTTCGATCTACTTCGCCACCAATATGGGAAGACAAGATCTGTATCTTCGATCCACTTCCTACCAATATAGGAAGATAGGATCTGCTACCTTCGATCTACTTCCTACCAATATAGGAAGATAGGATCTGATATCTTCGATCTACTTCACGCCAATACATGCAGACAAGATCTGCTTTCTTCGATCTACTTCGCCACCAATATGGGAAGACAAGATCTGCATCTTCGATCCACTTCCTACCAATATAGGAAGATAGGACCTGATATCTTCGATCTACTTCACGCCAATACATGAAGACAAGATCTGCTTTCTTCGATCTACTTCGCCACCAATATGGGAAGACAAGATCTGCATCTTCGATCCACTTCCTACCAATATAGGAAGATAGGATCTGATATCTTCGATCTACTTCACGCCAATACATGAAGACAAGATCTGCTTTCTTCGATCTACTTCGCCACCAATATGGGAAGACAAGATCTGCATCTTCGATCCACTTCCTACCAATATAGGAAGATAGGATCTGATATCTTCGATCTACTTCACGCCAATACATGAAGACAAGATCTACTTTAATGACTTCAATCTATCCCACTGTAACTTCAGGGGTATAGGATTTGTCTCTTTGATCTGTTCTCTGGGGAACATGACCTGCAAAATCCATTTCATGGACCTATTTATGCCTAGTGTTTAGGATGACATGATCAGAATGAATCAAATGCTCCTAACTAGATGTGTATGTATTATATTTGTAGAATGTCATGAGAATGATCCATTTTTAATGCTTAGGTTGTCATTCCTCATTGTTCATCAAGGTTCTATCACTGATGTCTTCTTGTTCAGCCAGTACCTTTGACAGAAAACCTAAAGAAATAGATGCAATTTGGACTATTCTTCCTCCAATGCTTCTAACCCTTAAGTTTGGTCAGCTCTAAACAACAGTCATGTTTCAGGTCCTCGTGTTATTTAGAAACTTTCAGAGTAATATGCAGAACTCCTTCTGCATGTGTATTGTCAATCCATTAATCGTTATTTCAAGGAAAAATGCTTGAAAGATTATCAAAATGGACAAAATAAAATTTTGCTGAGAGCAAAGCTCGAAATGAATAAATCAATCAAGATAGCAAACTTTGCTGAGATATGATGAAAAAGATTATCACAATGAATAAGATGGAATTTTATTGAGAGCAGAGCTCTAAATGAACAAATAGCAAATTTTGCTAAGATAAGATAAAAAAAAAGGTGCTCCAGATATCGCAGCATGAGCTCCTCTGCACAAACTCTGTGTTTAGAAATCCTAAAAGACTTTGTTGATGCCCCAAGATGTAGCATCTCTCCTTCTTGTTAATTCGGAGAAGACAAAACTACTCTATGCCTCAACTTTGATCGAAAATTCGAATTGCCCATTCCTGGGTTTTCAATTCAAAGCCCCTTTGGTCTCAAGGTGCCCTTTGCGGGTTTTCGCCTTGGCCTCTCCCTTTTTTTTTTTTAGGCAAAGTACCTCTTCACTGAATCCGAATTCACAGGATTGGGCAAGCTTTTGCCATCCATCCCAGTTAAAATTAATGCCCCTCCTGAAAAGGCCTTTTTTACTACATAAGGTCCCTCCCAGTTTGGCATCCACTTTCCTCTGAAGTCCTTTTGTATGGGAAGGATCTTCTTCAGTACCAAGTCCCTATTCATGGAAGTTTCTAGGACGAACTTTCTTATTGTAAGCTCGCATCATTCGTTTCTGGTACATTTGACCATGACGGATAGCTCTTAACCTCATTTCTTCAATCAAGTTCAGCTGATCATATCGGGCTTGGACCCATTCTGCTTCGTCTAACTTTAGTTCTGAAAAAACTCGGAGAGAGGGAATTTCAACCTCAATTGGTAGCACTGCCTCCATTCCATAAACCAAAGAGAATGGTGTTGCCCCGGTAGAAGTCCTGACGGATGTTCGATAAGCATAGAGGGCGAATGGCAACTTCTCGTGCCAATCTCTATAGGTCTCAGTCATTTTCCCTACAATCTTTTTGATATTTTTATTGGCTGCCTCCACCGCACCATTCATCTTCGGACGATATGGCGATGAGTTGTGGTGCTTGATCTTGAATTGATTACAAACCTCTGCTATCGTGCTATTATTCAAATTTAATGCGTTGTCTGATATGATCCTTTCAGGCATTCCATACCGACATATGATTTCCTTCTTTAAAAACTTGCTGACAGTTGTCTTTGTGACGTTGGCGTAAGAAGTAGCCTCTACCCACTTAGTAAAGTAGTCAATCACTACAAAAATGAAACGATGTCCGTTTGAAGCCTTTGGCGATATCGGCCCAATGACGTCCATACCCCACATGGAGAAAGGCCATGGGGAAGTCATGACGTGAAGAGGTGATGGAGGCACATGAATTTTGTCTCCGTAAATCTGGCATTTATGGCACTTCTTAGCATACTTGATGCAGTCTCCTTCCATGGTAGACCAATAATATCTAAATCTCATGATCTGTCTGGCCATTGTGAAACCGTTAGCGTGTGTTCCACAAATACCATCATGGACTTCTTCCAAGATCTACTTGGCCTCCACAGCGTCTACACATCTTAACAGCACCTGATCTTTTCCTCTTTTGTACAGGATTTCTCCATCTAAGACGTAACCACTGGCCAGCCTCCTCAACATTCTCTTGTCATTCTCAGTTGCTTGGTTTGGGTATTCACAATTTTTCACGTATCGCAATATGTCCTGATACCAAGGGTTGTCGTCCTTTTCTTCTTCCTCGTCAATATTACAACAGTGGGCTGGAGCATCATAAATGCTCATTTGGATAGGCTTCACATCCTCTGGTCTATTTACTTTGATCATGGAAGCCAATGTAGCTAAAGCGTCGGCCATCTGATTCTCGTCTCGTGGGAGATAACAAAAAGTGATGTCGTCAAACTCCTCAATCAATTCTAGGACTATCCTTCGGTAACTAATCAACTTAGGGTCTCTTGTTTCCCATTCGCCTTTGAGCTGATAAATTACCAATGCCGAATCCCCATATACCTCAAGTACCTTGATTTTGTGTTCCATAGCCGCGCGGATTCCCATGATACATGCTTCATATTCCGCCATGTTATTTGTGCAATCAAAATCTAGTTTACTGGTGAAAGGATAATGATTACCGTTTGGAGATACCAAGACTGCCCCAATCCCGTTGCCCATGGCATTTGAGGCTCCGTCAAAATTTAATTTCCAAGTATTGCCTTCTTGTGTGCTCGCTTCAGTAGTTGCCACATACATCAGATCCTCATTTGGGAAGTCAAAGTTTAAAGGCTCATAATCGTCCAGGGCTCTACTTGCTAGAAAATCTGCTATCGCGCTCCCTTTTACAGCCTTTTGATTCACATAGGTTATGTCAAATTCAGATAGTAGAATTTGCCATCGGGCCATCCTTCCGTTTAGAGCAGTTGACTCCATCATGTATTTCAGAGGGTCTAACTTTGAGATTAACCAAGTCGTATGGTACAACATGTATTGTCTCAATCTCCGAGTAGTCCAAACCAATGCGCAACATAATTTTTCAATTGGCGAATATCTCGTTTCGCATTCAGTGAACTTCTTACTAAGATAATAGATCGCTCTTTCTTTTCGTCCTGACTCATCATGTTGGCCGAGCACGCACCCCATGGAATTCTCAAATACTGCCAAGTATAGTATCAATGGTTTGTCAGGGCAAGGTGGCATCAGTACTGGGGCGTTGGACAAGTAATGTTTAACTCTTTCGAAAGTTTCCTGGCACTCCTCATCCCATACACCTGGATTGTGTTTCCTAAGAAGGCGGAATATGGGGTCACATTTCTCAGTTAATTGTGAAATGAATCGAGCGATGTAATTCAGTCTTCCTAGGAAACCCCGAACTTCTTTTTGAGTCTTTGGCGGAGGTAATTCTTGTATGGCCTTAACTTTGTCTGGGTCAATTTCAATTCCCTTTTCGCTGACTAAGAATCCTAGCAGTTTTCCTGATCTAGCCCCGAAAGTACACTTGGCTGGGTTAAGTTTTAGCTGGAACTTCCTTAACCTCAGAAACAGTTTTCTCAGAACTTGCACGTGTTCCTTTTCTGTTATGGATTTTGCGATCATGTCATCAACATAAACTTCTATCTCTTTATGCATCATATCATGGAATAATGCTACCATGGCTCTCTGGTACGTTGCTCCCGCATTTTTCAATTCAAAAGGCATCACTTTATAACAAAACGTCCCCCACATCGTTATGAATGTGGTCTTCTCCTGTCTTCAGAAAGCATCTTAATTTGGTTGTACCCGGAGAAACCATCCATGAAAGAGAACAGTGAGTATCCGGCCGTGTTGTCTACCAAGGTACCGATATGAGGCAGTGGGAAATTATCTTTTGGGCTGGCTTTGTTCAAGTCTCTGTAGTCCACACACATTCGCACCTTCCCATCTTTCTTAGGAACAGGGACTATATTGGCTACCCATTCTGAGTACTTGACCACCTGTAAGAAGCCAGCATCAAATTGCTTCTTGACTTCTTCCTTTATTTTTAGCAAGACATCAGGCCTCATCCTTCGAAGCTTTTGTTGGACTGGTTTGCATTCTTCCTTTATAGGCAATCGGTGTACCACGATATCAGTACTTAAACCTGGCATATCTTGGTAGGACCATGCGAAGACATCTTTAAACTCTTGAAGCAACTCAACAAGGTCTCGCATTGTTTCCTGGCAATGCAAGCGCCAACTTTTACCTCTCTGCCCTCTTCTAAGATCACAACTTCTACTGATTCCTTATAGGGTAGAATTTGTTTTTCTTCTTCTTCCATCATTCTTAACAAATCCGGAGATAAAACGCTGTCTTGGTCACCTTCAAAATCTTGAGGATTATCTATACTCATGTCTTGCTCAAATAGAGACTCTGAATTAGTAACAGAGTCGTTCATCTCGTTGATATCTGAAGACCTGTTATTGGAACAAATGGAGGCCCAAATAAAAGAATCTAAGAATACTTGTATGCATACTATGATTATAAAGGGAATGAAAAGAATGAAAGAATATTTGCTCAAGATGAAACTGAATGATAAGTTTTTACTGAAATTAGATTTTGGACATGTGCCTTTTACAAAAGATTCTTATCACCCCCAGGCTTAGGGCAACAAGTGTTCTGAATATTACTCTGAATTAGTTCTAAATGTTACAGGGATCTCTTCTGCAGTTCAGTTATTCAAAACACTTCCAGGTTCGTAAAGACGAATGCCCGATAAATTCCTTTCCACCATTTCTTCCGCGGATATGGCATTGATGTCCAACCTCTCAATCCTTCCTTCTGTAACCTCCTCCTTCTCTTCAGGGCGGACAATTCCCCTTGAAACAAAAGTCTTAGATATATGGGGAAAGGTTATCGGTCCCCACTTGACTTCTATCCCGCCCAAATGTGCTCTTCTCTTTCTTGCTTTTTCTCCATCTCTTTCCTCCTTTCCCTCGCATTAGGCTTATATCCTAAACCATAACGGTCCTGTTTGTTAACTAGGATCGGTACTCCAACCCTTCCCTGGAGGTATTTTCCCAATCCTCTTCCAGGCAATGCTCCCTTTCCCATCGTTAGCTGTAAGCTCATTGACGTAGCTTTGGATATCTTAGGCTCTGGGATTTTGCTCATCTCGATGACAAATGTGGCATTTACGAATTCCAATGATCGGAATGAACATTCTATCGCTTCACTATCAGCCTCTATGTATGGCATATCATCGGTGACTGATGCAATGATGTCTTCTTCTGCACCTATAGTCACCAATCGACCCTCCATCACCAATTTAACTTTTGGTGAAGTGACGATGGTACAGCTCCTGCAGAATGGATCCAAGGCCTCCCCAATAGGCAATTGTAAGATGGTTTAATATCCATTACCAAAAAGTCCACCTCGTATGTATTTGGACCAATCAATAGAGGTATCTCGATTCTCCCCATCACTTTTCTCTTAGAGCCATCAAATGCTCTCACTATATTTTGGCATGATTTCATGTGAGAACTATCCATGGGTAGCCTGTTTAATGTGGACAGGGGTAAAACATTCAGGGCTGATCCATTATCCACGAGTACCGCCGGTAGTATACACCCCTTGCAACGGGCAGTGATGTGCAAGGCCTTGGTAGATCCCATACCACCTGGCGGGATCTCATCATCGTTGAAGAAGATGAAGTTATCGGCATTTATATTGTTAACCAGGCGATCCAATTTGTTCACTGAGATATCTTTAGCGACATAAGTCTCATTTAGCACTTTTACCAACGCATTACGATGTATCTCTGAACTTAGAAGTAACTCGAGCACTGAGATGCGAGCGGGTTGCTTATGCAATTGTTCCACCACGCTATACTCGCTATGCTTCAAGAATTTTAGGAATTCTCTAGCCTCATTTTCAGTCACCGGTGTGTTAATTTGCGGTTCAATTCCTGTCGTCTTCGTTTTATTTTGTTCAACCGCCAAGGCTTTTCCTTTTATAAGTTCCCTTTTTGTATTTCCCAGGTCGTAACGTTTTCCATTACGCGTATAGAAACCTTCGTCATTAGCCTCTTCTGAAGTATTTATCGGGTTCTCCTCTCCCGTGATCATCACATTGCAGTCGTAATTCCAAGGAACCTTTTTGCTATCCTTGTAAGGAAAGGCTACAGGTTTTTGGATTATGACCCTTGGCGCCAGTTGTATTCCAGATCCTGTACTCGTTGGCCTTGAAATAATCACCACTGGGTGATTTGGGGCCTTTCCCGTAGGCCCCTCCTCCGAGGCATAAACTTCTCCATTTTCAAGTCCTTTGATCTCTTCATAAAATTCTAGCTCTTTGTTGTCCATCAGATTTTGCACCATGGCCTTGAATTCAGTGCAGTTTCGAATGTCATGGTCTTCTTCAGCATGAAACTCGCAGTACGTCTTCGTTCCTTCGGGCCTTTCTTTTGAATCTTGTTTGATGAGACCTCCTTCTATCATTTGTCTCCAGACCCAACTCAATGGGGTTTTTATCTCTGCAATGTCGGTTTTGATTCTCTTTTTCTCACCTTCGATTATTGCGTTTACCCCTTTATCAGCATGGTTGGGTAACGGATTCGCTGCTACGTTGGGTCCTAATGGGTCGTCAAACTTCACAATCCCCATCTTAATGAACCTTTCCACCGCCTTTTTAAACCCAGTACAGTTCTCAATTGAGTGTCCTGGTATCCCTGCATGGTATTCACATTGGGCATTCGTGTCATACCATTTGGGATATGGAGGTTGCATGGGCTCGAGATAAAATGGAGATACTATGTGTGCATCAAATAACTTCTGATACAGTTCCCCGTATGTTATTGGAATGGGCGTGAACTAAAGTCTCTCTGTGTTAGTCCTTGTGTTGGGCCTTGTGTTGGGTTCCTGCCTCGAGGGGGCTTGGTGACTAGTGGTTATCATTTTTGGAGGGCCAACAGTAATCGGTTTTGAATGGCTCTTGCTATATGTGCTTACGTTGTTTACTTCGCCCTCTTTTTTCCTTGGGGCTGGTCTTTTGAAGTTTTCCCCCGTGTCAATCTTACCGCTCCTTACCGCATTCTCAATCATTTCACCGGACATTACCATATCCGAGAAGCTCTTGGTAGCACTCCCCAACATGTGGTTGATGAACGGGGCTTTCAAAGTGTTGATAAACAACATGGTGACCTCTTTTTCCAAAAGGGGCGGCTGGACTTGTGTTGCCACTTCTCTCCATGTTGGGCGTACTGCCTGAAATTCTCGCTAGGCTTTTTCTCCATGTTTTTAACGTAATTCGATCGGGTGTTATATCCGTTACATGACTGTATTGCTTCATAAAAGCTTGCGCCAAGTCTCTCCATGAACTAACTTTAGCACGACTCAGTTGGTTGTACCATTTGGCTGCAGATCCGATCAAACTGTCCTGGAAGCAGTGGATTAACAGCTGATCATTGTTGACGTATCCTGTCATTCTTCGACAGAACATAGTTATATGAGCTTCAGGACAACTAGTCCCTTATATTTTTCGAATTCCGGCATTTTGAACTTAGGTGGGAGTACTAAATCAGGGACCAAACTCAGATCCTTGGCGTCAACCCCGCGATGATAGTCGATGTTCTCCATGACTCTAAATTTTTCCTCTAACCATCTACATCGGTCCTCCAGCTGTTTTGGCAGGTTCATTCTTGTTTTTTCTGTTTTTACCACGTCATCGAGGTCCGAGACCACAGGATTAGTGGGATTATCCCCGGGATTAGAACCCGAGCCCATTTGAAAATGCACTGGTACCGAGGCACTAGCCAGATATTGAGGTCTAATGGTAACCGGTACCCTCTGTGGGTACACCTCTGGTTGTGCTTGGATGTTAGTTGGGGTGAAACCTGGAGGATAAACAGGGTCATCGTGATCCTCCCCAGCATCAACTACGGGGTCTTTTCCTTTGTTATTCCCTCCAGCCAATAACTGCTTTAATTGGTTCATCACAGTGTTCTGGGATTCTAACATGTCCTGCTGGATTTTTCCAGTCGTTCATGCATCTGATCTTGCATCTCTCGTTGTAACTGTTCCAATTTTCCAACCTTTGATCCATTACTTTTGTTTGGCGACGAGTACCGTAGTGATATTTGATTAGATTTTTGTTGGTTTCCAGGGTAACTGTCATAATTTAATTTTATTAGGGTCATTTTATGAAACTTACTGCATATGATGTAATGCAAATGTATGAGATGAATGCAAAAAGAGGCATTGATTCGAATTCAATTTCATTAGAAAACTCAACTAGAAAGCAAATTTCCTTACATAAAATAAATTACATATACGGCTTCACCTTTATACCCAAGGCCTTAACCTTCCTAAGAAGCCAAGCTAAATCTCGACCTCGGCTTGATTCTGACTCATATTTTAAACTCAATACATCGGCCTGAACTGCTAATGTTTGCAGATGATCAGCCACTTCCCGCACTTGAGTCACAGCTTCGCCCATAACGTAATCTCTGTCTCTAATCTGCCTTTGAGAATGATGGAATTGCTCTTGCCATTGATCATTACTCCTCTCAAGAAGCTCCATTCGTAGCTCAGAATTGTGTAATGCGTCCTCAAGCTCCTCTACCTTTTCCTTCAGTTCTTCGATCTTATTTAAGCTTGCTCTTAATTCGATCATGGAGTTGCGACTACGGTACGAGTGAAGTGACTTTTCTAGCTCTGTCACCTTGGCCTTTAATCCTGCCTTCTCATTTCGGCACTCTAACAAACTCCTTTCCAAAGCGTTTTCTCGAGCTCGAGCATCTTGAAATTTCTTTTCCCACCGATCGGCCCTATTCTTTTCCTCATTGATCTCTTGTCGCCACTGCTCTGACGTTTTGCCCAGACCGACAGTTCTCATCGACAATCGCAGCTTCTTGTAATCTGTTTTTAGACTATCCAAATCCTCTTCAGCTTTGTTCTTTCCCTTCCTTAATTTCTCGGCTTCTAGCTTGTGGATATCGATGTCTAATCCCAAATGCACTCTTTCTTCTTCTAACTGTTCTATCCTCTTTCCCAACTCAGAATTTCTTTTCTCAAAGTCTCGTTTGATGATCTCTAATTCTGACGGAACTACTTGTAGATGCTCTTCTATAGACTGAACGCAATCTTCCCTCGGCTTAGGGATGTTGTCATTGACTCTTTTACTCCACCACCCATAATATTCTGAAGTTGCCATCGCTCCTATGGTAAATCTTTTCATTCGGTGAACCTGTTTCCAAGCGTTAGATATTTCTCGAGTTTTTCTCTTGTAGTTTTCATCCTTATAAGAAAACTCACATTGAGCCAACCCTTGTGTTGCTGGATGAACTGTCTCGATCTATATTGTCTTAATACGAGTAAAGGGGCATAACCGATAGCTCCCCAAATTCCGAGTAAAGGGACCCAGTCGAAATCACCACATCGATACAGGATCTCGTCGGGTACCATCCAAGGAGCTTTCCATTCAACGTCATCCTCCTGAAGATTTTGGAGAATCGTCATCCATTCTCTTCCGTGATGTCGTCTCGTCTGGTGTAGCAACTTGTTCCTTCAACGGGGAATAACCTTCTGAGAAGACTCGATAAGAGACATTTTCCACCTTCCAAAGTGACTATGGAACCACACCAATAGTAGCTGTGCGCATCCGATGAACCTTCCCTCCCCTGCTCTTCGACATGCGCTTAGAGATCTGAAGGTTTCTGCTAAGATTGCCGGGATGGGCGTGACTCCTTACTAAGCCGATCGAACAAATCAGAGACGGCCTCATCTACGTGCCCTAAAGCTCTAGGGAAAATTACCAAACCATAGATACTAGAGCGAAGACATCCACTCTTTTCTTCACATCAGGGTGTGCTAATATAAATTCGCAAGCTTTCCAGGAACGCATTTACTGTCTCCTTTCCAGCGACCACTGTTCGCTCATCCTGTAATGCTCATCAATTTTTTTAATAATGTCGGACACTAGCAGCTCTAGAATAGGCTTTGTCAATTTGAATCTTTGGACACCGAAGCAAGGTCGTATATTCTTCCACGGTGGCACCAAGTCCACTTTTCCAAAAGTGAAACAACTGTAAGCAGGATTCCAAACTGGGCTAGGCTCGGAATAAATGCTTGTCCACTTTGACACCAAGTAGGTGAGGTAAGTCCCGTAATCACAGTAAAACATTGCTTGGTCCCGTCGTCCCATTGATCCATATTTCTTCATTCTCGCAGATCATTTTGGACTACGCTGATACGGGTGAAGTCCCATAACTCTGATACGTACCCTTCTGCAAGACTATCGCCTTTCTCTCCACATCGTCTCAGCCCATAATCGTACAGCTGCATTGTCTTCTACTTTATCAGAAACCTCTTTTCCATGATAAGCTTTCTATCTATACTGAACTGAATCGACACTCTTTTGAAATGAAAATGCATGCAATCAAAAAACAAATTAGATTAATTAAATAAACAATAATAAATAAGCATTATCGTAGCACAGGTCTGAAATACTCTATCTCGGTGTTCTAATGGCTCAGCTATCAATGGACCGATTCAGTTCAGGGGAATACATTTCCCTATGGCCATGCGGAGATGAAGATCTCACGAAGACATAGGTACGGATGATCCCGAAGCAATTCACTATCCCATGCGGAGGTGAAACTCACGAAGGCGTAGTTTCTCACTCCCACTTAAAAGGTGTGACCAACGGTCATGCAATGGAATGTGCGAATATAACTAAATTAAACAAAGCAGAATTAAAACAAATATAAAAGCAAAAATAAAGGCAAAAACAAGTTTTCAATTTGACAAAGACAAAAAGCAATCAACTCGTGGCTGACTCTCTTATTTAATTCCCCAGGGAGTCCCAAGCTTGAACATTTTGGATACTCAATTTTGAAAACGGGTCGACTTGGGATTTAAAAAAAAATGAAAAC